>NC_059162.1:21248433-21546525 GCF_019923935.1 Bubalus bubalis | reverse complement strand
GAGCAGTTCGTCACGGGGCGCCTCCCGACACCTCACCGACTTCGTGTGTTTGGCTCAGGTAAGGGTTTCTCCGCTGGGATCTGCGCACGAAGAAGCCTTCCCTCACACGCACAAACTTTTCAAGAGGCCGAAAGAGCGTTCAACGAGCGAGCCTGCCACGAAACCAGCAGTAAACACACTCAGAAACCCGCATCCACGCGTAGCCCTGGCACGTTCCTACTGCCACAAAACCGAAAAAACAAGCGCCTGCCCCTGCACCGGTGGAAGACCCTCCGCGTACTGGCTTTCAAGCGCGATTGGGGCCGCTCACATCTTTCTGAACCACTCTTCACAGTCGTGCCGCAACCTAGGTGAACTCGGAGACTGACTGGCAGTTCTCCAGCCGCAAGCTCGCGGGTCGTAGCGAGATTCAAACTTACCCACCACCTATGCCCTTAAGGCGCTTTTATGCTTCACGGCCTCATCCTGTACATACAGGAGGCTTAAAACAAACGGACCCAACACATTACAGCAACATGACCGGGCGGCCAGACGCACTCTGGAGTCTACTCTTTACTAAAAATAAGCCAGGGGAAAGCGCGAACGCAGTCCCCCACTACCACAAATTATGCAGTCGAGTTTCCCACATTTGGGGAAATCGCAGGGGTCAGCACATCCGGAGTGCAATGGATAAGCCTCGCCCTGGGAAAACCACCTTCGTGATCATGGTATCTCCCCTGCCAGGTAAGTATGAGTTGCCTGCCTTCCGCCCCACCACCACCTCAGACGCCCTGCACTGTACACACACGCTCACTTTCCGCCACGCACCCCCGACCCTTCTTGGGCCTTCCACACAGCGGGTCCACGCACTTTCAAGCAGAAACTCCTCAGTTCTCTCCCACGCCACGGGAGACCATATCGTGTTTCAGCACCAGACGACGGCCCAGCCCCCTGCGCTCGGATATCTACATACGACACGCCTCGTCCGTGGCGTCACGGGAAGCCCTCCGGCCCACGCCCCGCCCTAGGCCCCGCCTACCCCCCCCCCCCCCGCCGTCCGGCCCGGCCAACCGGCCGGCGGGCCCCCTCTGGGGGAAGCGGCGTCCGCCTCCCGCTCCTGTTCTCCCACCCGCTACGTGTTGGGACCCGGCGCGCTCGGCTGCCTGCCTTAACTTTTGTCCTGCCCAGCGCCGGTCTGGCGGTCGGCTGAAGCCTGTACACCTTTTTTCAAATAACGGCGTTCAGCGGGGGAACAGAACATTTAGCAGTCCAGGGGAAACCGGTTCCTTTCAAATCCACTTGTCTTTGTGATGTAGTATTATTGTGTGTATGTCTAGTAAAACGCATTAGGCGTCACGACTGGCCGTGAACTCAGTTCCATTCGTGAAAATTGGGTCATTCATCAGAAATTTCATTCATTTTATTTCCAGCTTCAGGTGTGGTTTTGACTCTGAACAGATTTTAACACCTGTCTGTATCCTCTGTCTTACTGAGACAGGCTGGGACCTGGGACCCTTTGCTGCAATGTTTGCACCTGGACAAACGGAGGCAGAAATTCCATGCGCCCCACGCTGAGCAGCTGGAATCTGTCTCCTGTGGACAGATACTCCAGACTAAGGACAGGGGCTTCCCTAGTGGTCCACTGGCTAAGATTCCACACTTCCCAGTGCCTGGGGCCGGAGCTGGATCCCTGGTCAAGAAACTAGATCCCACCTGGGACAACTAAGAGTTTTCATGCTGCAACTAAATATCCCATGTACCTTTACAGCTTCTTTAAGATAAGGATATCAGGAGGAGCAAGGAAGAGCTGAGTCCTGCTTGGATAGAAATTAAGAGACCACATATTTCGTATTTTTGAGGTCAAGGAGATCTTTGCAGACTATCCGTGCCTACAAAGCTTTTTCCTGGGTCAAAAAGGAGGTAGACGGAACCACCCCTTAATAGGTGGTGTTAACCTCGCCCTAGGCCTCTGCTCCCGGGAGAAATGTCCTATATAGGTGATCTGAATCACCTCTCTGATACACTCCTTCTCGTTAAGGAGGACACACACACCCTTTCTCTCTGAGTGTGTCTCTCTGCCTTGCTTCTGTCTTAAATAAATTGTGTATCTGTGTGCCCTCCAACTTGTGCTGTGGCTCTAATAATGCACTTTGTACCTGTCCTTTCAGCTTTTGTCGCTTTAAGAAATTCAGTCTTCAAGGAAGGCACTAGTCAGGCCAACTTTGCTTCTAGCCCTAGCTCTTGATGGACTGGTGGCTAGGATTCCTGGTTTTCACACGGGCTACCCTGGTCCAATTCTTGGACAGGCAACAAAGATCTTGCTTCAGGCCACCACTCACTGCTGTGTCCTTGAGATCCAAATGTCTTCCCCAGCAACAAAATACAAAGAAACAATAGGGGACAAAAAATAACTGCATGTATGCCTTTGGTGGAAATTGTGGACAACAAGATACAAAAAGACCAAAATCCCAACTGTCATCTCCGAAGAGCCGTGCCAAAAACAGGGTCCCCGGAGCACAAGCAGGGTACTGCACATTCCCCCTGCACACGACACCAGGAAACACACAGGCAAACCACCTGAGCCAGTCCTGTAGCCTGACCCCTCCACCCACCCCGTGGAAGGAACCAGCACACCACCCCTCCCCCTCCCCCCCACCCAGGGCAAACAAGGGAACCTGTTACTTGTTTTGCTGCAGCAGGGATCCCAATAAAGCCTTACCTGAGTTTCTAGTCTGTCCTCTTATCAATTTCTATTGATTAAGGAAGGCTAAGGGGGTGGTTTAGTCACTAAGTCGTGTCTGACTCTTGTGGCCCCATGGACTGTAGCCCGCCAGGCTCCTCTGTCCATGGGATTCTCCAGGCAAGAATACTGGAGAGGGTTGCCATTTCCTTCTCCAGGGGATCTTCCCCACCCAGGAATCGAACCCGGGTCTCCTAAGAACCCTTGGTAAAGAGATAAGCTGAAAGCCATCAAACAGCTAGTCTGGACTGGTTGATCTGGTGAAGATGACTAATCAGGTAAATATTCTTGGCTACGTGTGGATGCTCCAAAACTTCTTGAATGTTTAGTAGTGAAATGAATGTGGCAAATTTCCGTGTGTCATACCTGCCAGAGTCCTCCCTTTGACACGTCTGAGATAGCTAAGCCTAATGGAGCTACTTTCCTCGTCAGGATTTCTCAGTTTCACATACCACCCTTTTCCTTGGCTTATAATTATTTTTTTCTTCCGTAATTATTTATTTATTTTAGTTTTGACTGCTGGGTCTCGCTGCTGCGCGTAGGCGTCTCTCTAGTTGTGGCAATCAGGGGCTTCTCTTTGCGGTAACGTCTCTTGCTACCGGGCACAGGCTCTAGGCCAGCGGGCTCCGTAGGTGTGGCACACAACACATGGAACATTCCCTCACAAGAGATGAAACCTGTGTCCCTGCATCGGTCGGCAGATTCTTAAATATAATTATTGTAATTCATTATTCTTAAAATAACACCACATTTTCTCTTTGACACAGTATTAACAGTTGAAGGTCAACTTAAGATAATGATTGTGAGCAACATATAACTAAGTAATCAGCTATCTGATAGTGAAGGAAAGCCAAAAGTCTGAGGACAGCCAAAAGAGCCCAATAAGTGTTTCGAGTTTACTTTGCCTCCCAGCCCAGGCCAAAAGAAAAGAATAAGTATCAACATCACATTAGCCATAACCAAGTGGTTTTAAATGTTTGACAAAATGAGGAATACCATGTGTAAGGTTCAAAGAGTATACGCTTCCAAAACGATTACCGGTGCACACCAACCTGAATAACTAGTGAAGCATTACCAAAGATCTAAGGTATGATAAATCACCAGACCACAAAAGGCTTCCTCATGACGTCCATGAAAGAGCTCAGAGTAATCACATACACGCACACCCCTCCGAAGAACTGGGTTTGTTTGTTTGGGAAGGAGGGGTATGGGCCTGACTTCTTTCACTCAGCGTAACGTCTATGAGATTTAACCATAGTTTTCAGGTAGTTCTTTGTCTCTCTGTGTGTTCCTTGGAAGAATATGTCTCAGTATACTTATCCAGTTGAGGATATTCTGAAATGGTACGATACGAACATTCTCTTATGACTTTTCAAGGACATACACATTTCTCTAGGGCAGCCCATTCCAATAAAATAATGCCAGGGTTGACCTTTAGAATAAAAATTTTAGGATTTTCTCCCCAACAAAGTGGGTTGATTCAGAAATAGCAGGGGAATCACAAAGCAGGACAAGCAAACTATGGCAAAAGCATAGGCAAATTGCGCACAAAGGAGAAGAAGGAACGTTCTTTGAGAGAGAGAGAGAAAGAAGCTGAGAGGACTTGTTTTGAACCAAAGGACACTGGGCAAAAGTGAAAGATCAGGGTGGTGACAGTTTCTCATTGGCCGAGTTGCTGATATATTGCAGGAGATACAAGGTACATCTTTTTCTGTCCGGGCCTATAACTGATTGTTCTTTCCTATTGATGATTCTTCTGTTTAGGTCTATGATTGACAATTCTTCCTGTATTTGAACTTGAGTGGTAATCCATGAGAGCTCCCCCTTCTGGTCTCCTGACTCAATTTTAGTGAGGTTTCCCTTTATTAGCATTACACCTGCTGCTGCTGCTGCTGCTGCTGCTAAGTCGCTTCAGTCGTGTCCGACTCTGTGCGACCCCATAGATGGCAGCCTACCAGGTTTCCCCGTCCCTGGGATTCTCCAGGCAAGATCACTGGAGTGGGTTGCCACTTCCTTCTCCAATGCAGGAAAGTGGAAAGTGAAAGTAGGAAGTCACTTGGTCGTGTCCGACTCTCAGCGACCCCTTGGACTGCAGCCTGCCAGGCTCCTCCGTCCATGGGATTTTCTAGGCAAGAGTACTGGAGTGGGGTGCCATTGTCTTCTCCGAGCATTACACCAGTCACCTGGAATTTAAAGTTTTCAATTACAACCTATTTTAAAAGGTTTGTGAGATTTACTGCGTTAAAAAACAAAAAACAAAAACTCATCATTACCACGTGTGACACTAGAAACACTTGTAGTTCAGTAGTTACCCGTGACTTGTACCTGTCGCATGGGACAGCAGAGGTCACATATATAGCAGAGATAAAAGTACGATTTCTGGGCCACAGCACGTGATAGTGTATGTACGACCCTTAGCTGATGCTGCCAAATTCCTCTCCAATTTTGTTGACCTTACTAACACTCCTTTTAGAAATGAAAAATAATTTACAGCGCTCTCCATCCTGTGAAATTTTGGTACTGTTTGCCTTTTTACTTTTCTTCTTGAGTTTATTGAGGTGTAATCTACATAGTAAAATCTGCCAACATTAGACTATTTTACACTCTTTACTATGATATCATACCTCTGCAAAGCTGGATTTTGGTAGTTGCTATGATAGAAAGCAAGTGCCATGCGAAAAAAATGGATGCCTAATAAGAAATAAGGTGACGCTTCGAAAAAGTTTGAGAAGCTGTGCAGTGCACAACATTAAGGTTATGATTCTGAAATGTCAGAGCACTAAAAACCAACAAACACTGCACCAAACTTTCGTCAAGGGAACACGTAGTAATATGCCCGGCATCAGCCATGTACGAACAAGATATAGAAATATTTGTAACAACAACAGCATTCCCCAACTAAGCGGTATTTTCTGCTGTCAAGCCAATCTACCAGGAAATTAGGACAAATGGGAAGGACAAAGAGAGAACAAACTTGCAGGCAACGAAAGATGATTCATTCATTAAAATCAATTTAATATAGTCAAAGGAAACTATAGATCATGAATCTGTCATTTAAGCAGACACATGTCGGAACACGAGAATGTTGGAATCATATATTGGTGTATATTGGAATCATATATTACAGGACACCTAAAAATATAAGCCAAATATTGTAGGGGAATGATTGAGTCCTCTGGTGTCTAGAATTGTAACTATTCATTCCCTTTACAGATATTAGTATATTCAGTATACTTCAAGAACATAAATTTAAACTTTAGAGTTTAAATACTCATTGGCTATGTTGGCTTATCTGAGCAGTACAACCAGCATAGGAAACTTAGGAAGTCCAATGTAATTCAGGATTTTCAACCTAAATAAACCCAAGACTTAAATACTAAAATATCATACCACCATTATATTCTACACCTTTATAAGATAATCTGAAAATACATATAGAGTTGGTGTTAGACCAAAATGAGAAAAACAATGTAATTATTCTGAGTCGCTTCCATTTAAAAAAAAAAAAAAGAACATGAGTAAACATTTTGAAGGCCATTATGTAAGTTATTTAAATTGTTTAAAAGTATTAAGAATAATCTGTTATCAATTTCATTCCTTCATGGTTGCTGTTCCAAGTAATCAAGACCATTTACTCAATCTACAGCTAAATCTATTTTTTTCCTGTCACAAATTTAGCAACACAATTTTCCTTATATAAATACCACATGGAAGCATAAACAGTAGAGTATTTTCCCCAGAAAGTCTTCATTTTTAATTTTACATTTATGGAACTGATTATCACTTTCCTAAGAGGAGTGACACCTTTAAATTTTGAGAGGCCTAACTTGTCTGTTCCTCCCCAGAGTGAGAGAAAGTGTATTGACTTGTTTCTGAGAAATATATTTAAACAGGGGGAAAAAAATACATCAAAGCAGTGGGCCTTGCTTGACTTCCCTGGGGGTACAGTGGATAGGAATCTGCCTGCCAGTGGAGGGGAAACAGGTCCGATCCCTGGTCTGGGAAGACTCCACATGCCGCAGAGCAACTAAAACCCTCGAGCCAACCCGCTACCAAGCCTGTGTGCTGCCACTACTGAAGCCCATGCAACCCAGACTCTGTGTCTCTGAAACGGGAGAAGCCACCGCAACGAGAAGCCTGCACAGCGCCAACTAGAGAGAACCCACACAAAGCAACTAATACAGGGCAGCCAAAAATAAATAAAATAAATAAATTTTTAAAAAAATTAGCGAGCCTTATTTAAGGTGAAAGCAGAGTCAATGATGTTTATTAACAACACTTGCCAGTGTGAGAACAAAATGAAATACAATTAAGCGATATTGGAGGAATCTCACTGAGGAAAATAGGAATTCTGTAATACACTTATGAGTCCCCAGTGCATAAAAACTGTGCTTGAAGTCATTGCTAGTCATTCCTTTTTCTTGAGGGCTGAACTTGCTTATGGTTCTGGAAGTATTCAATCTGATTTGCAGGGTTGTCAGAAGTGTTCACGTTGCTGACTTCATTGCTTCTTTGCAAAGATATGTCTTTTCCTCTGCATTCTGTAGGGCCGATTTCAACAATCCTTACCTCACTTGTTGAATATTTTCAGCTATTTAGAAACTTTCATATACCAGTGAAAGAAACTGTCTGTTCCATGCTAAAAATTCAGTATCCTTCCTGTGTTAATCTCTTAGGACACTTGTGCAGTGCTTGACTAAGATAGACTGGGCCCACCTGGATTTGACCAAACAGTGGAAAGAGGAGAAGTGGACAACTTCTCAGTGGGGCCGTGTCACATCCCAGGAAATACTAGAATCATCAAGACAAGCAGCAATGAAAAAAGCCTCATGGGGTCCAGGCGTAAACTGTCATCTTCTGCCTCACAGGGAACAGGACCCCTGTCAACCACCACTCAATGTGGATTATCCCAGAAGTTCACTTCCTAAAATGAGACCAGATTACCACATTGATAGGAGAAATTGCAGGTATGCGCGCCGAAATCGCTTCAGTCGTGTCCAGACCCTGTGCAACCTATGGACGGTATCCTGCCAGGCTCCTCTGTCGGATGGGATTCTCCAGGCAAGAATACTGGAGTGGGTTGGCCGTGCCCTACTCCAGGGATCTTCCTGACCCAGGAATCGAACACCGGTGTAACTTACATCTTCCGCAATGGCAGGCAGGTTCTTCACCACAAGCGAGCGCCATCTTATCAGTGATGAAGCAAATCAGAGAGAGAACATAGTTGTCCCCAAACCACACGGTACAAAAACGTCAAAACGCACAGTCTCTGCACGTAAGATTTAATAGAAGAACGCGCAAACAGGAGCCAATAGCTCTAAGGGTCCAGGTCTTGAAGCGGGAGCTTGCGAGGGGCAGGATTTCCGCGGGGCTCCTCTAACGACATGTGAGTTAGCCCATGTGATGGGCTAACTTTTATCAGTTCCGTTCAGTCGCTCAAGTCGTGTCCGACTCTTTCCAAAAAATAACCAAACCAAAAAACTGTCAAGGAATAAAGTAAATGGGGTGTTCCATGGTAACACCCCACTTTATAGGAGGAGGGACAGGACAACCGAATTTTTTTCCTCACGTTAAAAGTGTAACCAAAGTTTGTAAATAAAAGAAGAAAGGGGAGAAGGAAAAAGGCTCTGGGATCAGTGAGATTTTTCTCTTTGGATAAGTTGCTCGGCAGAAAGAGGCCAGCCTGGCCGTTCTTTTCTGGACCCGGTTGACCAGGTCACCGGACAAAACAATGGACAGTTTACTAGAGGACTTAAAAGTGGTCAGTGACAACTCTCCACCATAAGCAGTAGAGCACCTCTGTGTAATGCCACAGCGTCACCTTCTATTGTCTTTCCCCTTAGTTGGGTCAGGAGGCCACTGCTCCCTTTGTTAGTTCAGAGAATCATAGAGAGATGTATAGAAAAATTGTTGTGTTGCCAAAGTAATTGAAGAAAGGGACACTGAACGACTGGAAAATAATTTGAAATACGACTCAGTCCCGCTTCTGTGGAAGGCAAATTTGCAGGACTTACCAACTTAAGAAGCATAAAACACTCAAGGAAGCGATTGCACTTCCAGGTTTCTACACTGTGGAAATAAATACCTGCACGAATGGTCAGAAGTGTGAGTACGATAATGATGGTTGCAGCATATCTGTCATCATAAAACCATGAAACCAAATAATACATGAACCATGTAGGAAATGCCTTTCAAAAAAATAATGCAGAGGCTAACGGTGACGGTGGGTTCACTGATAACATTATTGACAGAACAATTGCTAAGTGCTGGCCTCCTTTTACAGGTGAAAAACCTGGGGCACATAAGGTATAACTTACATGTCTAAGTCTATGTACTTGGCAGAATAAAGACTTGACCCCACCGGAAACTGGATCCCTTGATCTGTCTCAGGAGGTCCTGCCTTAGGCAAGTATGAGTGAATAGGAATACACTTGCACTTGCAGAGTACAGGGTGGGCAAGGTGAGGTGGCCCAGACTGGCAGCAGTCCGGAGGTGACTAGGACCCCGAATATTTTTGTGTGGGCCAAGAACCGCTTGAATGGTCGTCAGCACGGAAAACCTTGAATGGGTTCTAAAACCTCGACCGCCGCCTCCCTGGGTGGGCTCGAACCACCAACCTTCCGGTTAACAGCCGAACGCGCTAACCGATTGCGCCACAGAGACACCACCGCACCGGGCCCCTCGACTCTTTGTGCTGGAGACAAGAATTCCCAGGACGTGCCTCTTGCTCCGCAGAGAAACGGTGCCGGTTCCAAAGCCTCGGGAAAACGGAAAGATGAGAACGGTGAATCACATCGGACCTGAGACTGGGTCAAGACCAGGAGAAGACTACACAAAACACCATTATCCCAGGACAGCCACCCAAGCAGACAATTCCGGAAAGCTCTCGAGAATACTTCCCCTCCCTCTGATGCATCTCCCACCTGGTCCACTCATCCTCCCACCACAGGAAAGAAGGCTTCCCCTTTGTGTTCTGGGCACAGAGAGCCAGGCAAAAGAGCCAAGGGGGCAGCTGCACTTCCCCATGGGTCTTCCCGAGGTAGGTGGTTCTAGCGCTCAGGCTGACCCAAGACCCCACTGTCCATCAAGACGACCCGGAGGAGTCCGGATAGCAGACGGTCCTGGGGTTGCGGGTGGGGGTGGGGGTGGGGTATTCCTACAAGCGCAGAGCATGCCCGGCCTGCACTTCCTGGAGATCCGAACCGAACTCCCCCGGAAGCTTCTCTGCATCCTAAAGAGAATGGATTTCAGGTTTCCATGGAGAGAGTGACAAAGCAAACGTGGGAAAATGTGAACTGTGCGGCTGAGTACAGAATACACGATGTTACTATTCTTGTAACTTGGATGTATGTTTTGGAGGGTTTGGGGTTTGGTTTTGAATGAATCTTTGGAACTCGAGTCCCTGATTCTCTTTGGATGAAAACTCTATAAGGAAGACTCTGGGTTTCTAACAAGCAGAGAGAAAAGAGTGGAGAGGAGAGCTGGGCAGCCCAGGCTGTTCACTGCATCCGGGGAGTCTCCTCCAGCCTGCCTGATGTCAAGGACCCTGAGGCCGGGACCCAGTGCAGACGCTCTACTGCACTGGACCTTGAAGCAAAAGACAATTCTGATCTGGACAGGAAGACATCGAGGACTGGAGAAGAAAACAGCTTTCCCTGACCGGGAATCGAACCCGGGCCGCGGCGGTGAAAGCGCCGAATCCTAGCCACTAGACCACCAGGGAACCGCGCAGAAGAGCGGACTTGGCTGTCCAGGTGAAAATTGAGAGTGCAAAGATGAACCAGAGATGCAGAGAACAGGAAAGGAAATGTCCCAGCGCCCCCACGGCTGTATGCAGCTGTGCAAGGCTCGCAGCCCTTCAAATCCCCGTTCCTGGGCGACGCTTCTCGTTCTGAGACCAGGTCACAAACTATCCGGTTGGGGTCCCTCCTGGTCCAGCTCTAGCGCTGTGTGCTGCCGAGCCCAGGTCATGCTCTCTTTGTGAACCTTGGTTTTCCCTCGAGTCAGGGACTCGACTTGGCTTTCAGCGGGTGATGAGCGGATCCGTCTACCTCCAGATCTCTGACCTGGCTCCGGGGCCTCTCCTGACGACCGCACGGGTACCGGTTCCTTTCCCTCCGCGACCGGCTCAGTTCGTGGAGCCTTAAATTCTTCACTTCCGCGTCTTTGGCTGGAGCCCACGGTGAGACCTTGGTGCGGTCTCTTTTCCTCTACCAGGGAGATAAAACTGCTCCTCAGGTGTTCCGAGGTGGGGGAAAGCAAGTGAGCGTCACGGGAATGAACTCCATGGTTTTCAGAGACAATCTGTGAACACGTGGAAGAGACCCAGGGGCCCGACAGGGAGCCGAGGCTCGGGGTTTCCGGACGTAAGGGTGACTCGAAGTCAGTCTTGTCCTTGCCCGCCCCCGGGATGAACTCGGCCTGGATTCACAGGGACTCGGAGCAGAGAAAGGAGGCCTGCTTGCTAGTGCTGAGGAGACTTCCAGGTGGTCACCAACTCCTCCTACAGCTGCGTCCTCTGCTTCACCCCGAGCCTTTGGAACCTTGTGGTTTTGCCAATCAGAAAACAAATCTCGGTGGGGGAGGGTGGGATGGGAAGAAAATAAGCGGTCTGTTTCCGCCCGGTTTCGAACCGGGGACCTTTCGCGTGTGAGGCGAACGTGATAACCACTACACTACGGAAACAGGACTACCCGGCACCGCTTAACACCGTATCCATGAAAACCCGAGGTCCCGCCATCAGTATCTAGACCACCAATTTCTAACACTCAAAAGGAACCTTGAAGCCCCAGGCTCTCTCAGGCACGGAGACGGCGGCTCCCGAGCGCTCTGCTTTAGGGTTCCTCCTCTCCCCTCAAGTGAGGACCCTCGGGCCCCCACAGGATGCCTTCGGGTTCCCGCACCCAACCCAGAGTCGTCAGACCCTCAGCTCCGCACCCGATCGCAGGGGTAGCCCACCACCGCCCCCCACCCCGCCGCCGACTCCCCAGCTCCCGGAAGCCGCAGGGGGTGGGGGGTGCGCCCGAGGCCCAGGAGACCCCGCAGCCCAGCAGCGTGGACGCCGTCCCTCCGCCCCTGCGGACCCGCGCCTCGGTGACCCTTTTCACGGCGCCGGCGGTCAGCGCTCTGGGCTCTCAGGAATGACCGACGCTTCCAATCCACCCGGGACCCGCCCTCCCCGCTGCTCCTTTGCACCTGACTCCTGTGCTCTTTCTCCGCAAGCCGGCTCGCCGCAGCCCTTCTCCGGTGTCCTCTTGGCAAAAGGGAGTCTCTTTGGTGGCCTCTAAAATCTCACCCCACCGTCCCTGGGTGGGCTCGAACCACCAACCTTTCGGTTAACAGCCGAACGCGCTAACCGATTGCGCCACAGAGACAGCACTACAGGCCTTTTCTGGACTCTGTATGGAGTAGACACGTACTCATCCCCAGGGTAAGTCCCCTGCCCCCAGGGATACGGCGCCACGTCCTTGCCCCCTACCCGCCACAGATGCCAGCGCCCTCAGAAATACCGGGATCCAGGGTTCGGACCCTCCGGGCCTGAATCGAACGAGATCCAAGGACAGCTGAACACCCGGTGGGCTCCCATGATGGCTCTTCCCGTATCCTCGCCTACACTCAATGAATGAGAGTTTGCCCACCCTGGCAAAAGGCCTCCGGGGCCGAGGTTGTGCTTAAGTTTCCTGTGTCCACCAGGCGATTTCCACCAGGACAGAGGTCGTGGGGATGGTCGCCCCGTGTCCGCACGCCCAGGACAGGGTCTGGCACTCACCGGGACGCTCTAGGACTTGGATGAATATACATTGTCGTCTTTAGCCCTTCGTCCCATTAAGACCCCTGAGAATGGAAATACGGAAAGTTTTCGAAGGGCGAAAAGTTCTTTTGAAATGCCTTTATGCCGGTTGTTAGATTTCGCAGCATCCCGTGAGGCGGGCAACGGAAAGGTCTCGGGTGCTCCGGCTGTGCCCAGCTGGGTAGGCTGCGTCCTGTGGGGTCCACGTGGGAGCGGGAAAGGGCGGGAAGTGAAAGCCAAGCGGGGAAGGTGGGTTTGGGAGGAAGGCACTGAGACCTGCCAGGATCTTGGGCAGGGATCCCGAGAGAGGAGCATTGTCCCAGTCCGGTAACAGGGTGGGGAAGGAGGGAAAGAGCTGGTGCCTGCAGGAAAGCAGGAGGCTAGACGAGGAGGGGAGGGGAAAGCTGAGAGGGGAAAGCCAGGGAGGGGAGGATCAAAGAATTTGTGCTTCCACCGGTCCCTGCTCCTTCTCTTGCCTTCTCTCTTCTTCCCATCCCTCCAACTGAGAAATGTTGACACAGCCACATCTGAGAAGAAAGACCCAACGAATGTGTGCTCAGGAGCACAAGCTCTGGGTTGTAAAAATGGTTCTGCCCTGTGTGGCCTTGAACAAATAAAGACAACTTTGGGTATCTCCCTACTTTCTTGTGCAAAATGGGAGCAATAAGAGCATTCTTCTTCACGCTGCTGTTGTCAGATGTGCCTCGGTTTAGAAACTACTGGATCAATAATGCTATAGGCAGCAAAATCATAAATACTATTATCATAATCCTCTGAATCTTTTGACAACCACGATCCTTATTTATTTCACCTGAAAGTCGCCTTCTGCTTCTAGAAATTTCTGTAAACTGATTGCTCTTGCGGTTTGCTCCGCTGTGGCCAGACCACCCCCTTGATCGCCAGTTCTCTGCTTGCCAGACGGGGACCCATGTGCAGGTTGGAGGCAATGGGAAGAGTACGGAGCGGTGGGGGAAATGAGCCTTTGCGCACCCTTTGGAGAGGCCTCTGGGACCGGTGGGGTCCTCCCACTGCCTTCTTTGGTTTCAAGGGAGCTCCAGGAGGTCAGGGATCTGGTGGCGGTCGCTCTTGTGTCCCCTCGCCGAGAACAACTTGAGGGCCTCCTCACTCAGTCTCCAAGAGACCCTCAGAGTGTCCTGCCCAGAGAGCAAGGTATTCGTGCTTCCTGGGATGGTGGGAAATATTCCCGCATCCTCCTCCCAACTGTGGAAACCGGAGGTGGTGGAGGAGCGCTAGCGACAGAAGAAGGAGGTCCAGAAAGACAGGGCGGAATGGGAGGGGAAGGAGCTGCAAACAGGGGATGAGGAGAAAGAGCGCGAGGAAGAAGGGGAGATGAGGAGAAAGAGAGCAAGGAAGAAGGGGAGATGAGAGAGAGGTGGAGCCGTACAAAGGGAGGACCAGGATAGAGCGGGAGGACCAGCGAGAGGGAAGCGGCAGTGGAGGAGAGGGAGGAGGAGGAGTTACGTTCCCAGGGTAGTTCTGTTCACTGGCCCCCAGCACAGGCAGCTCCCACCACATCCCCACCAGCTCCTTAGCTCTCAGATCCAACACCCAGGCTTTCGTCCCTCAAAGACCGTCTCTCCACCCATTGCGGTTCTAACCTCATTTGATTTTTCTCCCTGCCCCTTGTGAGAGCCTGGTTCTCTAGGTTTCCTGGCCATTCCGTGATCTGTCAACATACTTTCTGTGCATTTCTTCTGTATCAGCCAGAGACCATTACTGGTCCTTGCACTCATAAACTTTGACCGGCCTTCAAGGGCTCCTGGAGGAGCACTTTGTGTTGTTAGTTACCCCTCAGCTTCTTGATTTTCCAAAAGGAAGTTTCATCTTTTCACCCCGGAGCTGTGAACTTCCTCCTCCTAAGAGGAGCCTCCCCTTTGTCTCCTTCCTCCTGTGTCAACCCCTGTTCCAGTCTCTGGGAACCAAATACGTGTCTCCAGGCAACACTGGCCACCTTTCCGACTCTTTTCTTTGGGCTGCAGCTCTCTTCTTCAGATGCTGTTTTTTTCTGTTCTGTGTATTGGATGAGGGAAGAAATGGCTCTGGGATAGAATGAAGAAGTAAAGATTATTACTTTGAGACATCATGTGGATGTATACTTGTTATACATGTAAATGTTTAGTGTGGTGGTATTTTGTGTACATAAATACTGTCTACACTGTAAGACAACTTGGATACATACCTTCTAAATATGTGTACACTCTTCTTTTTTAAATCGTGCCATTTCTGGATATGTTAAGAAATTGGAATGAGACTGACGTGACCAAGCTCTGACAAGAATCTGTGACTGCTTAAGTGTCAGAGCCCTGCCTCGTGGGCTCCACGACACGTGGTTGATTTTGAGCCACCCCAGGTGCTTTCAGCCTGGTTTGTCTGAGGGTTTTGTGTAAATGTTCATCTTTCCTTATACTGTAAACCTGGCAAATTTTGGGAGAAAAACTTACCCCCCAAATCAGAACTGTATGGAGAAGAAAAGGAGAGTTCTCCTGCCTCCATTTGTGGTCCACACACTTTACATATTACACATAAGAGGCGGTGGTGGCGGCTTTGGAGTGTAATGGGTGCTACAAGAAAGCCAAGGGACCCAGGAGATCCCACCTCCTGCCCTGACGATCACCTGCCCTCTCTGGGCTCTGGGGAAAGGGTGAAGGTAAAGGAAAGGAAAATAACACTCTTATTTGCAGAAATTTTACCTCAGCATGGGACACTCTGGCAAACCGAGGCAGAATATGCGGTTGATGAGGGTGACTTAAGGGGCCCTTCCCTGACCAGAAACCCAGAGTGGAACGTTTACTTCATTTTCTGAGGTGCCAGTGAACTGAGAGATGTCAGTCAAAGGAGAGGAGCAGAGGGAAATCAAAGAGGGATGAACACCAAAGCGGGTCATCCGTATTCAGATCTTGTCGGGTCCTTGGAAGAACTTCCCTGAGATTGTGGGTGGGGAGTATGGAGCCTAAAGAAGCAGGTACCCTTCTCTGGCGATGGAAAGAAGTTGGCTTTCAAAGGGGTTCCATGGTGTAATGGTGAGCACTCTGGACTCTGAATCCAGCGATCCGAGTTCAAATCTCGGTGGGACCTTTCTGTTTAATTACAAGAAGGACACGTTTTACTCCCCTCATAGGACCTGCTTTCCGGCTCCCGCGACCCCCAGCGGCGTAGCTCACACGGACCCTGCGGACAGGTGTGGGACCGACCGGGACCGGGGCGTCCTCGCTGGGCCCGGGCGGCTCTGCCCATCCCTGGGCATCGGAGGGCCGGCGCCTCTCCTGCTCCCCGCCCCGCCCCCCTCGGCCAGTGCCGCCCCCTCGTCGGGTCCCCTGGGTCTCGGGGGTAAAAGGCAGAGGCTGCGCCCACCGAGTCCTGCCCCACGAGGGGGCTTCACACCGCACGCCTTGTAACTGCACGGTTGTCCCGGTGCGTAAATGGTGCCGGGGAGGGCCTGCGATGTCGCTGACCAGCCAGGATGGCAGCTTTCGGGTGGAAGGTTCCAGACCTGACTGGAATGAACTGTGTTTTATTCAGGCTCTCTATCATTCCGAATATTAATTGATCTTGTCCCAGTTTATTATGATTTTATTCAGAGTTTCTCGCTCCTAAGTCTCCGCTGGGCACGCAAAGCCGCTGTTCGGCCAAGATTTGAACCTTGACTCCTGGAAATCGCGTCCTCTGGTCCCAAGCTCAGCCCGAAAGAGGAGCGGGGGTCGCGGATTTCGGCGTCTGAGGAGACCCCAGGTCCCTGACCCACGGCCGCCCGGCCAGGCTGCTCCGGGGCCGAAGGCGCGACGAGCCGCTCCGAGTCCGCACCCCCGGCCGGGCCCCCTTCGTCCTGCCGGGACTCTGCTCCACCGAGAAGACGCCCCACTTGTGTCCTCTACTGCTCGGGAGGAAAATATGGATGAGGCCCGTGATGGACTTGAAAAGCCAGTTAAAGTGCTCCCTTCGCGGTGCTGAGGAGCATCTCTCTGATGCTTGTATTTAGGAACTTTCAGCGGTTACAAAGGACTCAATGACGCAGCTGTCTTTGGAGGACGGGAAAAGAAAGGTGTGAGGCCGGCGAAAAGATCCGAGGAAGGGCAAGGGCAGGAGAGAAGAGAGGATGAGCCAGAAGGGAGAAAGGGACTGGAAGGGAGAGGAGCGGGCGGGTACCGCGGCGGGGACGGTCGCTGAGTTGGGGCGACCAGAGCGAGCGCCTCACTCTGGAGCAGTTCCCACCCTTTACTGACGCGTCCGGGAACCCGGTTCACCCTCAGTCGCAAAGCTGCTGGCCTGGCATTTGTCCTGGCCAAGTTTCCTTCGCGGGTTCCGTGCGGAGCCGGTGAGGTGGGCTGTGCGAGTCTGCAGGTGAGTGGAAGACTGGCGGGCAGGGAACCGCACACACTCCACTTTTCCCCTTTGCAGGCCGGTCTGCAGGACCTGGGGTGGGAAACTGGAAAAGCGGAGCGTCAGTATTTATTTAGAGATAAGGAGATAAATAGCCAAACAGTTGGTTAGTGTTTATTCTCGGAAAAAAAGAAATGTGGGATGGGATCAGGGTCCACTTTCTCCCATAACAAGTTTTGGGGCATATGTAATTGACTATATATATATAGTCTGTATATAATATGTATGTACATGTATTACTGCATATAATGTATACCTATCTATTATATGAGTAAAACTCACTGCTTGTGTGTCCAACTTAAATTTTTATGTAATTATATGTGCCAAGCTTTTAAAATTCTGGGTCTAGTATCATGTGTAGGAATGTTTTCCACTGTAAAAACGTAAAAAAAAAAAAAAAAAAAGGATGGGGGGGGCCCATTCTCGAAGCAAGCAATTGGACCATTAGTCCCCCTTTGATGAGCTGATCACATGAGGTGGTAAACAAACTGGCAGATCCTCTCAGCCCAGGAGGTCACTGCTTTCGTCTCTCTAGGAAGGTTCATAGTCACTGAAAGGTGTCAGTAACAAATAAAATCACACCCAATCTTTATGCAGTGTTGCTCCCAAAATGCAAGAGCTTACCCCCAGTGAAGACGTGCAAAGCGCCAAGTGCCCAGGCATGGTCTACAAGTTTTAAGTGGGTTTACTCACTTAATCCTTTCAAAAGGCTTGCATCATGTCATCATCCTCATTTCACATATGAGGAACCTGAGACATAGAAAGGTTAAGTAACTTGTCAAGTCAGTCAGTGAGTGGGATTTGAAAGCAGGAATTTGAACTGAAGCCTTCCTGGCTCCACAGGATGTCCTACCAGTCAAAGAGGAACACAAACCGTAAAGATGCTTGACAAGAAATTTAAGTCCGTATATTTCTTTTGAAAAAACACCCAAGAGGAGTCACGTAACAGGCATTCAGTTCAGTCGCTCAGTCGTGTCCAACTCTTTGCGACCCCATGGGCTGCAGCACGCCAGGCTTCCCTGTCCATCGCCAACTCCCGGAGCTTGCTCAAACTCAAGTCCATCCAGCCAGTGATGCCATCCAACCATCTTGTCCTCTGCCGTCCCCTTCTCCTCCTGCCTTCAATCTTTCCCAGCGACAGGGGCGTTTCCAGCGAGTCAGTTCTTCGCATCAGGTGGCCAAAGTATTGGAGCTTCCGCTTCAGCGTCAGTCCTTCCGAAGAATATTTGGGGCTGATTTCCTTTACGATTGACTGGTTGGGTCTCCTTGCAGTCCAAGGGACTCTCAAGAGTCTTCTCCAACACCACCGTTCAAAAGCTTCAGTTCTTCGGCACTCTGCTTTCTTGATGGTCCAACTCTCACATCCATACACGACTACTGGAAAAACCATAGCTTTGACTAGACAGACCTTTGTTGGCCACTGCTGAGTGTTCCAAATTTGCTGGAATAATGAGTGTAGCACTTTCACAGCATCATCTTTTAGGATTTGAAATAGCTCAGCTGGAATTCCATCACCTCCACTAGCTTTGTTCGTAGTGATGCTTCCTAAGGCCCACTTGACTTCACACTCCAGGATGTCCGGCTCTAGGTCAGTGATCACACCATCGTGGTTATCTGGGTCATGAAGATCTCTTTGTATAGTTCTTCTGTGTATTCTTGCCACCTCTTCTTAATATCTTCTGCTCCTGTTAGGCCCATACCGTTTCTGTGCTTAATTGTGTCCATCCGTGCATGAAATGTCCCCTTGGTAGCTCTAATTTTCTTGAAGAGATCTCTAGTCTTTCCCATTCTATTGTTTTCCTCCATTTCTTTGCATTGTTCACTGAGGAAGGCTTTCTTATCTCTCCTTGCTATTCTTTGGAACTCTGCATTCAGATGGGTATATCTTTCCTTTTCTCCTTTGCCTTTCGCTTCCTTTCTTTTCTCAGCTATTTGTAAGGCCTCCTCAGACAACCATTTTGCCTTTTTGCATTTCTTTTTCTTGGCGATGGTTTTGATCACTGCCTCCTGTACAGTGTTACGAACCTCCGCCCACAGTTCTTCAGGCACTCTGTCTAAATATATGTATGTAAGAAAATAAGCTGCCACCCGTAGTCCCGACCCCCGGAATTAACTACTGTTATTCTAAGTTTTGGCAAAACATATATATGCTTAGTTTATAAAATTAAATGATGCAGAAAATACGAATATGTAAAACTTTGAGACATGTTAAATTCAAAAATAACTTCTGTTAAGGTAGTTACATATTGACGGAGTCATTTCGGTATATCAACAGAGAGGAAAAAAATACATCGTAGCTCAGTTGGTAAAGAATCTGCCTGCAATGCAGGACACCCGGGTTTGATTCCTGGGTCGGGACGATCCCCTGGAGAAGGAAATGGCAACCCTCTCCAGTATTCTTGCCTGGAGAATCCCATGGACAGAGGAGCCTGGCAGGCTACAGTCCACGGGGTCACAAGAGTTGGACACGACTTAGTGACTAAACCACCACCATACTTTTATAAATAGAGCTCTTATAGATTCTATTTTTAAGCATTCAACTTAATAGTGCATAAATTTAATGGAAGAAAAATAAAGAGAAATGAAGAAATTGTTGAACTTTCAATCAAATTGTTTATACGAGAGATGCCTTTCTGAAAGGATTCCCTAAGGCTAATAATAATAATTTAATTAAGACATTAAATTTGGGAATGATTCTTCTCATTACTTTTAAAAATCAAACGTCTTGAGTGGTACCAGACCTTGGAGGAGGTGTTCATTGAAGTTCAGGTGCCGCCAGGCACTCGCGCCCAGGATATCCAGTGCGGCCTGCAGAGCCGGCATGTGGCGCTGGCCGTGGGTGGCCGCGAGATCCTCAAGGGCAAACTCTTTGACTCTACAATAGCTGATGAGGGAACGTGGACTCCGGAGGATAGAAAAATGGTCCGTATTGTTCTTACAAAGACGAAGAGAGATGCAGCAAATTGTTGGACTTCTCTTCTAGAATCTGATTATGCAGCTGACCCTTGGGTGCAAGACCAAATGCAGAGAAAACTTACATTAGAGAGATTCCAGAAAGAAAATCCTGGTTTTGACTTCAGTGGAGCAGAAATCTCAGGGAACTACACTAAAGGTGGACCAGATTTCTCGAATCTTGAGAAATAACTGTGCCCTTCTTGCTGCATTTTGTGGATCCTAGCAGATGTTGCCAACTTAATCAGAGGAACAGATTATGTCGTGGAAGAAAAATGTGGATACCTAGTTAACAAATTGCAAAATACCTTTAAATATGGTTCTAAAAATTGCATTCAAATATGATTTACATAGGAAACATCTTAAATACTGTGGGAACTATTCTATTGATACATGGTAACTTTTCTTTTGGACTTGTTTTTGCTCAGCATGATGTTTTATATGCTGCACTTTACTAATTTCATATTTAGCCTGTATTTTTAATACAAAAAGTTTTAGGGTATAGATCATGTAAAATGACAGGGTGCCTTCAGGGAAAATTAAGTTTTTCTTTCAATAACTGTGATGCAGGAATAATGTTCAATAAATTTTTCTAAATAGGAAAAAAATAATAATAAAAATAAAAATCAAACGTCTTAAGGTATAATTTGAAAATAATACAACGCATCCATTTCAGGTTTGATGACTTTTGACAAACGAACGTACGTACCCATGGAACCACTATCCTGTTCAAGGAAAAAGAATATCTCCAGAACTCCAGACTGTCCTCTGTGCCCCTTTGCAGTCAGTCCCCCTACCGCTCCCTGACGCAGGTCATCAGTGATCTCGGTCCTGTCTCTGTGGATCGATTTTTCAGTTCTCGAAATTCACATAAATGGAACCAGAGAGTATGTTCTTTTTCCCTCACTCAGCATGATGCGTTTGAGAGTAATCCATACTGTTGCCATGTATCAGGTATTTGTACTACTTTAGCGAGGAGTCAGTGGCACCCCACTCCAGTACTCTTGCCTGGGAAATCCCATGGACGGAGCAGCCTGGTAGGCTACAGTCCATGGGGTCGCTAAGAGTCGGACACGACTGAGCGACTTCACTTTCACGCATTGGAGAAGGAAATGGCAACCCACTCCAGTGTTCTTGCCTGGAGAATCCCAGGGACAGAGGAGCCTGGTGGGCTGCCGTCTATGGGGTCGCACAGAGTCGGACACGACTGACGCGACTAAGCAGCAGCAGCAGCCCCGAGGAGTACTATTCCTTTGAATGAATATGTCAGAATCATATGTATCTATTCACCTCACGACGGACATTTGAAATGTTTTCAATTTGGGGACTATAGTGAACAAAGCTGCTATAAGCAGGTCCCTTTTGTGGGCTTATGCTTTATAAATTCCATTTACATTTTTAAATTATTTAACACGAATTTACTTTGTGAATGGATGTTACATTCACAAAGACAATTTATTGCAGAGTTAGAAGCTCATCTTCGATTGTTTCCTATCAGGACATACGTAATATAAGTCACAGGTGTATTTTTGATTATCCCATTTAATCTACACAACAACTTTATGAAGTACTTTATGATTACTTCCATATGACACTTGCAAAATTGGCCTAGCAAATGGGAGTCGGCCCAAGGTCAAACCGGAAGGCCAGTGGTGGCAACATGACTGAAAAGGAGGCCCCACCCCGCACCCCCCAAGACGCTGCGTTCCTAACCGCAGACCCACCCCGCAATGTCTTCCTGGTAACCTCGGTGTGTCTGACAGGCCCGGAAACCAAGCCGGTCCTCCTCACGGTATTACTTACTGATCGGCTTCTTTTGGTCAGAAATTCCTCCATCAGGGGTCCAGAGCCTAACAGCGTGGACAACCTTGAGGGTGAGGAAATCCGTTAAAACCTCCAAAAACCGGTTTTCTCATCAATACGCCACTAAAAAATAACCTTGGTCTTGGTGCAGATATTTCATATTTGAGCGAGGAAATCGCCCGCTGTTGGGGAGACAGAGTAGGATGTTCTGCTTTCACTTTCAATGACCTAGATCCTCGATCTGCATCCTGTGTGCTTTTTGGTTAGTTTTCTTTGGACCTACCCTTAAGCATCACCTCACTCCCAACACCTCCTCCGATCTCAGAGGCTTCTTGGGGCTGAGCGGATCTACGGAGTGCCGTCCCCGAGGCAGCCACGAGGGGGAGGACAGTCCTTCCCGCCATGGTCCTGCCTTTTCTGTTTGGCCCAGTGGTTTCTATTGGCCAGCAGGACTTTGTGAATCAGAAGTGAGCACAACACATCCTGAGAAAGGGGTTGGCAAACAGCCCACCAAACTGCCGACAACTCGGCGTGGGGTTTTCTTCTAAACTGTAGTTCAATGTTTTTCAGATAGGAAGAAAAGGAAAACTACTTTTGACCGAAAGAAGGAAAAAAAAAAAAAGTTAGGTACGATTTCTACTGCCATTCAAGGAGAAGGGATATTAAGGAGGTTTCCTGGTCTGCCAACTACTGAAGCGTGTCAGCTGCACAATCGAGGCTGAAACAGAGGTAGGTACTGCTTTCTGACTGGGAAGGTAACAGGAGAAAGCCGAGAGAGAAAAAGGCGGGGGTGAAGAGAGAACTGGATCCAGAAATGCGAAGAGGCCTGCTTGGGGTGAGAAGGGATGAGTGCCAGGGTATCTAAGCAGTATCTCCAGCAATGACTAAGGCGTGCAATAAGCAAGGCAGCTGACCACGCAAGAAATGAAGCCTCTGAAAGCAGGACACTGGTGGGAAAACGGCTAGTGGCAGCCTCTCACAAGACACCCCGACGAGAAGCTCGTCACGGGGCGCCTCCTGACACCTCATCCGACTTCGTGTGTGCGGCCCAGATAAGGGCCGCGCTGGTTGACTATCCTGCGCCCCAGGCAAGCCTATAGGCTCCCTCACGCACAGACTTTCCACGAAAAGCTCAAGACAAAGTTCACGAGCGAGCCTACCAAGAAGAAGTCGGCAGCAAGCGTACATCAGAAAGCCGCACCCACACTACCTGGCCCTTGGCATGCTTCCGTGGCTACACAGCCCGACAAGAGGCGCGCACGCTCTTGCACGGGAGAAAAGACGACACTCGTAGCCGACGACGACCGCTCGCAGAAACCCCAACGTCAGTTCCCCTGGCTGTGTTTGAAGTCTCACGGCGACTCGCACCCCCAACAGAATAACGACGACGATTCTTGAAGCGCTTTACGCATGCTTCACGGCCTCTTCTGGAACTGTCTGCTGCTAAGACGACGCACAAGCCGGCCGCCTCGACAACAATACGCCCACCGTCGTAAAGCCCTCTCACCTTCTACTTTTAGTCACAGAGAACAAGCCAGGGGAAAGCGCGAACGCAGTCCCCCACTACCACAAATTATGCAGTCGAGTTTCCCACATTTGGGGAAATCGCAGGGGTCAGCACATCCGGAGTGCAATGGATAAGCCTCGCCCTGGGAAAACCACCTTCGTGATCATGGTATCTCCCCTGCCAGGTAAGTATGAGTTGCCTGCCTTCCGCCCCACCACAACCTCAGACGCCCTCCACTGTACACGCACGCTCACTTTCCGCCACGCACCCCCGACCCTTCTTGGGCCTTCCACACAGCGGATCCACGCACTTTCAAGCAGAAACTCCTCAGTTCTCTCCCACGCCACGGGAGACCGTATCGTGTTTCAGCACCAGACGACGGCCCAGCAGCCCCTGCGCTCGGATATCTACATACGACACGCCCCGTCCGTGACGTCACGAGAACCCGCGCTTCCCTCCAGCCCACGCCCCGCCCTAGTCCCCGCCTCCCTCCTCCCACGCCGTCCGGCCCGGCCAACCGGCCGGCGGGCCCCCTCTGGGCGAAGCGACGTCCGCCCCCCCGCTCCTGTTCTCCCACCCGCTACGTGTTGGGACCCGGCGCGCTCGGCTGCCTGCCTTAACTTTTGTCCTGCCCAGCGCCGGTCTGGCGGTCGGCTGAAGCCTGTGCACCTTTTTTCCAATAACGGCGTTCAGCGGGGAGAACAGAACATTTAGCGGTCCAGGGGAAACCGGTTCCTTTCAAATCCAGTTGTCTTTGTGATGTAGTGTTGTGCCTATGTCTAGTACAGCGTCGCGACTGGCCGTGAACTTCTATTCTTCAGAATTCAATTTCACTCATTGAGAATTTCACTTATGTTTAGTTCAAACATTTTTTATTAGTATTCCTAAATACCTTAGTTTATTTAGTAATTGATGTCTCAGTATCTTATTTTTTTGAAACTACCTAATTAATTTACTTCCATCAGTTAAGTCTCAGCACAACTCTAGGACTTTACCAAATATCTGGAAAGATCATTTGAAGTAGACATCTCTAAAATATAATTTTTTTTAAGAGCTTACCCAAAGCTCCTATCTCGTTTACATTTACTTTAAGCTTTCATCATATCAAGTTATCTTCCTCGCAAAAGATATAATAGGGTCTTACTTATTGAACCTAGGTACAATAAAGTTCAAAATTGGGAAAGGAGTATGTCAAGGCTGTAAAATATTGTCTCCCTGCTTATATTAACGTATATGCAGAGTACATCATGCAAAGTGCCAGGCTGGATGCCTCACAAGATGGAGTCAAGATTGCCCAGAGAAACATCAACAACCTCAGATATGCAGATGATACCACTCTGATGGCAGAAAGCAAAGAGGAACTAAAGAGCCTCTTGATGAGGATGAAAGAGGATAGTGACAAAACTGGCTTAAAACTCAACATTCAAAAAACTAAGATCGTGGCATCTGGTCCCATCACTTCATGGCAAATAGATGGGGAAAAAGTGGAAACCATGGCAGATTTTATTTTCCTGTGCTCCAAAATCACTGCGGACGGTGACTGAGAGCCAGAAGAACCGACGGTTTCGATTTGTGGGTGCTGGGTAAGACTCTTGAGAGTCCTCTGGACAGCAAGGAAATCCAACCAGTCAATCCTAAAGGAAATCAACGCTGAGATTAACAAAACTATGCAGATGACAACACCCTTATGGCAGAAAGCGAAGAAGAACTGAAGAGCCGCTTGATGAAAGTGAAAGAGGAGGGTGAAAAAGTTGGCTTAAAACTCAACATTCAGAAAACTAAGATCATGGCATCTGGTCCCATCACTTCATGGCAAATAGAGGGGAAACAGTGACAGACTTTATTTTGGGGGGGCTCCAAAACCACTGCAGATGGTGACTGCAGCCATGACATTAAAAGACGCTTGCTCCTTGGAAGAAAAGCTATGAGCAACCTAGACCGTATGTTAAAAAGCAGAGACATTACTTTGCCAACAAAGGTCCATCTAGTCAAAAGCTATGGTTTTTCCAGTAGTCGTGTATGGATGTGAGAGTTGGACCATCAGGAAAGCTGAGCGCCAAAGAAACGATGCTTTTGAACTGTGGTGTTGGAGGAGACTCTTGAGAGTCCCCTTGGACTGCAAGGAGATCCAACCAGTCCATCCTAAAGGAAATCAGTCCTGAATATTCATTGGAAGGACTGGTGCTGAAGCTGAAGCTCCAATACTTTGGCCACCTGATGCGAAGAACTGACTCGCTGGAAAAGCCCCTGACGCTGGGAAAGATTGAAGGCAGGAGGAGAAGGGGACGGCAGAGGACAAAATGGTTGGATGGCATCACCGACTCAATGGACATGAGTTTGAGTAAACTCCCGGAGTTGGCGATGGACAGGGAGGCCTGGTGTGCTACAGTCCATGGGGCTGCAAAGAGTCGGACACGACTGAGTGACTGAACTAACAAAAATATACACACTCAAGTAGAACGAACTTTAATGCTGACATTAACAAAAATATAGGCTCAATTATAATGGCTTCTTTGCAGAGGCAACCTCCTCTCCCCTGTCAGGTCAACAGTTAAGGAAGCCCTTCCAAAGTTAACCTGGTTCCTTCCCTATCTAGGCCCTTTAACGGCTATTGTTGTTCTCCTTTTTAGCCCTTGTTTAACACTGTTGTGGAATCCGGAGTCGCAAAACACACCTCAGGGGACACTCAAGACAGTGGAGTGCAGTTTATTACGCCAGGGGGTCCAAGGGCAATCAGTTCCCAGCAAGGACCCTGGTGTTTCTGAGAGGCCCAGTTTTATACCCCCCACTACGTGACTGGTTACATGTTAGCCACCTCTTTGTTGTGTATGATTGAGTTTTACAACACGTAGGTGTTAGGAGAACAAACAATTAAGGTTAAAGGGGGGGAACAATGGTTATACATCAAGGGGGCGGGGGGTGTCTCCATGGTTAATCTAACAGGGGCAGCCTGACCTCGACTACAATCTCCGTTTGTCATCTGTAGGGAGGGAAGTCTCCAGGAGACCTGGTTTTCACTAGCAACGGTTTCCTCACAGGCACAGTTCACATCCAGTCTTTAAGATGGATGACAGGCTTCAAGATGAAGTAAGTCTCTCCTGCTTTCCTCACACTGGTCCAAACATTCCTCCCTTTTGATGCTCATCTTATCTTTAATGAGGGGCATCAGTCATGGGTAAGTATCGCACACGGGGACTATGTAACTGCGGCAGGACTGTCAGTCTGGAGGTTACACATCGAGTTATACACTGGAGAATACAAGGCCCCCAAATTAATAATACAATGATTAACAAAATAATTACAAAAAGATTCTCCACCAATCAACTTTGATCCAAGAAAATACCGACGTCTAAGAAGGAGGATTATCATTAGACATAGCTTTTACCTGGTTTTTCATGTCGTCTAGAATGGCTGATACATCGCCAGATAAATCAGGGGTATATGGAACAACATTCAATTTTAATTATAGCACGTGTCCCTCCTTGAGCGGCTGTAAGTACGTCTAAAGCCATCCGATTTTGAATCACTGCCTTTCTCATTGGTATTCGTTCTTCATTTAAAGCTTGGATTGCCTTTGCGTTGTCCAGGAGGGCCTGGACACCGTGAAGTTAGTTAGAGCTTTTATTTTAATCATCACAGACCTTGCCCATCCTGCATGTAAATAAGGAAAATTTACTGGGGCTTGTTGTAAGGATGGCTTAATATTTCCATGAGCAAAGGCAAATGCTAATAGCCTTGTGTGCAGATGGAAGCTACCAATATACCAAGAATAACCCGCCTCCCAAGGAGACCGCGCCTCCCAGAATACAATTATAGGGGACCCTATAATTAAAGGGTTTAATTTAAACATCTAGAAGTAGACTTCACTGAGGTAAATCCATGCCGAGGATACAGATATTTGCTGATGATGGTATGCACTTTTATGGGATGGGTAGACGCTTACCCCACCAAGACTGAAAAAGCGAACGAAGTGGCCTGATTCTTGCTGAGAGGCATTATTTCTAGGTTTGGGTTTCCTCTGAGTATAGAATCAGATAATGAGCCCACATTTGTGGCTGAATTACTCCAACTGGTCTGCAAAGCAGTAAATATTAAATGGAAACTATATACAGCATATAGGCCACAAAGCTCAAGAATGGTTGAGAGAATGAACCGGACCATCAAGGTGACTTTGGCAAAATGGGTGCAAGAAACTGGCACCACCCTGGATGGACTTGTTGTCATTAGTGTTAAAGAGGATCAGCATGACCCACCCACCCACCCCCACCCCGCCCCCCACCTCCGCCACTCTGGTTGCACAGGTATTCCCCCTATGAGATAATGTTCGGGAGGCCTCCCCTACTTATTCGGGAAGTAAAGGGAAATTCATTACAAAGAGGAGGGATGGAGGTGTTGCGGTGTTGAGGTCCTTTAATGGACCAGAACCTGGTGGTCTGGAGTCGACCGGTAAGAAAGTAAAGGTGAGAGAAAGAGGCTGATATTCCTTGGTTTACACAGAAAGCCAATAAAGTCCCTGGCACGGGACTTGCTCTGTTCACGGAGGCCTCAGGCGCCCTCTCGATGGGGTGAAGGCGCAGAGCGCCTTCTCAAGAGGGTCTTAGAAGCCCGGGCAGGAAAGTGAACTCAGAGAGCCTCTGCACTCCAGGGGATCAGCCTGAGAAAGAGAGAGAGGGAGAGAGGGAGAGAGAAAGACACGGGGACCAGAGCTCTGATGGAGCAAAGGTGTTTTATTCAACATTGTGCAGGTATTGATACTGTCTTACAGGATAGCTATTTTCAGCAGAGATAGAATCAAAACTTACAAGTTATCAGGGAAAGATGAGGTCATCCATATGAAAGAGAGAGGGTTGTAAATAATCACTTTTACCATATGGTTCATAAGAAGGAAGAGGGTACTTATCACCGTATAGAAAAACTAATGAAGGAAATGCCTGGATTCCTCAGCCCCCCAGGAGAGGCTTGCCTCTCCTCTTAATTCCTGAATATTCAGGAATTAATAAGGAACAGAGAATTCCTGACGGATCCAAAACAGCACACAGGAAGCCTCCTGTTAAATGCTCCCTGACACTGGGGCAACTGGAACAGCTGAGGAAGGTAATCCATGACATCACCCCTTTTGTTCAAAAAGAAAGAATTCCCTTTTCTTGAGGTACTACTGTACACCCACACTCACCAGGAGACTTAGTATGGGTAAAGGATGGGAATCGGCAGACATTATCCCCCACCTGGAAAGGGCCATACACTATTGTGCTAACCACTCCCGCTGCAGTTCAAGTTGCGGGTATTACTCCCTAGATTCACCACACCCGGCTCAAGACAGCAACAGAGGAAAAGGGACCTTCCTTCCTGACCCGAAGGAACCATTGAAGACCCGTTTCGTTTTCCATCAGCGACCACAGAGTCAGGATGGAGCTGCTCTGAATAATTCTGCTGTTCCTGATTGGCACGATGACCCTACTGGGACTGCAAACTCAGGATAATGTGTTCCTGTCCTGGACCCACTCGTATACAAACTTCCATAATCCTTCTAACTGTTAGGTTTGTGGGGCCATGCCTTTGTCAGTAATAGACGGACTTCCTTGGTGGGCGTCTCCCCTATGCAGAGGGGACTTTAGCTCCCTTTGCTCATTTCTGAGACAGCAACAAGGGGCGTTTGCTTCCTTGGTAACTCACAACCTGTTGCTTCTTACTTGGTGTAACCTGGACTTTAACCAAATTGATCAAGGCCATGGGGTAACATTTGAGGTAAATGCAAGCCTTACAAAAGTAACCAAAGCCTATACCTTTTAGTTAAAAAAATAAAAAGAATGAGAACTCAATGGCCAGTAAGAAGGGCCAATCCATCAGGTAATTTGAACAATTTTACCACATACGGGATGAATATTTTTGGATGACCCCAGAAAAAGTTCAACCTATCGTCCCTGCCCCATCTCTTGGGAACAAAGGGAACAAGAAGTTGGGTTTGGTGACCGTCCCATGGATCCAAAAGAATTAAAATATGTGAGATACTTGTCCTCTGAGCAACGTGAACAAATATTCAGTTCAGTTCAGTTCAGTTCAGTCGCTCAGTCGTGTCCGAGCGACCCCATGAATCGCAGCACGCCAGGCCTCCCTGTCCATCACCAACTCCCTGAGTTCACCCAAACTCACGTGCATTGAGTCGGTGATGCCATCCAGCCATCTCATCCTCTGTCGTCCCCTTCTCCTCCTGCCCCCAATCCCTCCCAACATCAGGGTCTTTTCCAATGAGTCAACTCTTCGCACGAGGTGGCCAAAGTACTGGAGTTTCAGCCTCAGCATCAGTCCTTCCAATGAACACCCAGGACTGGTCTCCTTTAGGATGGACTGGTTGGATCTCCTTGCAGTCCAAGGGACTCGCAAGAGTCTTCCCCAGCACCATAGTTCAAAGGCATCAGTTCTTTGGCGCTCAGCTTTCTTCACAGTCCAACTCTCACATCCATACATGACCACTGGAAAAGCAATAGCCTTGACTAGACGGACCTTTGTTGGCAAAGTAATGTCTCTGCTTTTCAATATACTATCTAGGTTGGTCATAACTTTCCTTCCAAGGAGTAAGTGTCTTTTAATTTCATGGCTGCAATCACCATCTGCAGGGATTTTGGAGCCCCCCAAAAATAAACTCTGACACTGTTTCCCCATCTATTTCCCATGAAGTGATGGGACCAGATGCCGTGATCTTCGTTTTCTGAATGTTGAGCTTTAAGCCAACTTTTTCACTCTCCTCTTTCACTTTCATCAAGAGGCTTTTGAGTTCCTCTTCACTTTCTGCCATAAGGGTGGTGTCATCTGCATATCTGAGGTTATTGATATTTCTCCTGGCAATCTTGATTCCAGCTTGTGCTACTTCCAGACCAGTGTTTCTCATGGTGTACTCTGCCTATAAGTTAAATAAGCAGGGTGACAATATACAACCTTGACGAACTCCTTTTCCTGTTTGGAACTAGTTTATTTTTCCATGTTCAGGTCTAACTGTTGCTTCCTGACCTGCATATAGGTTTCTCAATAGGCAGATCAGGTGGTCTGGTATTCCCATCTCTTGAAGAATTTTCCACAGTTTATTGTGATCCACACAGTCAAAGGCTTTCACATAGTCAATTAAGCAGACATAGATGTTTTTCTGGAACTCTCTTGCTTTTTCAATGATCCAGCTGATGTTGGCAATTTGATCTCTGGTTCCTCTGCCTTTTCTAAAACCAGCCTGAACATCTGGAAGTTAATGGTTCACATATTGCTGAAGCCTGGCTTCGAGAATTTTGAGCATTACTTTACTAGCGTGTGAGATGAGTGCAATTGTGCGGTAGTTTGAACATTCTTTGGCATTGCCTTTTTTGGGATTGGAATGAAAACTGACCTTTTCCAGTCCTGTGGCCACTGCTGAGTTTTCCAGATTTGCTGACATATTGAGTGCAGCATTTTCACAGCATCATCTTTCAGGATTTGAAATAGCTCAACTGGAATTCCATCACCTCCACTAGCTTTGTTCATAGTGATGCTTTCTAAGGCCCACTTGACTTCACATTCCAGGATGTCTGCTCTGACAGAATGTGGTCCACTGGAGAAGGGAATGGCAAACCACTTCAGTATTCTTGCCTTGAGAACCCCACGAACAGCATGAAAAGGCAAAATGATAGGATACTGAAAGAGGAACTCCCTAGGCTGGTAGGTGCCCAATATGATACTGGAGATCAGTGGAGAAATAACTCCAGAAAGAATGAAGGAATGCAGCCAAAGCAAAAACAATACCCAGCTGTGGATGTGACTGGTGATAGAAGCAAGGTCCGATGCTGTAAAGAGCAATATTGCATAAGAACCTGGAATGTCAGGTCCATGAATCAAGGCAAATTGGAAGTGGTCAAACAGGAGATGGCTGTTGTAGCCACGTGCTCTGGGAAACAAACTCACTCAGAAGGACAATGCAGATAGTGGAGTGCAGTTTATTGCACCGGCGGGCCCAAGGCAGAGTCTCCTCTTAGCCAAGGACCCTGACCAGCATTTGTGAAAATCTTTTATACCCCATGTGTACGTGTCTGAACCCACCACTCCAAATTCTTTGAGACTTACATAAACCAAGGAAAATACAATCCCAATAACCCCATGATTCACGTGCTATGTGCTCAAACAGTCAAACAATTAGCCAATAATCAATAAACCTGAGGTTACACTCGATAGATACAAAAAATTTTATGGCCTGTCTGGAGGAAGGGGTGATTAGTATATGTTTTCTCTTAGGCGCTGAGTAACCTAGATATGATCTTCAAGGTTCCCCTGTCTGGAGGGGGTCTTATCCTTCTGTGGTTGTTTTCATAGGCACTAAACACAGAGTTCAGAATCCATTGGAAAGCTGGCTGAGCATGATCAGCATGAACAGGCCTAAGATGGAGCACAGGCCCTATGAATTCCTTCTTCATGGCAAGAGTCAACGTCAACATTCTAGGAATCAGTAAACTAAAATGGACTGGAATGGGTGAATTTAACTCTGATGACCATTATATCTACTACTGTGGGCAGGAATCCCTTGGAAGAAATGGAGTAGCCATCATGGTCAAAAAAGAGTCTGAAATGCCGTACTTGGATGCAATCTCAACAACAACAGAATGACCTCTGTTCATTTCCAAGGCAAACCATTCAATACCATGGTAATCCAAGGCTGTGTCCCAACCAGTAATGCTGAAGAAGCTGAAGTTGAATGGTTCTATAAAGACCTCCAAGACCATTTAGAACTAACACCCCCAAAAGATGTCCTTTTCATTATAGGGGACTGGAATGCAATAGTAGGAAATCAAGAAACACCTGGGATAACCGGCAAATTTGGCCTTGGAGTACGGAATGAAGCAGGGCAAAGGCTAATAGAGTTTTGCCAAGAGAAGGCACTGGTCATTGCAAACACCCTCTTCCAACAACACAAGAGAAGACTCGACACATGGACATCACCAGATGGTCAACACCGACTGATTATATTCTTTGCAGCCAAAGAGGGAGAAGCTCTATATAGTCAGCAAAAACAAGACCGGAAGATGACTGTGGCTCAGATCATGAACTTCTTATTGACAAATTCAGACTTAAATTGAAGAAAGTTGGGAAAAACACTAGATCATTCAGGTATGACCTAAATCAAATCCTTTATGATTATACATGGAAGAAGCACAAGCTGGAATCAAGATTGCCAGGAGAAATATCAATAACCTCAGATATGCAGATGACACCACCCTTATGGCAGAAAGTGAAGAGGAACTCAAAAGCCTCTTGATGAAAGTGAAAGAGGAGAGTGAAAAAGTTGGCTTAAAGCTCAACATTCAGAAAACGAAGATCACGGCATCTGGTCCCATCACTTCATGGGAAATAGATGGGGAAACAGTGTCAGAGTTTATTTTTGGGGGGCTCCAAAATCCCTGCAGATGGTGATTGCAGCCATGAAATTAAAAGACACTTACTCCTTGGAAGGAAAGTTATGACCAACCTAGATAGTATATTGAAAAGCAGAGACATTACTTTGCCAACAAAGGTCCGTCTAGTCAAGGCTATTGCTTTTCCAGTGGTCATGTATGGATGTGAGAGTTGGACTGTGAAGAAAGCTGAGCGCCAAAGAACTGATGCCTTTGAACTATGGTGCTGGGGAAGACTCTTGCGAGTCCCTTGGACTGCAAGGAGATCCAACCAGTCCATCCTAAAGGAGACCAGTCCTGGGTGTTCATTGGAAGGACTGATGCTGAGGCTGAAACTCCAGTACTTTGGCCACCTCGTGCGAAGAGTTGACTCATTGGAAAAGACCCTGATGTTGGGAGGGATTGGGGGCAGGAGGAGAAGGGGACGACAGAGGATGAGATGGCTGGATGGCATCACCGACTCAATGCACGTGAGTTTGGGTGAACTCAGGGAGTTGGTGATGGACAGGGAGGCCTGGCGTGCTGCGATTCATGGGGTCGCTCGGACACGACTGAGCGACTGAACTGAACTGAACTGAACTGAATATTTGTTCACGTTGCTCAGAGGACAAGTATCTCACATATTTTAATTCTTTTGGATCCATGGGACGGTCACCAAACCCAACTTCTTGTTCCCTTTGTTCCCAAGAGATGGGGCAGGGACGATAGGTTGAACTTTTTCTGGGGTCATCCAAAAATATTCATCCCGTATGTGGTAAAATTGTTCAAATTACCTGATGGATTGGCCCTTCTTACTGGCCATTGAGTTCTCATTCTTTTTATTTTTTTAACTAAAAGGTATAGGCTTTGGTTACTTTTGTAAGGCTTGCATTTACCTCAAATGTTACCCCATGGCCTTGATCAATTTGGTTAAAGTCCAGGTTACACCAAGTAAGAAGCAACAGGTTGTGAGTTACCAAGGAAGCAAACGCCCCTTGTTGCTGTCTCAGAAATGAGCAAAGGGAGCTAAAGTCCCCTCTGCATAGGGGAGACGCCCACCAAGGAAGTCCGTCTATTACTGACAAAGGCATGGCCCCACAAACCTAACAGTTAGAAGGATTATGGAAGTTTGTATACGAGTGGGTCCAGGACAGGAACACATTATCCTGAGTTTGCAGTCCCAGTAGGGTCATCGTGCCAATCAGGAACAGCAGAATTATTCAGAGCAGCTCCATCCTGACTCTGTGGTCGCTGATGGAAAACGAAACGGGTCTTCAATGGTTCCTTCGGGTCAGGAAGGAAGGTCCCTTTTCCTCTGTTGCTGTCTTGAGCCGGGTGTGGTGAATCTAGGGAGTAATACCCGCAACTTGAACTGCAGCGGGAGTGGTTAGCACAATAGTGTATGGCCCTTTCCAGGTGGGGGATAATGTCTGCCGATTCCCATCCTTTACCCATACTAAGTCTCCTGGTGAGTGTGGGTGTACAGTAGTACCTCAAGAAAAGGGAATTCTTTCTTTTTGAACAAAAGGGGTGATGTCATGGATTACCTTCCTCAGCTGTTCCAGTTGCCCCAAGTGTCAGGGAGCATTTAACAGGAGGCTTCCTGTGTGCTGTTTTGGATCCGTCAGGAATTCTCTGTTCCTTATTAATTCCTGAATATTCAGGAATTAAGAGGAGAGGCAAGCCTCTCCTGGGGGGCTGAGGAATCCAGGCATTTCCTTCATTAGTTTTTCTATACGGTGATAAGTACCCTCTTCCTTCTTATGAACCATATGGTAAAAGTGATTATTTACAACCCTCTCTCTTTCATATGGATGACCTCATCTTTCCCTGATAACTTGTAAGTTTTGATTCTATCTCTGCTGAAAATAGCTATCCTGTAAGACAGTATCAATACCTGCACAATGTTGAATAAAACACCTTTGCTCCATCAGAGCTCTGGTCCCCGTGTCTTTCTCTCTCCCTCTCTCCCTCTCTCTCTTTCTCAGGCTGATCCCCTGGAGTGCAGAGGCTCTCTGAGTTCACTTTCCTGCCCGGGCTTCTAAGACCCTCTTGAGAAGGCGCTCTGCGCCTTCACCCCATCGAGAGGGCGCCTGAGGCCTCCGTGAACAGAGCAAGTCCCGTGCCAGGGACTTTATTGGCTTTCTGTGTAAACCAAGGAATATCAGCCTCTTTCTCTCACCTTTACTTTCTTACCGGTCGACTCCAGACCACCAGGTTCTGGTCCATTAAAGGACCTCAACACCGCAACACCTCCATCCCTCCTCTTTGTAATGAATTTCCCTTTACTTCCCGAATAAGTAGGGGAGGCCTCCCGAACATTATCTCATAGGGGGAATACCTGTGCAACCAGAGTGGCGGAGGTGGGGGGCGGGGTGGGGGTGGGTGGGTGGGTCATGCTGATCCTCTTTAACACTAATGACAACAAGTCCATCCAGGGTGGTGCCAGTTTCTTGCACCCATTTTGCCAAAGTCACCTTGATGGTCCGGTTCATTCTCTCAACCATTCTTGAGCTTTGTGGCCTATATGCTGTATATAGTTTCCATTTAATATTTACTGCTTTGCAGACCAGTTGGAGTAATTCAGCCACAAATGTGGGCTCATTATCTGATTCTATACTCAGAGGAAACCCAAACCTAGAAATAATGCCTCTCAGCAAGAATCAGGCCACTTCGTTCGCTTTTTCAGTCTTGGTGGGGTAAGCGTCTACCCATCCCATAAAAGTGCATACCATCATCAGCAAATATCTGTATCCTCGGCATGGATTTACCTCAGTGAAGTCTACTTCTAGATGTTTAAATTAAACCCTTTAATTATAGGGTCCCCTATAATTGTATTCTGGGAGGCGCGGTCTCCTTGGGAGGCGGGTTATTCTTGGTATATTGGTAGCTTCCATCTGCACACAAGGCTATTAGCATTTGCCTTTGCTCATGGAAATATTAAGCCATCCTTACAACAAGCCCCAGTAAATTTTCCTTATTTACATGCAGGATGGGCAAGGTCTGTGATGATTAAAATAAAAGCTCTAACTAACTTCACGGTGTCCAGGCCCTCCTGGACAACGCAAAGGCAATCCAAGCTTTAAATGAAGAACGAATACCAATGAGAAAGGCAGTGATTCAAAATCGGATGGCTTTAGACGTACTTACAGCCGCTCAAGGAGGGACACGTGCTATAATTAAAATTGAATGTTGTTCCATATACCCCTGATTTATCTGGCGATGTATCAGCCATTCTAGACGACATGAAAAACCAGGTAAAAGCTATGTCTAATGATAATCCTCCTTCTTAGACGTCGGTATTTTCTTGGATCAAAGTTGATTGGTGGAGAATCTTTTTGTAATTATTTTGTTAATCATTGTATTATTAATTTGGGGGCCTTGTATTCTCCAGTGTATAACTCGATGTGTAACCTCCAGACTGACAGTCCTGCCGCAGTTACATAGTCCCCGTGTGCGATACTTACCCATGACTGATGCCCCTCATTAAAGATAAGATGAGCATCAAAAGGGAGGAATGTTTGGACCAGTGTGAGGAAAGCAGGAGAAACTTACTTCATCTTGAAGCCTGTCATCCATCTTAAAGACTAGATGTGAACTGTGCCTGTGAGGAAACCGTTGCTAGTGAAAACCAGGTCTCCTGGAGACTTCCCTCCCTACAGATGACAAACAGAGATTGTAGTCGAGGTCAGGCTGCCCCTGTTAGATTAACCATGGAGACACCCCTCCGCCCCCTTGATGTATAACCATTGTTCCCCCCCTTTAACCTTAATTGTTTGTTCTCCTAACACCTACTTGTTGTAAAACTCAATCGTACACAACAAAGAGGTGGCTAACATGTAACCAGTCACGTAGTGGGGGGTATAAAACAGGGCCTCTCAGAAACATCAGGGTCCTTGCTGGGAACTGATTGCCCTTGGACCCCCTGGCGTAATAAACTGCACTCCACTGTCTTGAGTGTCCCCTGAGGTGTGTTTTGCGACTCCGGATTCCACAACAGTGTTAAACAAGGGCTAAAAAGGAGAACAACAATAGCCGTTAAAGGGCCTAGATAGGGAAGGAACCAGGTTAACTTTGGAAGGGCTTCCTTAACTGTTGACCTGACAGGGGAGAGGAGGTTGCCCCTGCAAAGAAGCCATCATAATTGAGCCTATATTTTTGTTAATGCCAGCATTAAAGTTCGTTCTACTTGAGTGTGTATATTTTTGTTAGTTCAGTCACTCAGTCGTGTCCAACTCTTTGCAGCCCCATGGACTGTAGCACACCAGGCCTCCCTGTCCATCGCCAACTCCGGGAGTTTACTCAAACTCATGTCCATTGAGTCGGTGATGCCATCCAACCATTTTGTCCTCTGCCGTCCCCTTCTCCTCCTGCCTTCAATCTTTCCCAGCGTCAGGGGCTTTTCCAGCGAGTCAGTTCTTCGCATCAGGTGGCCAAAGTATTGGAGCTTCAGCTTCAGCACCAGTCCTTCCAATGAATATTCAGGACTGATTTCCTTTAGGATGGACTGGTTGGATCTCCTTGCAGTCCAAGGGGACTCTCAAGAGTCTCCTCCAACACCACAGTTCAAAAGCATCGTTTCTTTGGCGCTCAGCTTTCCTGATGGTCCAACTCTCACATCCATACACGACTACTGGAAAAACCATAGCTTTTGACTAGATGGACCTTTGTTGGCAAAGTAATGTCTCCGCTTTTTAACATGCGGTCTAGGTTGCTCATAGCTTTTCTTCCAAGGAGCAAGCGTCTTTTAATGTCATGGCTGCAGTCACCATCTGCAGTGGTTTTGGAGCCCCCCCAAAATAAAGTCTGTCACTGTTTCCCCTCTATTTGCCATGAAGTGATGGGACCAGATGCCATGATCTTAGTTTTCTGAATGTTGAGTTTTAAGCCAACTTTTTCACCCTCCTCTTTCACTTTCATCAAGCGGCTCTTCAGTTCTTCTTCGCTTTCTGCCATAAGGGTGTTGTCATCTGCATAGTTTTGTTAATCTCAGCGTTGATTTCCTTTAGGATTGACTGGTTGGATTTCCTTGCTGTCCAGAGGACTCTCAAGAGTCTTACCCAGCACCCACAAATCGAAACCGTCGGTTCTTCTGGCTCTCAGTCACCGTCCGCAGTGATTTTGGAGCACAGGAAAATAAAATCTGCCATGGTTTCCACTTTTTCCCCATCTATTTGCCATGAAGTGATGGGACCAGATGCCACGATCTTAGTTTTTTGAATGTTGAGTTTTAAGCCAGTTTTGTCACTATCCTCTTTCATCCTCATCAAGAGGCTCTTTAGTTCCTCTTTGCTTTCTGCCATCAGAGTGGTATCATCTGCATATCTGAGGTTGTTGATGTTTCTCTGGGCAATCTTGACTCCATCTTGTGAGGCATCCAGCCTGGCACTTTGCATGATGTACTCTGCATATACGTTAATATAAGCAGGGAGACAATATTTTACAGCCTTGACATACTCCTTTCCCAATTTTGAACTTTATTGTACCTAGGTTTAATAAATAAGACCCTATTACATCTTTTGCGAGGAAAATAACTTGATATGATGAAAGCTTAAAGTAAATGTAAACGAGATAGGAGCTTTGGGTAAGCTCTTAAAAAAATTATATTTTAGAGATGTCTACTTCAAATGATCTTTCCAGATATTTGGTAAAGTCCTAGAGTTGTGCTGAGACTTAACTGATGGAAGTAAATTAATTAGGTAGTTTCAAAAAAATAAGATACTGAGACATCAATTACTAAATAAACTAAGGTATTTAGGAATACTAATAAAAAATGTTTGAACTAAACATAAGTGAAATTCTCAATGAGTGAAATTGAATTCTGAAGAATAGAAGTTCACGGCCAGTCGCGACGCTGTACTAGACATAGGCACAACACTACATCACAAAGACAACTGGATTTGAAAGGAACCGGTTTCCCCTGGACCGCTAAATGTTCTGTTCTCCCCGCTGAACGCCGTTATTGGAAAAAAGGTGCACAGGCTTCAGCCGACCGCCAGACCGGCGCTGGGCAGGACAAAAGTTAAGGCAGGCAGCCGAGCGCGCCGGGTCCCAACACGTAGCGGGTGGGAGAACGGGAGCGGGAGGCGGACGTCGCTTCCCCCAGAGGGCGCCCGCCGGCCGGTTGGCCGGGCCGGACGGCGGGGGAGGAGGGAGGCGGGGACTGGGGCGGGGCGTGGGCCGGAGGGCTTCCCGTGACGCCACGGATGGGGGCGTGTCGTATGTAGATATCCGAGCGCAGGGGCTGCTGGGCCGTCGTCTGGTGCTGAAACACGATATGGTCTCCCGTGGCGTGGGAGAGAACTGAGGAGTTTCTGCTTGAAAGTGCGTGGATCCGCTGTGTGGAAGGCCCAAGAAGGGTCGGGGGTGCGTGGCGGAAAGTGAGCGTGTGTGTACAGTGCAGGGCGTCTGAGGTGGTGGTGGGGCGGAAGGCAGGCAACTCATACTTACCTGGCAGGGGAGATACCATGATCACGAAGGTGGTTTTCCCAGGGCGAGGCTTATCCATTGCACTCCGGATGTGCTGACCCCTGCGATTTCCCCAAATGTGGGAAACTCGACTGCATAATTTGTGGTAGTGGGGGACTGCGTTCGCGCTTTCCCCTGGCTTGTTCTCTGTGACTAAAAGTAGAAGGTGAGAGGGCTTTACGACGGTGGGCGTATTGTTGTCGAGGCGGCCGGCTTGTGCGTCGTCTTAGCAGCAGACAGTTCCAGAAGAGGCCGTGAAGCATGCGTAAAGCGCTTCAAGAATCGTCGTCGTTATTCTGTTGGGGGTGCGAGTCGCCGTGAGATTCAAACACAGCCAGGGGAACTGACGTTGGGGTTTCTGCGAGCGGTCGTCGTCGGCTACGAGTGTCGTCTTTTCTCCCGTGCAAGAGCGTGCGCGCCTCTTGTCGGGCTGTGTAGCCACGGAAGCATGCCAAGGGCCAGGTAGTGTGGGTGCGGCTTTCTGATGTACGCTTGCTGCCGACTTCTTCTTGGTAGGCTCGCTCGTGAACTTTGTCTTGAGCTTTTCGTGGAAAGTCTGTGCGTGAGGGAGCCTATAGGCTTGCCTGGGGCGCAGGATAGTCAACCAGCGCGGCCCTTATCTGGGCCGCACACACGAAGTCGGATGAGGTGTCAGGAGGCGCCCCGTGACGAGCTTCTCGTCGGGGTGTCTTGTGAGAGGCTGCCACTAGCCGTTTTCCCACCAGTGTCCTGCTTTCAGAGGCTTCATTTCTTGCGTGGTCAGCTGCCTTGCTTATTGCACGCCTTAGTCATTGCTGGAGATACTGCTTAGATACCCTGGCACTCATCCCTTCTCACCCCAAGCAGGCCTCTTCGCATTTCTGGATCCAGTTCTCTCTTCACCCCCGCCTTTTTCTCTCTCGGCTTTCTCCTGTTACCTTCCCAGTCAGAAAGCAGTACCTACCTCTGTTTCAGCCTCGATTGTGCAGCTGACACGCTTCAGTAGTTGGCAGACCAGGAAACCTCCTTAATATCCCTTCTCCTTGAATGGCAGTAGAAATCGTACCTAACTTTTTTTTTTTTTCCTTCTTTCGGTCAAAAGTAGTTTTCCTTTTCTTCCTATCTGAAAAACATTGAACTACAGTTTAGAAGAAAACCCCACGCCGAGTTGTCGGCAGTTTGGTGGGCTGTTTGCCAACCCCTTTCTCAGGATGTGTTGTGCTCACTTCTGATTCACAAAGTCCTGCTGGCCAATAGAAACCACTGGGCCAAACAGAAAAGGCAGGACCATGGCGGGAAGGGCTGTCCTCCCCCTCGTGGCTGCCTCGGGGACGGCACTCCGTAGATCCGCTCAGCCCCAAGAAGCCTCTGAGATCGGAGGAGGTGTTGGGAGTGAGGTGATGCTTAAGGGTAGGTCCAAAGAAAACTAACCAAAAAGCACACAGGATGCAGATCGAGGATCTAGGTCATTGAAAGTGAAAGCAGAACATCCTACTCTGTCTCCCCAACAGCGGGCGATTTCCTCGCTCAAATATGAAATATCTGCACCAAGACCAAGGTTATTTTTTAGTGGCTTATTGATGAGAAAACCGGTTTTTGGAGGTTTTAACGGATTTCCTCACCCTCAAGGTTGTCCACGCTGTTAGGCTCTGGACCCCTGATGGAGGAATTTCTGACCAAAAGAAGCCGATCAGTAAGTAATACCGTGAGGAGGACCGGCTTGGTTTCCGGGCCTGTCAGACACACCGAGGTTACCAGGAAGACATTGCGGGGTGGGTCTGCGGTTAGGAACGCAGCGTCTTGGGGGGTGCGGGGTGGGGCCTCCTTTTCAGTCATGTTGCCACCACTGGCCTTCCGGTTTGACCTTGGGCCGACTCCCATTTGCTAGGCCAATTTTGCAAGTGTCATATGGAAGTAATCATAAAGTACTTCATAAAGTTGTTGTGTAGATTAAATGGGATAATCAAAAATACACCTGTGACTTATATTACGTATGTCCTGATAGGAAACAATCGAAGATGAGCTTCTAACTCTGCAATAAATTGTCTTTGTGAATGTAACATCCATTCACAAAGTAAATTCGTGTTAAATAATTTAAAAAATGTAAATGGAATTTATAAAGCATAAGCCCACAAAAGGGACCTGCTTATAGCAGCTTTGTTCATTATAGTCCCCAAATTGAAAACATTTCAAATGTCCGTCGTGAGGTGAATAGATACATATGATTCTGACATATTCATTCAAAGGAATAGTACTCCTCGGGGCTGCTGCTGCTGCTTAGTCGCGTCAGTCGTGTCCGACTCTGTGCGACCCCATAGACGGCAGCCCACCAGGCTCCTCTGTCCCTGGGATTCTCCAGGCAAGAACACTGGAGTGGGTTGCCATTTCCTTCTCCAATGCGTGAAAGTGAAGTCGCTCAGTCGTGTCCGACTCTTAGCGACCCCATGGACTGTAGCCTACCAGGCTGCTCCGTCCATGGGATTTCCCAGGCAAGAGTACTGGAGTGGGGTGCCACTGACTCCTCGCTAAAGTAGTACAAATACCTGATACATGGCAACAGTATGGATTACTCTCAAACGCATCATGCTGAGTGAGGGAAAAAGAACATACTCTCTGGTTCCATTTATGTGAATTTCGAGAACTGAAAAATCGATCCACAGAGACAGGACCGAGATCACTGATGACCTGCGTCAGGGAGCGGTAGGGGGACTGACTGCAAAGGGGCACAGAGGACAGTCTGGAGTTCTGGAGATATTCTTTTTCCTTGAACAGGATAGTGGTTCCATGGGTACGTACGTTCGTTTGTCAAAAGTCATCAAACCTGAAATGGATGCGTTGTATTATTTTCAAATTATACCTTAAGACGTTTGATTTTTATTTTTATTATTATTTTTTTCCTATTTAGAAAAATTTATTGAACATTATTCCTGCATCACAGTTATTGAAAGAAAAACTTAATTTTCCCTGAAGGCACCCTGTCATTTTACATGATCTATACCCTAAAACTTTTTGTATTAAAAATACAGGCTAAATATGAAATTAGTAAAGTGCAGCATATAAAACATCATGCTGAGCAAAAACAAGTCCAAAAGAAAAGTTACCATGTATCAATAGAATAGTTCCCACAGTATTTAAGATGTTTCCTATGTAAATCATATTTGAATGCAATTTTTAGAACCATATTTAAAGGTATTTTGCAATTTGTTAACTAGGTATCCACATTTTTCTTCCACGACATAATCTGTTCCTCTGATTAAGTTGGCAACATCTGCTAGGATCCACAAAATGCAGCAAGAAGGGCACAGTTATTTCTCAAGATTCGAGAAATCTGGTCCACCTTTAGTGTAGTTCCCTGAGATTTCTGCTCCACTGAAGTCAAAACCAGGATTTTCTTTCTGGAATCTCTCTAATGTAAGTTTTCTCTGCATTTGGTCTTGCACCCAAGGGTCAGCTGCATAATCAGATTCTAGAAGAGAAGTCCAACAATTTGCTGCATCTCTCTTCGTCTTTGTAAGAACAATACGGACCATTTTTCTATCCTCCGGAGTCCACGTTCCCTCATCAGCTATTGTAGAGTCAAAGAGTTTGCCCTTGAGGATCTCGCGGCCACCCACGGCCAGCGCCACATGCCGGCTCTGCAGGCCGCACTGGATATCCTGGGCGCGAGTGCCTGGCGGCACCTGAACTTCAATGAACACCTCCTCCAAGGTCTGGTACCACTCAAGACGTTTGATTTTTAAAAGTAATGAGAAGAATCATTCCCAAATTTAATGTCTTAATTAAATTATTATTATTAGCCTTAGGGAATCCTTTCAGAAAGGCATCTCTCGTATAAACAATTTGATTGAAAGTTCAACAATTTCTTCATTTCTCTTTATTTTTCTTCCATTAAATTTATGCACTATTAAGTTGAATGCTTAAAAATAGAATCTATAAGAGCTCTATTTTATAAAAGTATGGTGGTGGTTTAGTCACTAAGTCGTGTCCAACTCTTGTGACCCCGTGGACTGTAGCCTGCCAGGCTCCTCTGTCCATGGGATTCTCCAGGCAAGAATACTGGAGAGGGTTGCCATTTCCTTCTCCAGGGGATCGTCCCGACCCAGGAATCAAACCCGGGTGTCCTGCATTGCAGGCAGATTCTTTACCAACTGAGCTACGATGTATTTTTTTCCTCTCTGTTGATATACCGAAATGACTCCGTCAATATGTAACTACCTTAACAGAAGTTATTTTTGAATTTAACATGTCTCAAAGTTTTACATATTCGTATTTTCTGCATCATTTTAATTTTATAAACTAAGCATATATATGTTTTGCCAAAACTTAGAATAACAGTAGTTAATTCCGGGGGTCGGGACTACGGGTGGCAGCTTATTTTCTTACATACATATATTTAGACAGAGTGCCTGAAGAACTGTGGGCGGAGGTTCGTAACACTGTACAGGAGGCAGTGATCAAAACCATCGCCAAGAAAAAGAAATGCAAAAAGGCAAAATGGTTGTCTGAGGAGGCCTTACAAATAGCTGAGAAAAGAAAGGAAGCGAAAGGCAAAGGAGAAAAGGAAAGATATACCCATCTGAATGCAGAGTTCCAAAGAATAGCAAGGAGAGATAAGAAAGCCTTCCTCAGTGAACAATGCAAAGAAATGGAGGAAAACAATAGAATGGGAAAGACTAGAGATCTCTTCAAGAAAATTAGAGCTACCAAGGGGACATTTCATGCACGGATGGACACAATTAAGCACAGAAACGGTATGGGCCTAACAGGAGCAGAAGATATTAAGAAGAGGTGGCAAGAATACACAGAAGAACTATACAAAAGAGATCTTCATGACCCAGATAACCACGATGGTGTGATCACTGACCTAGAGCCGGACATCCTGGAGTGTGAAGTCAAGTGGGCCTTAGGAAGCATCACTACGAACAAAGCTAGTGGAGGTGATGGAATTCCAGCTGAGCTATTTCAAATCCTAAAAGATGATGCTGTGAAAGTGCTACACTCATTATTCCAGCAAATTTGGAACACTCAGCAGTGGCCAACAAAGGTCTGTCTAGTCAAAGCTATGGTTTTTCCAGTAGTCGTGTATGGATGTGAGAGTTGGACCATCAAGAAAGCAGAGTGCCGAAGAACTGAAGCTTTTGAACGGTGGTGTTGGAGAAGACTCTTGAGAGTCCCTTGGACTGCAAGGAGACCCAACCAGTCAATCGTAAAGGAAATCAGCCCCAAATATTCTTCGGAAGGACTGACGCTGAAGCGGAAGCTCCAATACTTTGGCCACCTGATGCGAAGAACTGACTCGCTGGAAACGCCCCTGTCGCTGGGAAAGATTGAAGGCAGGAGGAGAAGGGGACGGCAGAGGACAAGATGGTTGGATGGCATCACTGGCTGGATGGACTTGAGTTTGAGCAAGCTCCGGGAGTTGGCGATGGACAGGGAAGCCTGGCGTGCTGCAGCCCATGGGGTCGCAAAGAGTTGGACACGACTGAGCGACTGAACTGAATGCCTGTTACGTGACTCCTCTTGGGTGTTTTTTCAAAAGAAATATACGGACTTAAATTTCTTGTCAAGCATCTTTACGGTTTGTGTTCCTCTTTGACTGGTAGGACATCCTGTGGAGCCAGGAAGGCTTCAGTTCAAATTCCTGCTTTCAAATCCCACTCACTGACTGACTTGACAAGTTACTTAACCTTTCTATGTCTCAGGTTCCTCATATGTGAAATGAGGATGATGACATGATGCAAGCCTTTTGAAAGGATTAAGTGAGTAAACCCACTTAAAACTTGTAGACCATGCCTGGGCACTTGGCGCTTTGCACGTCTTCACTGGGGGTAAGCTCTTGCATTTTGGGAGCAACACTGCATAAAGATTGGGTGTGATTTTATTTGTTACTGACACCTTTCAGTGACTATGAACCTTCCTAGAGAGACGAAAGCAGTGACCTCCTGGGCTGAGAGGATCTGCCAGTTTGTTTACCACCTCATGTGATCAGCTCATCAAAGGGGGACTAATGGTCCAATTGCTTGCTTCGAGAATGGGCCCCCCCATCCTTTTTTTTTTTTTTTTTTACGTTTTTACAGTGGAAAACATTCCTACACATGATACTAGACCCAGAATTTTAAAAGCTTGGCACATATAATTACATAAAAATTTAAGTTGGACACACAAGCAGTGAGTTTTACTCATATAATAGATAGGTATACATTATATGCAGTAATACATGTACATACATATTATATACAGACTATATATATATAGTCAATTACATATGCCCCAAAACTTGTTATGGGAGAAAGTGGACCCTGATCCCATCCCACATTTCTTTTTTTCCGAGAATAAACACTAACCAACTGTTTGGCTATTTATCTCCTTATCTCTAAATAAATACTGACGCTCCGCTTTTCCAGTTTCCCACCCCAGGTCCTGCAGACCGGCCTGCAAAGGGGAAAAGTGGAGTGTGTGCGGTTCCCTGCCCGCCAGTCTTCCACTCACCTGCAGACTCGCACAGCCCACCTCACCGGCTCCGCACGGAACCCGCGAAGGAAACTTGGCCAGGACAAATGCCAGGCCAGCAGCTTTGCGACTGAGGGTGAACCGGGTTCCCGGACGCGTCAGTAAAGGGTGGGAACTGCTCCAGAGTGAGGCGCTCGCTCTGGTCGCCCCAACTCAGCGACCGTCCCCGCCGCGGTACCCGCCCGCTCCTCTCCCTTCCAGTCCCTTTCTCCCTTCTGGCTCATCCTCTCTTCTCTCCTGCCCTTGCCCTTCCTCGGATCTTTTCGCCGGCCTCACACCTTTCTTTTCCCGTCCTCCAAAGACAGCTGCGTCATTGAGTCCTTTGTAACCGCTGAAAGTTCCTAAATACAAGCATCAGAGAGATGCTCCTCAGCACCGCGAAGGGAGCACTTTAACTGGCTTTTCAAGTCCATCACGGGCCTCATCCATATTTTCCTCCCGAGCAGTAGAGGACACAAGTGGGGCGTCTTCTCGGTGGAGCAGAGTCCCGGCAGGACGAAGGGGGCCCGGCCGGGGGTGCGGACTCGGAGCGGCTCGTCGCGCCTTCGGCCCCCGGAGCAGCCTGGCCGGGCGGCCGTGGGTCAGGGACCTGGGGTCTCCTCAGACGCCGAAATCCGCGACCCCCGCTCCTCTTTCGGGCTGAGCTTGGGACCAGAGGACGCGATTTCCAGGAGTCAAGGTTCAAATCTTGGCCGAACAGCGGCTTTGCGTGCCCAGCGGAGACTTAGGAGCGAGAAACTCTGAATAAAATCATAATAAACTGGGACAAGATCAATTAATATTCGGAATGATAGAGAGCCTGAATAAAACACAGTTCATTCCAGTCAGGTCTGGAACCTTCCACCCGAAAGCTGCCATCCTGGTTGATCAGCGACATCGCAGCCCCTCCCCGCCGCCATTTACGCACCGGGACAACCGTGCAGTTACAAGGCGTGCGGTGTGAAGCCCCCTCGTGGGGCAGGACTCGGTGGGCGCAGCCTCTGCCTTTTACCCCCGAGACCCAGGGGACCCGACGAGGGGGCGGCACTGGCCGAGGGGGGCGGGGCGGGGAGCAGGAGAGGCGCCGGCCCTCCGATGCCCAGGGATGGGCAGAGCCGCCCGGGCCCAGCGAGGACGCCCCCGGTCCCGGTCGGTCCCACACCTGTCCGCAGGGTCCGTGTGAGCTACGCCGCTGGGGGTCGCGGGAGCCGGAAAGCAGGTCCTATGAGGGGAGTAAAACGTGTCCTTCTTGTAATTAAACAGAAAGGTCCCACCGAGATTTGAACTCGGATCGCTGGATTCAGAGTCCAGAGTGCTCACCATTACACCATGGAACCCCTTTGAAAGCCAACTTCTTTCCATCGCCAGAGAAGGGTACCTGCTTCTTTAGGCTCCATACTCCCCACCCACAATCTCAGGGAAGTTCTTCCAAGGACCCGACAAGATCTGAATACGGATGACCCGCTTTGGTGTTCATCCCTCTTTGATTTCCCTCTGCTCCTCTCCTTTGACTGACATCTCTCAGTTCACTGGCACCTCAGAAAATGAAGTAAACGTTCCACTCTGGGTTTCTGGTCAGGGAAGGGCCCCTTAAGTCACCCTCATCAACCGCATATTCTGCCTCGGTTTGCCAGAGTGTCCCATGCTGAGGTAAAATTTCTGCAAATAAGAGTGTTATTTTCCTTTCCTTTACCTTCACCCTTTCCCCAGAGCCCAGAGAGGGCAGGTGATCGTCAGGGCAGGAGGTGGGATCTCCTGGGTCCCTTGGCTTTCTTGTAGCACCCATTACACTCCAAAGCCGCCACCACCGCCTCTTATGTGTAATATGTAAAGTGTGTGGACCACAAATGGAGGCAGGAGAACTCTCCTTTTCTTCTCCATACAGTTCTGATTTGGGGGGTAAGTTTTTCTCCCAAAATTTGCCAGGTTTACAGTATAAGGAAAGATGAACATTTACACAAAACCCTCAGACAAACCAGGCTGAAAGCACCTGGGGTGGCTCAAAATCAACCACGTGTCGTGGAGCCCACGAGGCAGGGCTCTGACACTTAAGCAGTCACAGATTCTTGTCAGAGCTTGGTCACGTCAGTCTCATTCCAATTTCTTAACATATCCAGAAATGGCACGATTTAAAAAAGAAGAGTGTACACATATTTAGAAGGTATGTATCCAAGTTGTCTTACAGTGTAGACAGTATTTATGTACACAAAATACCACCACACTAAACATTTACATGTATAACAAGTATACATCCACATGATGTCTCAAAGTAATAATCTTTACTTCTTCATTCTATCCCAGAGCCATTTCTTCCCTCATCCAATACACAGAACAGAAAAAAACAGCATCTGAAGAAGAGAGCTGCAGCCCAAAGAAAAGAGTCGGAAAGGTGGCCAGTGTTGCCTGGAGACACGTATTTGGTTCCCAGAGACTGGAACAGGGGTTGACACAGGAGGAAGGAGACAAAGGGGAGGCTCCTCTTAGGAGGAGGAAGTTCACAGCTCCGGGGTGAAAAGATGAAACTTCCTTTTGGAAAATCAAGAAGCTGAGGGGTAACTAACAACACAAAGTGCTCCTCCAGGAGCCCTTGAAGGCCGGTCAAAGTTTATGAGTGCAAGGACCAGTAATGGTCTCTGGCTGATACAGAAGAAATGCACAGAAAGTATGTTGACAGATCACGGAATGGCCAGGAAACCTAGAGAACCAGGCTCTCACAAGGGGCAGGGAGAAAAATCAAATGAGGTTAGAACCGCAATGGGTGGAGAGACGGTCTTTGAGGGACGAAAGCCTGGGTGTTGGATCTGAGAGCTAAGGAGCTGGTGGGGATGTGGTGGGAGCTGCCTGTGCTGGGGGCCAGTGAACAGAACTACCCTGGGAACGTAACTCCTCCTCCTCCCTCTCCTCCACTGCCGCTTCCCTCTCGCTGGTCCTCCCGCTCTATCCTGGTCCTCCCTTTGTACGGCTCCACCTCTCTCTCATCTCCCCTTCTTCCTTGCTCTCTTTCTCCTCATCTCCCCTTCTTCCTCGCGCTCTTTCTCCTCATCCCCTGTTTGCAGCTCCTTCCCCTCCCATTCCGCCCTGTCTTTCTGGACCTCCTTCTTCTGTCGCTAGCGCTCCTCCACCACCTCCGGTTTCCACAGTTGGGAGGAGGATGCGGGAATATTTCCCACCATCCCAGGAAGCACGAATACCTTGCTCTCTGGGCAGGACACTCTGAGGGTCTCTTGGAGACTGAGTGAGGAGGCCCTCAAGTTGTTCTCGGCGAGGGGACACAAGAGCGACCGCCACCAGATCCCTGACCTCCTGGAGCTCCCTTGAAACCAAAGAAGGCAGTGGGAGGACCCCACCGGTCCCAGAGGCCTCTCCAAAGGGTGCGCAAAGGCTCATTTCCCCCACCGCTCCGTACTCTTCCCATTGCCTCCAACCTGCACATGGGTCCCCGTCTGGCAAGCAGAGAACTGGCGATCAAGGGGGTGGTCTGGCCACAGCGGAGCAAACCGCAAGAGCAATCAGTTTACAGAAATTTCTAGAAGCAGAAGGCGACTTTCAGGTGAAATAAATAAGGATCGTGGTTGTCAAAAGATTCAGAGGATTATGATAATAGTATTTATGATTTTGCTGCCTATAGCATTATTGATCCAGTAGTTTCTAAACCGAGGCACATCTGACAACAGCAGCGTGAAGAAGAATGCTCTTATTGCTCCCATTTTGCACAAGAAAGTAGGGAGATACCCAAAGTTGTCTTTATTTGTTCAAGGCCACACAGGGCAGAACCATTTTTACAACCCAGAGCTTGTGCTCCTGAGCACACATTCGTTGGGTCTTTCTTCTCAGATGTGGCTGTGTCAACATTTCTCAGTTGGAGGGATGGGAAGAAGAGAGAAGGCAAGAGAAGGAGCAGGGACCGGTGGAAGCACAAATTCTTTGATCCTCCCCTCCCTGGCCTTCCCCTCTCAGCTTTCCCCTCCCCTCCTCGTCTAGCCTCCTGCTTTCCTGCAGGCACCAGCTCTTTCCCTCCTTCCCCACCCTGTTACCGGACTGGGACAATGCTCCTCTCTCGGGATCCCTGCCCAAGATCCTGGCAGGTCTCAGTGCCTTCCTCCCAAACCCACCTTCCCCGCTTGGCTTTCACTTCCCGCCCTTTCCCGCTCCCACGTGGACCCCACAGGACGCAGCCTACCCAGCTGGGCACAGCCGGAGCACCCGAGACCTTTCCGTTGCCCGCCTCACGGGATGCTGCGAAATCTAACAACCGGCATAAAGGCATTTCAAAAGAACTTTTCGCCCTTCGAAAACTTTTCCGTATTTCCATTCTCAGGGGTCTTAATGGGACGAAGGGCTAAAGACGACAATGTATATTCATCCAAGTCCTAGAGCGTCCCGGTGAGTGCCAGACCCTGTCCTGGGCGTGCGGACACGGGGCGACCATCCCCACGACCTCTGTCCTGGTGGAAATCGCCTGGTGGACACAGGAAACTTAAGCACAACCTCGGCCCCGGAGGCCTTTTGCCAGGGTGGGCAAACTCTCATTCATTGAGTGTAGGCGAGGATACGGGAAGAGCCATCATGGGAGCCCACCGGGTGTTCAGCTGTCCTTGGATCTCGTTCGATTCAGGCCCGGAGGGTCCGAACCCTGGATCCCGGTATTTCTGAGGGCGCTGGCATCTGTGGCGGGTAGGGGGCAAGGACGTGGCGCCGTATCCCTGGGGGCAGGGGACTTACCCTGGGGATGAGTACGTGTCTACTCCATACAGAGTCCAGAAAAGGCCTGTAGTGCTGTCTCTGTGGCGCAATCGGTTAGCGCGTTCGGCTGTTAACCGAAAGGTTGGTGGTTCGAGCCCACCCAGGGACGGTGGGGTGAGATTTTAGAGGCCACCAAAGAGACTCCCTTTTGCCAAGAGGACACCGGAGAAGGGCTGCGGCGAGCCGGCTTGCGGAGAAAGAGCACAGGAGTCAGGTGCAAAGGAGCAGCGGGGAGGGCGGGTCCCGGGTGGATTGGAAGCGTCGGTCATTCCTGAGAGCCCAGAGCGCTGACCGCCGGCGCCGTGAAAAGGGTCACCGAGGCGCGGGTCCGCAGGGGCGGAGGGACGGCGTCCACGCTGCTGGGCTGCGGGGTCTCCTGGGCCTCGGGCGCACCCCCCACCCCCTGCGGCTTCCGGGAGCTGGGGAGTCGGCGGCGGGGTGGGGGGGCGGTGGTGGGCTACCCCTGCGATCGGGTGCGGAGCTGAGGGTCTGACGACTCTGGGTTGGGTGCGGGAACCCGAAGGCATCCTGTGGGGGCCCGAGGGTCCTCACTTGAGGGGAGAGGAGGAACCCTAAAGCAGAGCGCTCGGGAGCCGCCGTCTCCGTGCCTGAGAGAGCCTGGGGCTTCAAGGTTCCTTTTGAGTGTTAGAAATTGGTGGTCTAGATACTGATGGCGGGACCTCGGGTTTTCATGGATACGGTGTTAAGCGGTGCCGGGTATCCTGTTTCCGTAGTGTAGTGGTTATCACGTTCGCCTCACACGCGAAAGGTCCCCGGTTCGAAACCGGGCGGAAACAGACCGCTTATTTTCTTCCCATCCCACCCTCCCCCACCGAGATTTGTTTTCTGATTGGCAAAACCACAAGGTTCCAAAGGCTCGGGGTGAAGCAGAGGACGCAGCTGTAGGAGGAGTTGGTGACCACCTGGAAGTCTCCTCAGCACTAGCAAGCAGGCCTCCTTTCTCTGCTCCGAGTCCCTGTGAATCCAGGCCGAGTTCATCCCGGGGGCGGGCAAGGACAAGACTGACTTCGAGTCACCCTTACGTCCGGAAACCCCGAGCCTCGGCTCCCTGTCGGGCCCCTGGGTCTCTTCCACGTGTTCACAGATTGTCTCTGAAAACCATGGAGTTCATTCCCGTGACGCTCACTTGCTTTCCCCCACCTCGGAACACCTGAGGAGCAGTTTTATCTCCCTGGTAGAGGAAAAGAGACCGCACCAAGGTCTCACCGTGGGCTCCAGCCAAAGACGCGGAAGTGAAGAATTTAAGGCTCCACGAACTGAGCCGGTCGCGGAGGGAAAGGAACCGGTACCCGTGCGGTCGTCAGGAGAGGCCCCGGAGCCAGGTCAGAGATCTGGAGGTAGACGGATCCGCTCATCACCCGCTGAAAGCCAAGTCGAGTCCCTGACTCGAGGGAAAACCAAGGTTCACAAAGAGAGCATGACCTGGGCTCGGCAGCACACAGCGCTAGAGCTGGACCAGGAGGGACCCAACCGGATAGTTTGTGACCTGGTCTCAGAACGAGAAGCGTCGCCCAGGAACGGGGATTTGAAGGGCTGCGAGCCTTGCACAGCTGCATACAGCCGTGGGGGCGCTGGGACATTTCCTTTCCTGTTCTCTGCATCTCTGGTTTCATCTTTGCACTCTCAATTTTCACCTGGACAGCCAAGTCCGCTCTTCTGCGCGGTTCCCTGGTGGTCTAGTGGCTAGGATTCGGCGCTTTCACCGCCGCGGCCCGGGTTCGATTCCCGGTCAGGGAAAGCTGTTTTCTTCTCCAGTCCTCGATGTCTTCCTGTCCAGATCAGAATTGTCTTTTGCTTCAAGGTCCAGTGCAGTAGAGCGTCTGCACTGGGTCCCGGCCTCAGGGTCCTTGACATCAGGCAGGCTGGAGGAGACTCCCCGGATGCAGTGAACAGCCTGGGCTGCCCAGCTCTCCTCTCCACTCTTTTCTCTCTGCTTGTTAGAAACCCAGAGTCTTCCTTATAGAGTTTTCATCCAAAGAGAATCAGGGACTCGAGTTCCAAAGATTCATTCAAAACCAAACCCCAAACCCTCCAAAACATACATCCAAGTTACAAGAATAGTAACATCGTGTATTCTGTACTCAGCCGCACAGTTCACATTTTCCCACGTTTGCTTTGTCACTCTCTCCATGGAAACCTGAAATCCATTCTCTTTAGGATGCAGAGAAGCTTCCGGGGGAGTTCGGTTCGGATCTCCAGGAAGTGCAGGCCGGGCATGCTCTGCGCTTGTAGGAATACCCCACCCCCACCCCCACCCGCAACCCCAGGACCGTCTGCTATCCGGACTCCTCCGGGTCGTCTTGATGGACAGTGGGGTCTTGGGTCAGCCTGAGCGCTAGAACCACCTACCTCGGGAAGACCCATGGGGAAGTGCAGCTGCCCCCTTGGCTCTTTTGCCTGGCTCTCTGTGCCCAGAACACAAAGGGGAAGCCTTCTTTCCTGTGGTGGGAGGATGAGTGGACCAGGTGGGAGATGCATCAGAGGGAGGGGAAGTATTCTCGAGAGCTTTCCGGAATTGTCTGCTTGGGTGGCTGTCCTGGGATAATGGTGTTTTGTGTAGTCTTCTCCTGGTCTTGACCCAGTCTCAGGTCCGATGTGATTCACCGTTCTCATCTTTCCGTTTTCCCGAGGCTTTGGAACCGGCACCGTTTCTCTGCGGAGCAAGAGGCACGTCCTGGGAATTCTTGTCTCCAGCACAAAGAGTCGAGGGGCCCGGTGCGGTGGTGTCTCTGTGGCGCAATCGGTTAGCGCGTTCGGCTGTTAACCGGAAGGTTGGTGGTTCGAGCCCACCCAGGGACGGGCGGTCGAGGTTTTAGAACCCATTCAAGGTTTTCCGTGCTGACGACCATTCAAGCGGTTCTTGGCCCACACAAAAATATTCGGGGTCCTAGTCACCTCCGGACTGCTGCCAGTCTGGGCCACCTCACCTTGCCCACCCTGTACTCTGCAAGTGCAAGTGTATTCCTATTCACTCATACTTGCCTAAGGCAGGACCTCCTGAGACAGATCAAGGGATCCAGTTTCCGGTGGGGTCAAGTCTTTATTCTGCCAAGTACATAGACTTAGACATGTAAGTTATACCTTATGTGCCCCAGGTTTTTCACCTGTAAAAGGAGGCCAGCACTTAGCAATTGTTCTGTCAATAATGTTATCAGTGAACCCACCGTCACCGTTAGCCTCTGCATTATTTTTTTAGAAAGGCATTTCCTACATGGTTCATGTATTATTTGGTTTCATGGTTTTATGATGACAGATATGCTGCAACCATCATTATCGTACTCACACTTCTGACCATTCGTGCAGGTATTTATTTCCACAGTGTAGAAACCTGGAAGTGCAATCGCTTCCTTGAGTGTTTATATGCTTCTTAAGTTGGTAAGTCCTGCAAATTTGCCTTCCACAGAAGCGGGACTGAGTCGTATTTCAAATTATTTTCCAGTCGTTCAGTGTCCCTTTCTTCAATTACTTTGGCAACACAACAATTTTTCTATACATCTCTCTATGATTCTCTGAACTAACAAAGGGAGCAGTGGCCTCCTGACCCAACTAAGGGGAAAGACAATAGAGGGACGCTGTGGCATTACACAGAGGTGCTCTACTGCTTATGGTGGAGAGTTAGTCACTGACCACTTTTAAAGTCCTCTAGTAACTGTCCATTGTTTTGTCCGGTGACCTGGTCAACCGGGTCCAGAAAAGACGGCCAGGATGGCCTCTTTCTGCCGAGCAACTTATCCAAAGAGAAAAATCTCACTGATCCCAGAGCCTTTTTCCTTCTCCCCTTTCTTCTTTTATTTACAAACTTTGGTTACACTTTTAACGTGAGGAAAAAAAATTCGGTGTCTGTCCCTCCTCCTATAAAGTGGGGTGTTACCATGGAACACCCCATTTACTTTATTCCTTGACAGTTTTTTGGTTTGGTTATTTTTTGGAAGAGTCGGACACGACTGAGCGACTGAACGGAACTGATAAAAGTTAGCCCATCACATGGGCTAACTCACATGTCGTTAGAGAGCCCGCGGAAATCCTGCCCCTCGCAAGCTCCCGCTTCAGACCTGGACCCTTAGAGCTATTGGCTCCTGTTTGCGCTGTTCTTCTATTAAATCTTACGTGCAGAGACTGTGCGTTTTGACGTTTTTGTACCGTGTGGTTTGGGGACAAATATGTTCTCTCTCTGATTTGTTCATCACTGATAAGATGGCGCTCGCTTGTGGTGAAGAACCTGCCTGCCATTGCGGAAGATGTAAGTTACACGGTGTTCGATTCCTGGGTCAGGAAGATCCCCTGGAGTAGGGCACGGCAACCCACTCCAGTATTCTTGCCTGGAGAATCCCATCCGACAGAGGAGCCTGGCAGGATACCGTCCATAGGGTTGCACAGGGTCTGGACACGACTGAAGCGATTCGGCGCGCATACCTGCAATTTCTCCTATCAATGTGGTAATCTGGTCTCATTTTAGGAAGTGAACTTCTGGGGATAATCCACATTGAGTGGTGGTTGACAGGGGTCTGTTCCCTGTGAGGCAGAAGATGACAGTTACGCTGGACCATGAGGCTTTTTTCATTGCTGCTTGTCTTGATGATTCTAGTATTTCCTGGGATGTGACACGGCCCCACTGAGAAGTTGTCCACTTCTCCTCTTTCCACTGTTTGGTCAAATCCAGGTGGGCCCAGTCTATCTTAGTCAAGCACTGCACAAGTGTCCTAAGAGATTAACACAGGAAGGATACTGAATTTTTAGCATGGAACAGACAGTTTCTTTCACTGGTATATGAAAGTTTCTAAATAGCTGAAAATATTCAACAAGTGAGGTAAGGATTGTTGAAATCGGACTACAGAATGCAGAGGAAAAGACATATCTTTGCAAAGAAGCAATGAAGTCAGCAACGTGAACACTTCTGACAACCCTGCAAATCAAGATTGAATACTTCCAGAACCATAAGCAAGTTCAGCCCTCAAGAAAAAGGAATGACTAGCAATGACTTCAAGCACAGTTTTATGCACTGGGGACTCATAAGTGTATTACAGAATTCCTATTTTCCTCAGTGAGATTCCTCCAATATCGCTTAATTGTATTTCATTTTGTTTCTCACACTGGCAAGTGTTGTTAATAAACATCATTGACTCTGCTTTCACCTTAAATAAGGCTCGCTAATTTTTTTAAAAATTTATTTATTTTATTTATTTTTGGCTGCCCTGTATTAGTTGCTTTGTGTGGGTTCTCTCTAGTTGGCGCGTGCAGGCTTCTCGTTGCGGTGGCTTCTCCCGTTTCAGAGCACAGAGTCTGGGTGCATGGGCTTCAGTAGTGGCAGCACACAGGCTTGGTAGCGGTGGCTCGAGGGTTTTAGTTGCTCTGCGGCATGTGGAGTCTTCCCAGACCAGGGATCGGACCTGTTTCCCCTCCACTGGCAGGCAGATTCCTATCCACTGTACCCCCAGGGAAGTCAAGCAAGGCCCACTGCTTTGATGTATTTTTTTCCCCTGTTTAAATATATTTTCTCAGAAACAAGTCAATACACTTTCTCTCACTCTGGGGAGAACAGACAAGTTAGGCCTCTCAAAATTTAAAGGTGTCACTCCTCTTAAGGAAAGTGATAATCAGTTCCATAAATGTAAAATTAAAAAATGAAGACTTTCTGGGGAAAATACTCTACTGTTTATGCTTCCATGTGGTATTTATATAAGGAAAATTGTGTTGCTAAATTTGTGACAAGGAAAAAAAATAGATTTAGCTGTAGATTGAGTAAATGGTCTTGATTACTTGGAACAGCAACCATGAAGGAATGAAATTGATAACAGATTATTCTTAATACTTTTAAACAATTTAAATAACTTACATAATGGCCTTCAAAATGTTTACTCATGTTCTTTTTTTTTTTTTTAAATGGAAGCGACTCAGAATAATTACATTGTTTTTCTCATTTTGGTCTAACACCAACTCTATATGTATTTTCAGATTATCTTATAAAGGTGTAGAATATAATGGTGGTATGATATTTTAGTATTTAAGTCTTGGGTTTATTTAGGTTGAAAATCTGAATTACATTGGACTTCCTAAGTTTCCTATGCTGGTTGTACTGCTCAGATAAGCCAACATAGCCAATGAGTATTTAAACTTCTAAAAGTTTAAATTTATGTCTTGAAGTATACTGAATATACTAATATCTGTAAAGGGGAATGAATAGTTACAATTCTAGACACCAGAGGACTCAATCATTCCCCCTACAATATTTGGCTTATATTTTTAGGTGTCCTGTAATATATGATTCCATATATACACCAATATATGATTCCAACATTCTCGTGTTCCGACATGTGTCTGCTTAAATGACAGATTCATGATCTATAGTTTCCTTTGACTATATTAAATTGATTTAATGAATGAATCATCTTTCGTTGCCTGCAAGTTTGTTCTCTCTTTGTCCTTCCCATTTGTCCTAATTTCCTGGTAGATTGGCTGACAGCAGAAATACCGCTTTAGTTGGGGAATGCTGTTGTTGTTTACAAATATTTCTATATCTTGTTCGTACATGGCTGATGCCGGGCATATTACTACGTGTTCCCTTGACGAAAGTTTGGTGCAGTGGTTTGTTGTTTTTAGTGCTCTGACATTTCAGAATCATAACCTTAATGTTGTGCACTGCACAGCTTCTCAAACTTTTTCGAAGCGTCACCTTATTTCTTATTAGGCATCCATTTTTTCGCATGGCACTTGCTTTCTATCATAGCAACTACCAAAATCCAGCTTTGCAGAGGTATGATATCATAGTAAAGAGTGTAAAATAGTCTAATGTTGGCAGATTTTACTATGTAGATTACACCTCAATAAACTCAAGAAAGAAAAGTAAAAAGGCAAACAGTACCAAAATTTCACAGGATGGAGAGCGCTGTAAATTATTTTTCATTTCTAAAAGGAGTGTTAGTAAGGTCAACAAAATTGGAGAGGAATTTGGCAGCATCAGCTAAGGGTCGTACATACACTATCACGTGCTGTGGCCCAGAAATCGTACTTTTATCTCTGCTATATATGTGACCTCTGCTGTCCCATGCGACAGGTACAAGTCACGGGTAACTACTGAACTACAAGTGTTTCTAGTGTCACACGTGGTAATGATGAGTTTTTTGTTTTTTGTTTTTTAACGCAGTAAATCTCACAAACTTTTAAAATAGGTTGTAATTGAAAACTTTAAATTCCAGGTGACTGGTGTAATGCTCGGAGAAGACAATGGCACCCCACTCCAGTACTCTTGCCTAGAAAATCCCATGGACGGAGGAGCCTGGCAGGCTGCAGTCCAAGGGGTCGCTGAGAGTCGGACACGACCAAGTGACTTCCTACTTTCACTTTCCACTTTCCTGCATTGGAGAAGGAAGTGGCAACCCACTCCAGTGATCTTGCCTGGAGAATCCCAGGGACGGGGAAACCTGGTAGGCTGCCATCTATGGGGTCGCACAGAGTCGGACACGACTGAAGCGACTTAGCAGCAGCAGCAGCAGCAGCAGCAGGTGTAATGCTAATAAAGGGAAACCTCACTAAAATTGAGTCAGGAGACCAGAAGGGGGAGCTCTCATGGATTACCACTCAAGTTCAAATACAGGAAGAATTGTCAATCATAGACCTAAACAGAAGAATCATCAATAGGAAAGAACAATCAGTTATAGGCCCGGACAGAAAAAGATGTACCTTGTATCTCCTGCAATATATCAGCAACTCGGCCAATGAGAAACTGTCACCACCCTGATCTTTCACTTTTGCCCAGTGTCCTTTGGTTCAAAACAAGTCCTCTCAGCTTCTTTCTCTCTCTCTCTCAAAGAACGTTCCTTCTTCTCCTTTGTGCGCAATTTGCCTATGCTTTTGCCATAGTTTGCTTGTCCTGCTTTGTGATTCCCCTGCTATTTCTGAATCAACCCACTTTGTTGGGGAGAAAATCCTAAAATTTTTATTCTAAAGGTCAACCCTGGCATTATTTTATTGGAATGGGCTGCCCTAGAGAAATGTGTATGTCCTTGAAAAGTCATAAGAGAATGTTCGTATCGTACCATTTCAGAATATCCTCAACTGGATAAGTATACTGAGACATATTCTTCCAAGGAACACACAGAGAGACAAAGAACTACCTGAAAACTATGGTTAAATCTCATAGACGTTACGCTGAGTGAAAGAAGTCAGGCCCATACCCCTCCTTCCCAAACAAACAAACCCAGTTCTTCGGAGGGGTGTGCGTGTATGTGATTACTCTGAGCTCTTTCATGGACGTCATGAGGAAGCCTTTTGTGGTCTGGTGATTTATCATACCTTAGATCTTTGGTAATGCTTCACTAGTTATTCAGGTTGGTGTGCACCGGTAATCGTTTTGGAAGCGTATACTCTTTGAACCTTACACATGGTATTCCTCATTTTGTCAAACATTTAAAACCACTTGGTTATGGCTAATGTGATGTTGATACTTATTCTTTTCTTTTGGCCTGGGCTGGGAGGCAAAGTAAACTCGAAACACTTATTGGGCTCTTTTGGCTGTCCTCAGACTTTTGGCTTTCCTTCACTATCAGATAGCTGATTACTTAGTTATATGTTGCTCACAATCATTATCTTAAGTTGACCTTCAACTGTTAATACTGTGTCAAAGAGAAAATGTGGTGTTATTTTAAGAATAATGAATTACAATAATTATATTTAAGAATCTGCCGACCGATGCAGGGACACAGGTTTCATCTCTTGTGAGGGAATGTTCCATGTGTTGTGTGCCACACCTACGGAGCCCGCTGGCCTAGAGCCTGTGCCCGGTAGCAAGAGACGTTACCGCAAAGAGAAGCCCCTGATTGCCACAACTAGAGAGACGCCTACGCGCAGCAGCGAGACCCAGCAGTCAAAACTAAAATAAATAAATAATTACGGAAGAAAAAAATAATTATAAGCCAAGGAAAAGGGTGGTATGTGAAACTGAGAAATCCTGACGAGGAAAGTAGCTCCATTAGGCTTAGCTATCTCAGACGTGTCAAAGGGAGGACTCTGGCAGGTATGACACACGGAAATTTGCCACATTCATTTCACTACTAAACATTCAAGAAGTTTTGGAGCATCCACACGTAGCCAAGAATATTTACCTGATTAGTCATCTTCACCAGATCAACCAGTCCAGACTAGCTGTTTGATGGCTTTCAGCTTATCTCTTTACCAAGGGTTCTTAGGAGACCCGGGTTCGATTCCTGGGTGGGGAAGATCCCCTGGAGAAGGAAATGGCAACCCTCTCCAGTATTCTTGCCTGGAGAATCCCATGGACAGAGGAGCCTGGCGGGCTACAGTCCATGGGGCCACAAGAGTCAGACACGACTTAGTGACTAAACCACCCCCTTAGCCTTCCTTAATCAATAGAAATTGATAAGAGGACAGACTAGAAACTCAGGTAAGGCTTTATTGGGATCCCTGCTGCAGCAAAACAAGTAACAGGTTCCCTTGTTTGCCCTGGGTGGGGGGGAGGGGGAGGGGTGGTGTGCTGGTTCCTTCCACGGGGTGGGTGGAGGGGTCAGGCTACAGGACTGGCTCAGGTGGTTTGCCTGTGTGTTTCCTGGTGTCGTGTGCAGGGGGAATGTGCAGTACCCTGCTTGTGCTCCGGGGACCCTGTTTTTGGCACCGGCTCTTCGGAGATGACAGTTGGGATTTTGGTCTTTTTGTATCTTGTTGTCCACAATTTCCACCAAAGGCATACATGCAGTTATTTTTTGTCCCCTATTGTTTCTTTGTATTTTGTTGCTGGGGAAGACATTTGGATCTCAAGGACACAGCAGTGAGTGGTGGCCTGAAGCAAGATCTTTGTTGCCTGTCCAAGAATTGGACCAGGGTAGCCCGTGTGAAAACCAGGAATCCTAGCCACCAGTCCATCAAGAGCTAGGGCTAGAAGCAAAGTTGGCCTGACTAGTGCCTTCCTTGAAGACTGAATTTCTTAAAGCGACAAAAGCTGAAAGGACAGGTACAAAGTGCATTATTAGAGCCACAGCACAAGTTGGAGGGCACACAGATACACAATTTATTTAAGACAGAAGCAAGGCAGAGAGACACACTCAGAGAGAAAGGGTGTGTGTGTCCTCCTTAACGAGAAGGAGTGTATCAGAGAGGTGATTCAGATCACCTATATAGGACATTTCTCCCGGGAGCAGAGGCCTAGGGCGAGGTTAACACCACCTATTAAGGGGTGGTTCCGTCTACCTCCTTTTTGACCCAGGAAAAAGCTTTGTAGGCACGGATAGTCTGCAAAGATCTCCTTGACCTCAAAAATACGAAATATGTGGTCTCTTAATTTCTATCCAAGCAGGACTCAGCTCTTCCTTGCTCCTCCTGATATCCTTATCTTAAAGAAGCTGTAAAGGTACATGGGATATTTAGTTGCAGCATGAAAACTCTTAGTTGTCCCAGGTGGGATCTAGTTTCTTGACCAGGGATCCAGCTCCGGCCCCAGGCACTGGGAAGTGTGGAATCTTAGCCAGTGGACCACTAGGGAAGCCCCTGTCCTTAGTCTGGAGTATCTGTCCACAGGAGACAGATTCCAGCTGCTCAGCGTGGGGCGCATGGAATTTCTGCCTCCGTTTGTCCAGGTGCAAACATTGCAGCAAAGGGTCCCAGGTCCCAGCCTGTCTCAGTAAGACAGAGGATACAGACAGGTGTTAAAATCTGTTCAGAGTCAAAACCACACCTGAAGCTGGAAATAAAATGAATGAAATTTCTGATGAATGACCCAATTTTCACGAATGGAACTGAGTTCACGGCCAGTCGTGACGCCTAATGCGTTTTACTAGACATACACACAATAATACTACATCACAAAGACAAGTGGATTTGAAAGGAACCGGTTTCCCCTGGACTGCTAAATGTTCTGTTCTCCCCGCTGAACGCCGTTATTTGAAAAAAGGTGTACAGGCTTCAGCCGACCGCCAGACCGGCGCTGGGCAGGACAAAAGTTAAGGCAGGCAGCCGAGCGCGCCGGGTCCCAACACGTAGCGGGTGGGAGAACAGGAGCGGGAGGCGGACGCCGCTTCCCCCAGAGGGGGCCCGCCGGCCGGTTGGCCGGGCCGGACGGCGGGGGGGGGGGGGTAGGCGGGGCCTAGGGCGGGGCGTGGGCCGGAGGGCTTCCCGTGACGCCACGGACGAGGCGTGTCGTATGTAGATATCCGAGCGCAGGGGCTGCTGGGCCGTCGTCTGGTGCTGAAACACGATATGGTCTCCCGTGGCGTGGGAGAGAACTGAGGAGTTTCTGCTTGAAAGTGCGTGGATCCGCTGTGTGGAAGGCCCAAGAAGGGTCGGGGGTGCGTGGCGGAAAGTGAGCGTGTGTGTACAGTGCAGGGCGTCTGAGGTGGTGGTGGGGCGGAAGGCAGGCAACTCATACTTACCTGGCAGGGGAGATACCATGATCACGAAGGTGGTTTTCCCAGGGCGAGGCTTATCCATTGCACTCCGGATGTGCTGACCCCTGCGATTTCCCCAAATGTGGGAAACTCGACTGCATAATTTGTGGTAGTGGGGGACTGCGTTCGCGCTTTCCCCTGGCTTATTTTTAGTAGAAGAGTAGACTCCTGGAGTGCGTCTGGCCGCCCGGTCATGTTGCTGTAATGTGTTGGGTCCGTTTGTTTTAAGCCTCCTGTATGTACAGGATGAGGCCGTGAAGCATACAAAAGCGCCTTAAGGGCATAGGTGGTGGGTAAGTTTGAATCTCGCTACGACCCGCGAGCTTGCGGCTGGAGAACTGCCAGTCAGTCTCCGAGTTCACCTAGGTTGCGGCACGACTGTGAAGAGTGGTTCAGAAAGATGTGAGCGGCCCCAATCGCGCTTGAAAGCCAGTACGCGGAGGGTCTTCCACCGGTGCAGGGGCAGGCGCTTGTTTTTTCGGTTTTGTGGCAGTAGGAACGTGCCAGGGCTACGCGTGGATGCGGGTTTCTGACGTGTGTTTACTGCTGGTTTCGTGGCAGGCTCGCTCGTTGAACGCTCTTTCGGCCTCTTGAAAAGTTTGTGCGTGTGAGGGAAGGCTTCTTCGTGCGCAGGATCCCAGCGGAGAAACCCTTACCTGAGCCAAACACACGAAGTCGGTTGAGGTGTCGGGAGGCGCCCCGTGACGAACTGCTCGTCGGCCTGTCTTGTGGGAGTCTGCCACTAGCTATTTTCCCAGCAGTGTCCTGCTTTCAGAGGCTTCATTTCTTGCGTGGTCAGCTGCCTTGCTTATTTATACGTGGCCTTAGTCGTTGCTGGAGGTACTGCCTAGATACTCTCCCACCCACCCTTTCTCACCCCCTAGGGGCCTCTTTCCATTTCTGGATCCAGTTCTCTCTTCACCCCCGCCTTTTCTCTCTAGGCCTTCTCCTGTTAAAAGCCGGACCTCTGTTTCAGCCTCGAATGTGCACCTGACATGCTTCAGTAGTCTGGCAAACTCGGAAACCTCCTTAACATCCCTTCTCCTTGAATGGCAGTAGAATTCGTACTTTTTTTTTTTTTTTTCCTCTTTCGGTCAAAAGTAGATTTCCTTTTCTTTCTATCTGAAAACATTGAACTACAATTTAGAAGAAAACCCCACGCCAGTTGTCGGCAGTTTGCTGGGCTGTTTGCCCACCCCTTTCTCAGGATGTGTTGTGCTCACTTCTGATTCACAAAGTCCTGCTGGCCAATAGAAACCACTGGGCCAAACAGAAAAGGCAGGACCGTGGCGGGAAGGACTGTCCTCCCCCTCGTGGCTGCCTCGGGGACGGCACTCGTAGATCCGCTCAGCCCCCAAAAGCCTCTGAGATCGGAGGAGGTGCTGGGAGTGGGGTGATGCTTAAGGGTAGGTCCAAAGAAAACTAACCAAAAAGCACACAGGATGCAGATCGAGGATGAGATTTCCTTGCTCACATATGAGCTATCTTCAGCATTACTGATTGGGGCATAGACATGGATTACTGTGATACTGAATGGTTTGCCTTGGAAACGAACAGAGATCATTCTGTCGTTTTTGAGATTGCATCCAAGTGCTGCATTTTGGACTCTTTTATTGACTGTGATGGCTACTCCATTTCTTCTAAGGGATTCTTGCCCACAGTAGTAGATATAATGCTCATCCGAGTTAAATTCACCCACTCCAGTCCATTTTAGTTTGCTGATTCCTAAAATGTTGATGTTCACTCTTGCCATTTCCTGTTTGACCGCTTCCAATTTGCCTTGATTCATGGACCTAACATTCCAGGTTCCTATGCAGTATTGCTCTTCACAGCATTGGACTTTACTTCCAACAGTAGTGACATCCACAACTGGGTGTTGCTTTTGCTTTGGGACTCAACCCCAGCCAAAACCCACGGTACCTGGTCAGGTTCTTGATGTCTCCACAGAAAGAATTGAGTGAGAGACAAAGTGATAGGTAAGAAGTAGATTTATTCAGATTCAAGAGAAGCAAGCACACTCCACAGACAGAGTGTGGGCCATTGCAGAGGAAGAGTGCGGTCGCCAAGTGTGGCATGGTTAGTTTTTATAAACTGGGTAATTTTGTATGCTAATGAGTGGGAGGATTATCCCAACTGTTTTTGGGAAGGGGTGGGGATTTCCAGGATTTGGGCCACCGCCCACTCCTTGGTCTTTTAACATTGCCTTGGAACTGTCACGGCACCTCTGGGTGTGTCATTTCACTTGCCGATTGAGGACCAAGGTCTAGTCTTGTCTGCCATCTTGGTCCCATTTGATTCTAAAACCGGTTTATGTTGTGTCCTTGGGCTATGTCATTATTTCAAAAGTTGTGCCCTGCCCCTTTCCCTCCTGTTACAGAGGGGTCAGGCTTTCAAGGTGACTTAGGTGGTTTGCCTATGAGTTTGGTGGTGGTGTGTGCAGGGGGAATGTGCAGTATTGTGCTTTTGCTCTCAGCTTTTCAACTGTGGTGTTGGAGATGACTCTTTAGAGTCCCTTGGACAGCAAGGAGATCCAACCAGTCTATCCTAAACAAAATCAGTCCTGAATATTCTTTGGAAGGACTGATGCTGAAGCGGAAGCTCCAATACTTTGGCCACCTGATGCGAAGAACTGACTCATTTGAAAAGCCCCGGATGCTGGGAATGGTTGAAGGCGGGTGGAGAAGGGGGCGACAGAGGATGATATGGTTGGATGGCATCACCGACTCAATGGACATGAGTCTGAGTAAGCTCCGGGAGTTGGTGATGGACAGGGAAGCCTGGCGTGCTGCAGTCCATGGGGTCGCAAAGAGTTGGACACGACTGAGCGACTGAACTGAACGGAACTGATCCTCTTTTTGCCACCAGCTCTTCAGAGATGACACTTGAATCTTCGGTCTTTTTGTCTCTTGTCCATAATTTTCTCCAACTGCATACATGCAGTTGTTTTTAGTCCCTATTGTTTCTTTCTATTTTGTTGCTGGAGGAGACATTTTGATCTCGAGGACACAAGCAGTGAGTGGTGGCTTGAAGCAGTGAGTGGTGGCTTGAAGCAAGATCTTTGTTCCCTGACCAGGAACTGAACCAGGGTAGCCTGAGTGACTTCACTTTCACTTTTCACTTTCATGCATTGGAGAAGGAAATGGCAACCCACTCCAGTGTTCTTGCCTGGAGAATCCCGGGGACGGGGGAGCCTGGTGGGCTGCCGTCTATGGGGTCGCACAGGGTCCGCCGACACGACTGAAGCGACTTAGCAGCAGCAGCAGCAGCAGCAGCAGCCTGTGTGAAAACCAGGAATCCTAGCCACCCTTCCATCAGGAGCTAGGGCTAGAAGCACGGTTGGCCTGGCTCTTGCCTCTACTGAAAAATGAATTTCTCAAAGAGGCAAAAGCTGTAAAAGTAGGTACAAAGTTTATTATTAGAGCCACAACACAAGTCAGGGAGCACATAGATACACAGCTTATTTAAGACAGAAGTAAGGCAGAGATGCACACTTGGAAAGGGTGTGGGTGTCCTCCTTAACGAGGAACAGTGCATCAGAGAGGTGATTCAAATCACTTATATAGAGCATTTCTTCCATTTTGGCCAATTATCTCATCTCTTTTTCCACACCTGACCTCTCCTGGGGCCCTTCCTGACATGCCTGTGAAATTTTTTGCTAAGAAGGATTGTAGCACAGAGGGCTCCTGGGAGGTTGACACCAACAATCACCGGGTGGGTGGCTCCTCCCCTCCGTTTTAACCTGGGAGGAATTTTTCTGAGCATGTGTAGTCTGTGAAGGTCTCCTGGACCTCAAGAATGCAAAATAGGTGGTCTCTATCTTCTATCCAATAAGGACTCAGCTCCTGCTTGCTCCTCCTAATATCCTTATCTTGGAGCATCTTATCTTTATACAAAATATTTATTTATTAGGCATGAAGGATCTTTAGTTGCAGCACGTAAACTGTTAGTTGTCCCATGTGGGATCTAGTTCCTTGACCAGAGATTGAACCGGAGTATGGAGTTAATCACTGGATCACTAGGGAAGTCCCTGCTCTTAGCCCGGAGTTAACTGTCTGCAGGGGATAGATTGCAGCTGCTCACCCTGGGGCCCATCAAATTCCTGCCTCGGTCTGTCCAGGTGCAAGCACTGCAGCAAAGGGTCCCAGGTCCCAGCCTGTCTCAGTAAGACAGAGGATACAGACAGGTGTTAAAATCTGTTCAGAGTCAAAACCACACCTGAAGCTGAAAAATAAAATGAATGAAATTTCTGATGAATGACCCAATTTTCACGAATGGAACTGAGTTCACGGCCAGTCGTGACGCTTAATGCGTTTTACTAGACATACACACAATAATACTACATCACAAAGACAAGTGGATTTGAAAGGAACCGGTTTCCCCTGGACTGCTAAATGTTCTGTTCTCCCCGCTGAACGCCGTTATTTGAAAAAAGATGCACAGGTTTCAGCCGACCGCCAGACCGGAGCTGGGCAGGACAAAAGTTAAGGCAGGCAGCCGAGCGCGCCGGGTCCCAACACGTAGCGGGTGGGAGAACAGGAGCGGGAGGCGGACGCGGCTTCCCCCAGAGGGGGCCCGCCGGCCGGTTGGCCGGGCCGGACGGCGGGGGGGGGGGGGGGGGGGGGGGGGGAGGGGTGGGGGAGGCGGGGCCTAGGGCGGGGCGTGGGCCGGAGGGCTTCCCGTGACGCCACGGACGAGGCGTGTCGTATGTAGATATCCGAGCGCAGGGGCTGCTGGGCCGTCGTCTGGTGCTGAAACACGATATGGTCTCCCGTGGCGTGGGAGAGAACTGAGGAGTTTCTGCTTGAAAGTGCGTGGACCCGCTGTGTGGAAGGCCCAAGAAGGGTCGGGGGTGCGTGGCGGAAAGTGAGCGTGTGTGTACAGTGCAGGGCGTCTGAGGTGGTGGTGGGGCGGAAGGCAGGCAACTCATACTTACCTGGCAGGGGAGATACCATGATCACGAAGGTGGTTTTCCCAGGGCGAGGCTTATCCATTGCACTCCGGATGTGCTGACCCCTGCGATTTCCCCAAATGTGGGAAACTCGACTGCATAATTTGTGGTAGTGGGGGACTGCGTTCGCGCTTTCCCCTGTGTTCTTACTTGTCTGAAAGTCAGACTGCGGGTTTTAAGTGTTTTATAAAACTGGTTTTCAGCTGTTTCAGTAATGCTCTTCTCTAAAAATCTCTGTTTGTGTGACTTAACTGTTATTTACGTTCTACGAAGGTAAGCAGGGTTCGTAGGTTACTGTTTTTCAGCAAAGTGTTGTAGGCCGAAGTCCTGTTTTTTTGCAGGGTTAGGTGGTCAGAGTGGTGTGTTTTTCTGTTGTCGGGCCAGAAGACTGCCCGTAGTGCTCTGAAATGCCCCACTTCAATGACCTGGTTCTTTCGACATTCAGTCTCTCTCTGTTTTTCACGTAATTCTTTCAGGATTCCTGAAAAACCGCAACTCTAGCTCGCCGGACTATAGATTAGATCTTACGGGGTTGTCTCATCTCCCGCAGATTGGAACTGGAAGGACGCTAGGTTCTAGTAGCTCTCCGTCACCCTGACGTTACTGAAATTCACGGCTTTGAATCGGTGATGGTATGAAACTGTTATAGTTTCCTGTTGTCACATTTTCTTATGCTTTTAAATGTCACCCTGCTTATTTAACTTATACGCAGAGTACATCATGGGAAACGCTGGGCTGGAAGAAGCTCAAGCTGGAATCAAGATTGCCGGGAGAAATATCAATAACCTCCGATATGCCGATGACACCACCCTTATGGCAGAAAGCGAAGAGGAACTAAAGAGCCTCTTGATGAAAGTGAAAGAGGAGGGTGAAAGAGTTGGCTTAAAGCTCAACATTCAGAAAACGAAGATCATGGGCATCTGGTCCCATCACTTCATGGGAAATAGGTGGGGAAACAGTGGGAACAATGTCAGACTTTATTTTGGGGGGGGGGGGCTCCAAAATCCCTGCAGATGGTGATTGCAGCCATGAAATTAAAAGACGCTTACTCCTTGGAAGGAAAGTTATGACCAACCTAGATAGCATATTCAAAAGCAGACACATTACTTTGCCAACAAAGGTCCGTCGGACAGTCAAGGCTATGGTTTTTTCCAGTGGTCGTGTATGGATGTGAGGGTTGCACTGTGAAGAAAGCTGAGCGCCGAAGAAGATTTGATGCTTTTGAACTGTGGTGGTGGAGAAGACTCTTGGGAGTCCCTTGGACTGCAAGGAGATCCTACCACTCCATCCTGAAGATCCTAAAGAAGATCAGTCCTGGGTGTTCATTGGAAGGACTGGTTTGAAGCTGAAACTCCAATACTTTGGCCACCTGGCATGCTGCAATCCACGGTGTCGCAAAGAGTTGGACCATGGACTACAGCATGCCAGGGTTCCCTGTCCTTCACCAATTCCCAGAGCTTGCTCCAACTCATGTCCATCGAGTCCGTGATGCCATCCAACCATCTCATCCTCTGTCGTCCCCTTCTCCTGCCTTCAATCTTTCCCAGCATCAAGGTCTTTTCCAAGGAGTCAGTTCTTCGCATCAAGTGGCCAAAGCATTGGAGCCTCAGCTTCAGCATCAGTCCTTCTGATTGGCAGGTGAGTTCTTTACCACTTCCTTATTACAATTCTAATAGTTTTATACGTATCAAAAAATATTTTCCTCTTCTTTTTCATCCCAGTACAGGCTAATATAAAATCTGTTGATAGGAGTTAACTTTTTTTTTTGACTTAACTTTTAATCTCAGTATTTTAAGTTAGCTGCTGCTGCTGCTGCTGCTAAGTCCCTTCAGTCGTGTCCGACTCTGTCTGACCCCATAGATGGCAGCCCATCAGGCTCCACTGTCCCTGGGATTCTCTAGACAAGAACACTGGAGCAGGTTGCCATTTCCTTCTCCAATGCATGAAAGTGAAAAGTGAAAGCGAAGTTGCTCAGCCATGTTCGACTCCCAGCGACCCCATGGACTGCAGCCCACCAGGCTCCTCCATCCATGGGGTTTTCCAGGCAAGAGTACTGGAGTGGGGTGCCATTGCCTTCTCCGATTTGAAGTTAGAGGATATCTATAAATTAGAATGAATGTGACTCAGAAGAAGAATGAAAATCATTCAAAGACAAAGAGACCTCATCCTCTTTTGTGGAAGGGTTAGCATGTTTTCGTTGTTTGGGGTAAGCATGCTTTTGCTTTTGTGTTTATTTGGAAGTTAAGAATGGTTTCAAAAGAAGGAGGGCTAGAGGGAGGAAAGGATGTATGTATACACACACACACATGCCAAGCCCACAAGAAGCTGATCCTGGTAGATCTGTGCCAAGGTTGCTAAACTGGAAGCAAATTTCCCAAAGTTTCCATCCCTGCATGTTCTGGGTTAACTTGGGCCATAGGAAGACACTGAGATATGGAAATCAGAAATGGAAGTGGCTGTCATATTTGTTTGGACCCTGGGCAGGCAATGGGAGGTCACCAGCATTGTTACTGCTCACACATATAATTTATCTGCTGGTACAAACAGGCCCACAGCAATTTATAGCTTGTGTGTGTGTGTGTTTTTGTGTGTGTGTGCACGCTGGATTCTCTCCCACTCCACAGGAGACCATATCGTGTTTAAGCACCAGATTACGGACCAGCAGCCACTGCGCTCAAATATCTACATATGACACAACCAATCTGTGACGTGAACAGGAATCCACACTTCCCTCCAGCCCACCCTAGTCCCATCCCCCTCCTCCCACGCACTGAAAATAATCCAGGACTTCCACCTACAGCCATAGTATAATAATGTCACTTGATTAGACTTCTTGCCTGCAGTTCAGTTCAATTCTCTGGCTTGGAGAATTTTGAGCATTACTTTGCTAGTGTGAGATGAGTGCAATTGTCCAGTAGTTTGAACATTCTTTGGCATTGCCTTTCTTTCGTACTGGAATGAAAACAGAGCTTTTCCAGTCCTGTGGCCACTGCTGAGTTTTCCAAATTTGCTGGCATATTGAGTGCAGCACTTTAACAGCATCATCTTCTAGGATTTGAAGTAGTCCAGCTGGAATTCCATCACCTCCACTAGCTTTGTTCATAGTGATGCTTCCTAAGGCCTACTTGACTTTGTACTCTAGGATGTCTGGCTCTAGGTGAGTGATCATACAATTGTGGTTATCTGGGTCATGAAGATCTTTTTTGAACAATTCTTATGTGGATTCTTCCCACTTCTTTTTAATATCTTCTGCTTCTGTTAGGTCCATACTATTTCTGTCGTGGTGATCTAGAACTGGTGGTCTGGTGGATAGGATTTGGTGCTTTCATAACTGTGGCTGGGGTTTAGTTCCTGCACTCATAGGAGTTATCCTCTTTCTACCAAGATTGGCATTGTCTTTTGCTTAAGGGTCCAATGAAGAAGAGCTTCTGCACTGAGTTTCTGAAGGCCACTAAGTCAGGGTTTAGGGGTCCTTGACCTCAGGCTGACTGTTAGAGGTGAGATACCATGAACAGCCTGGGCTGGTCAGCGAACATCTCCACTCTTTTCTCCTGGCATGTTACAAACCTGGAGTCTTACAGAGTTTTCATCCAAGGAGAATCTGGGACTCGAGTTTCCAAAAATTCATTAAAAACTAGAACCTTTTGTAATATACTGAAAAGTTGCAAGAATAGTAATATCATATATTTTGTACCTAAGTGCAGTTAACATTTTCCCACATTTGCTATCACACTCTCTCCTCATATAAGAATTACGATACCACTTGATAGTAATCTGCCGATACCGCGGGATTGCTTCTTTCCTTTGGCATCCCTCTCAAAGTTAACATCTGTGGGACGTGATTCTGAAGATCAGGGATAGCTTTGTCCTCTGGAAGAGGACCCTCTTGCCCCTTCAGGAACCTGGAATCCATTCTCTTTAGGATACAGAGAGGCTACAGGCAGTGTTTTATTTGACTATTTCCCAAGTGCAGGCCAGTCTTGCCCTGTGATTGTAGGAACCTTTCTAGGCTTCCATCGCCCTCCCTCCACAGCACCGGCTGCCCTCTGGCCCCTTGATGATTGCCTTGGTCAGCAGTGGTATCTTCAGTTAGTCTGAGCAGTAGATTCGCCTCCTGTTCCTGGTCAGTCGCTCAGTCCTGACTCTTTGCGACCCCTGGACCATGGCCCACCAGGCTCCTCTGTCCATGGGATTCCCACGCTCCTTTGCTAGAAACCCATCGAGGCAGTGCAGCTGTCCCCTTGGCTCTTGCCTGGCTCCCTGTGCCCTGCAGGGAGCATAAAGTGTTCTGTCAGGACACAGAGGGAAGAATCCTTCCCTGTGCTTGGAGGAAGAGAGAAGCAGATGGGAAACATGTCAAAGGGAGGGGGAGTATCCTCAAGAGTGTTCCAAAACTATTGTGTGATTGCTGTCCAGTGGGGTGCTGCCCCAGGATAATAATGCTTAGTCTTGTGTTGTTCTGGCCTTGACCCAGTCTCAGGTCCAGTCTGAATTCAAGCATAGAGGCATCCTGCTTTACCACACATATGCTGCCTCTCTCCAAAGTGGGGTAATGATCCACCTTCTATTTCCAGGATTTCAGTGGATAGAAACCATGTGGGTTTGTTTTCTTTTCCTTGAACTTTCTGTTTTGCTGAAATGTAACTCAGGAATATAAAAAAGGCTTAGCTTTAGATAAATTAGTGCTCTCCATCCTAGGTACAAGAAAAAAAAAAGCAAGTTGATAATAAGGATGAATATCAAAATACTGTTAACACTCTAGAGAATTCTAATAATTGGTGTATAATTAATTGCATAGAAAACGTTTGTCGTGTATAATACCAGAGATGACTCCTTGTATGCATCACACTGGTTTCATAATTTCGGTCTAAAAACTACTTCATGTTGACTTTCAGATTTTCTAACAATGTGGAAAATATAGGTGGCATAGTATTCTAGTTTTTACAAGTCTTAGATTTATTTTCTATTCAAAATCCTCATGAAAGTGAGGTACTTAAATTTCCTATGTTGGTTTTAGTTTCCCTTAAGCAAATTTGAATTCCAAAAAGTATTTACATTTATAAAATTTAAAATTATGTGTCCAGTATATTAAATATACCACATAATATCTTTGCAATGAAGATTGAGTCTTATAATTTTAAAAATCATATTGCCTTAATTATTCCACTTAAAATTTAGGGCTAAGTGTTTTAAGTATCATCTAATATGTGATTCCAACTTGCATTTCTCTGTTACAGTTCAGCTCAATTTGTGATTTTAAGCTCTATTGTTAACTTTAAGTTCTTTGACTGATGTTACATTGGTTTAATTAATGTATAATCTTTGAAAAACTTCTAATTAAGGTAGAAATAATAAAATACTGTTTTAATATAATGCTGCCTCATATTTTTATAGATTTTAGAATGGTCATAGGTTAACAGATTAAGAAAATGTATTTAAATCTCAATTCTTGGTTACTTGCCTTGTAGATCTCGAGTCACCCATTTTCACATGCTATGAAATTCTTATTTTACTCACTGCTGGGGCCCTTAGGCCCTGGAAGGTGAATGAACCTGGAAAGGACATGACAGATTGTGCTCCCACTGTGATTGTGTGTGTGTGTGTGTGATTCTTCTTTTGATGCCTCCCAGTATGGGTGCAGCAAGAATTGGGACCTTGACTTTGCCCCTGATACAGTGGTTTTCCTGGAGAGGGGCCTGGTACCTGGTGAGCACCTAGTAAGTGCTTGCTTATTGAAGGAATCCTAATGCACAGTCCCAGAAAACTGACAAGGAGGAGAGAAAGTGAGCAATATCCACAGCAGCTTAGAGTATAAGGGACAGAGAGAAACAGAAGGACGCACACTCCAAGAGGGAGAGATAGAGAGGCAGAGAGAAATGTCCTAGAACCCAGAGACATCCTAGATTGAGTACAGAAAATCCAAAGAGCTCCTGTTTCCTCATGAGCTTCAACAGAGGAATCGGAAGGTGAACCAATAACTCTATAAGGATCCAGTTTTGCACAAGATGTATCATCAGGTGCAGGATTCTGTCAGTTGCAACAATTTGTCTCAAATGAGATAATTTTTGCAGATTTAGCCAGGTACTGTCAAGGTGTCTTATGAAGACAGTCATGGCCATGCAAATGATATTGGAGGGAGACCCCCTCATTAGATTGTGTGCATCCCACCAAAGCAAAAATGCAACTTATAAAGGAGAGGGAAGAGAATACATGTCTGGGGCCAGTGGATTTTGTTTTGTTTTCTCTTTAATCAATAAGCTGCTCTGCAAGAAGCTTTCCAGAGTTATTCTGACTGGTTTTCATTGGACTCAATTATGTAGGTCACCACTGAAAACAATTCTAGGTATTGAAATACTTTCCAAACATCTTGGAAGTTTAGCTGCTGAACATGTGCAATATAGTATCTCTGGGTAATGCCCACATTGACCTTCCATTGTACCTCCCATTAAGCTGAGTCAGTAGGTCACTACTCCCCTTATCAGAATAATAGATTCATATATAGAAAGTTGTGATGGCAAGACCATGAAGAAAAAGACTCATTCCTTGAGTTGGAAAAATACATTGGAATATAAATTAGTACAACTATTGAATAAAATTAAGAACATAAAGAGATGCCTTCAGTTTCTGGCAAAGGTGCAGTGTCAGGAATTAGATTTAAATCTGATTTAAATCCTCCTGCCTAAATCTCACTCTCCCCCTTTTCACCACTCCCAAAGGAAAAAAATATATATACATATATATATATATATACATGAAATACTGGTTTCCAAGACACTGAAAATCAGGCAGCAAAGGACAGAAGCCTTGAGAGATGAGAAATAAACAAGATGAGTTCTGCCACTGGGCCCAGCTTACTGCTTTCAGAGAATTCCCAGGCTGGGCACCAGGAGAGGGATCTGAGGTCAACTCCTTGTGTGAAGGACTGTGAAAATGAAGCTGAGTCTTGGTGGAGAGTAAGGCATCTAGAGTTCACAGGACAAAGATCCAGTGATTCTTATTTGCAAAGCAGAAGTAGAGACACAGATGTAGAAAATAGATGTTTGGGTATCATAGGGTAAAGGGGGGCTAGTATTGGAAGATTGGAATTTACATATATATACTATTGATACTATGTATAAAATAGATACCTAATGAGAATCCAATGTGTAGTATAGGAAACTCTTGACGTTCTGCAGCTACCTAAATGGGAAGGAAGTCCTAAAAAGAGGGGATATGTATATATGTATAGCTGACTCCCTTTGCTGTATAGTAGAAACTAACATAACATCATAAAGCAACTATTCGCCAATAAAAGTAAATAATAAAAAAGAAATATTAAAAAAAAAAAGGTCCAGTGATAAGAGAAAGAGTGAGTGGGGGAGAGAGAGAGAATCCAGGGATATGAAAGGGTTTCACTCAAGTACTCAGCAGAGTAATGATTAGGGTATGGTTATGAGGAAAGTACCTGTGACCAAGGAAAGAAACTTTTAAAAAGATCCTGGAACAATGCCTGGTGCTCATACAGGACAGACACTGTATGATCCCCCCAGACAGACTGGACTACTTGTAGTTCATTGACCATTGGTTAGGAAACTCTTTTTACAGTGATGGGAATAATTAGCACAAGACTGACCCACCTAAAAAATCAGGAAAACAAGATCCAAAGGAATCTAACCATTTACAAGTCACTCAGCTGTACCCCAGAGTAAAACTCAAGAAGATTTATAAAAATATCAAAATAGCCAGTGTCCAGAAAGGGAAATTTTGATCATGTCTGGCCTCCTACCAAAGAATGACAGTCATGCAAAGAGGCAGGAAAACAACAGATAGGGAGGAAGTCTCCTAATGAATGAATGAATCAATTAATCAACCAAAACTGAACCAGAACCGACATGATATAAAAATTAGCAGAGAAGACTTTAAACAGTTATTGTGACTGTGTGCATATGCCCCAAAAGTTAACTAGAACCGTGGAATATACAGAAATGGCCAAAAATCAAATGTCAGAGATGATAACTATAACATCCAAGACAATTGAACAGCAGATTAGACATTGCATAAAAAAAAAAAAAATCAAGATTAGGGAACACAAAGTCAAGGACAGTTGTTTACAAAAGGAAACTCATGTCAAAATAGAATATTTTTAATGAAAACAGTGTCACTTAATGGTAGGGCAACATTAAAAGAGATGATACATAGGTGATTAATGTTTCTGAAAATACCCAGAGACAAGAAATAGTTTTTGGAGGAACAATGTCAGATAATTCCAATTGTAGTAAAGATTATAAACCTACCGATCCAGGGAGCCAAATGAACAAAATAAATGAGCACAACAGTATGAAAAAACCATGTCTAGTCACATCATAATTAAAGTGCTCAAAGCCTTTGAAAAAGAATACAATCCCCAAGAGACCAGAGGAAAAAGACCAGTATCTACAGAAGCAAAAATAAAGATATCAGGTTTCTCATCAAAAGCATGTAAGTGAGGAACTTCCTTGATGGTCCTTGTTGTGGGTTGGCTCCCTGGTTGGGGAGCTAAGATCCCACATGCCTCGTGGCAAAAGAAAAAAAAAGAAACAAACAATATTGTAACACATTCAACAACGATTTTAAAAAGAGAGAAGCATAGAAGTAATAAGACAGTGGAGCAACCTCTTTAAAGGACTGAAGCCTAAAAAGTCAAGGTGGAATTCTATCACTACCCACCCCCATAAGTCTTTCAAAATGAAGGTGAATAATGACCTTTCAGTTCAGTTCAGTTCAATCACTCAGTCGTGTCCGACTCTTTGTGACCCCATGAATCGCAGCACGCCAGGCCTCCCTGTCCATCACCAGCTCCCGGAGTTCACCCAGACTCATGTCCATCGAGTCAGTGATGCCATCCAGCCATTTCATCCTGTGTTGTCCCCTTCTCCTGCCCCCAATCTCTCCCAGCATCAGGGTCTTTTCCAATGAGTCAACTCTTCGCTTGAGGTGGCCAAAGTACTGGAGTTTCAGCTTTAGCATCATTCCTTCCAAAGAAATCCCAGGGCTGATCTCCTTCAGAATGGACTGGTAGGGAACTCCTTGCAGTCCAAGGGACTCTCAAGAGTCTTCTCCAACACCACAGTTCAAAAGCATCAATTCTTTGGTGCTCAGCCTTCTTCACAGTCCAACTCTCACATCCATACATGACCACTGGAAAAACCATAGCCTTGACTAGACGGACCTTTGTTGGCAAAGTAATGTCTCTGCTTTTCAATATGCTATCTAGGTTGGTCATAACTTTCCTTCCAAGGAATAAGCGTCTTTTAATTTCATGGCTTTACAGACATACAAATGGTGAAAGTCTTCATCACCAACAGACCCACATTTCAAATAATGTTACAGTAGCCCTCCAGGAAGAACACCACCAGGTGGAAATCTAGATGTACACATAGGGATGAAGGAAAAGAGAGACAGCATCTGCCTGGGAAAAAATACAAGATTTTTAATTTAAATCTCTTTGGAAATATGGGACAAATTTTTAAAAACAACGGTGAGTTATGGGGTTTATAACATGCACAATGAAGGAGGAACGTGAAGAGATACAGTTAATTGCTCGTTGCACTCATTCTCGGAGTTGGAGGATGATTGTAGAAGAGGCTTTTTTGGCCTTTCCCGGAAAGGATGCGAGGAGTAGAAACAACCACAAAGTCTTTGAGTACTTACAGGTGCGCACAGGCAAGGCGTCCCTGTGTAGGTTTCAACCACCAAATCTTTTGCTTAGCAACCAAACGCGCGAACCGATTCCGCCACAGAGATAGGCGTACATCAGGTTTTTCTCATCCCCATGGATGAGCGATCACTCCTTCCACGCCAGGCGGAGCCACCCGCTTTTCCCGGGAGAGCGGCGCCGGATCCAAGCCTCGGACAACAGGAGAAGCCGTGAGCAAGCCGGGCGTCGGGCGATTCAGAAGGCAGAAGTGCTACCGAGCGTCCCCGCCGCAGAAGCAGCGCCCCGGAGATGCTCCGGGCCTGAGCCGAGGGGGCCCAAGGGAAGCTGAACGCCGGGTGGTCTCCTAATTGTTCTTTCATTTCTTTGCTCCGCCTTCACCCGGCCGTCTGCGCAACCGGTGCTGCCCTCGCTCCGATCGGCCGCGGTCGGTGGGGCAAGAGCTGGAACCAGGGGGTGGGGAAGGTCGGTAAGGGACAAACGCGAAGAGCCAGGAAAGAAGCTGGCGAGGTGGGAACGAAGACAACCAGACTTCCTAGAAAGAGCGTGCCAGATCTGGGGAGGTGAGAATTGGTTTTCGGTTTGGTTTCATTTTCTCATCCTGTATCAGGACTGATAGGAAGAGAGGGAAAGCCAGGCATTGGAGATGCAGGAGAGAAAAAGAATACCTACAGTTTCCAAGAATAAAGCAGCGCAATGATTGGAATCATTTTAAGTCAAATAACACAGATCAAAACTCATTGTAGCTTTGAGTGTGGCGCGCCGTGATCGTATAGTGGTTAGTACTCTGCGTTGTGGCCGCAGCAACCTCGGTTCGAATCCGAGTCACGGCATTAGAGTTACACTTGGTGTCTGCTTCCCTTTTTTTCTAAAACCCGATAATGGTCTACACCGGGTTCTCTGACATGTGACCGCCAATTCTATCCAAAAAGGAAATTATCAAGGTGTGTAATCACAGAACAAGATGCACAAATGAACAGCTATTTGATGTGAAATAATTACCAGGATCAAGATGTAGAAAATTTTTATTAGCCAAGTATGGATGATACACTTTGATACATGGATGAGGCCCTTTGATACATTTTCCGGGTAATGCCTATCCATCTCTTGCTACTCTAATCTATTCTGATGGCCACTCCACAGTTTAAGCTTGTCCTTTCTTCAAACTCACCTAAATGAATATACACATTTTACTATCTAGGGATCATCAAGCAGAAATTCTGAAGTTGAGTTTCCCAGTAGTAAGAACATCACAGAATTCAGCACCACACGAAGGCAATGGACAAGGCTTTGCCCTGGTTTAAGCCCTTTCAAGATCCCGGTATCTCTGCTGCCAGGTACCCCATTGAGAGAGTCATTTCCTAGGCAGGTTGATAGGAAATCTAGGGGTCCCCAAGGAGAGAGGGGTCTCCAAATGGAGGAAATAGCCTGCAAGTGTCAGACATTTTTCTCTCTCTTAGGCGGCAGGAGGAAACAAACTAGCGATATTTTTTTCCTTCTCTATACAAATTTAAAGGGAGGTTTCTCTTAAAATACTGTGTTGCCATAATGACACCTGGTTTCGCCTGAAGTTAGCTATTCTTGAGCCTAGAGATAACCAATGCCTTTTTCTTATGGAAATGTTTGTCTTAAGCTATGCTAATGTACTACGCCTTTACCCCAAGCTCTGTCTCCAAGTCGGTTCCGCCTCTTGGCCCAAAACCTACTTGACAAACCAGTATGTTATACTCAGATATTGTTCCCCTAATCTATGTAAATGAAACTATTTGTATGGTGGTCTGCCCTTCTTTAAGATTCAAGTTAATTATTTTATGGCCCAAGATAAACCATTTGGTGCCATTCTGAATTTTAAGACATTCCTTTCTTTCATTAACAGACTGCTAGTGACTATATAACATCGAGCTGAAGACTAGCAGGGGGGGTACTCTTTCTGCCCCCTTCTGATGCCTATGTCAGAAGCTTTCTCTATCTCCTTTATACGTTAATAAAACTTTATTACACAAAAGCTCTGAGCGATCAAGCCTCGTCTCTGGCCCCGGATTGAATTCTTCTCCTCCGGGGGCCAAGAATCCTGGTGTATTTGCGTGATTCAACAACAACCTTTCATCTTGGGGGCTCGTCCGGGATCCTTCAGGACAAGGTAAGGATGCTTGGAGCTTTAGTTCTTTGTTCTCTTAGCGAACACGTTTTCTGCTGTGCTTTACTAACTCTACCGTGTGCTTGTGTGAATGAATGACAAGCCCTGCGTGAAGCAAGTAAGGGGCCCTGCTCTGCGGTTCCACGGTGATCTCATATGGCTTATGGCAGAAACCTGTCGGGGCGTTATACTGACCTGCCAATGCCAAGAGGCACCCAGTGTCTCCTTCGAAAACCGACCAAAAATGGGCAAAGCGTGTGGACCGAACTCTCCTTTCTCGGTCAAACTTTTCGGTCTCTTTGACCATTTCATAACTCCTTGGGAATTAGAAGTACTAACCTAATCTATTGGATCATAGACTTTCAAGGGACTTGTGATCTATACTGTTACTGTATACTGTGGCTTAGGTCCCAAACTTGGATTGGTAGTCAAGAAAGCACCTAGCCTCGCTAGAAATCGAAAGTTCGGAAGCTAGATGGAGCTCTAGCTCCCAGAACATCTCTGAGGTTAAAGGTTACTCAGATTGGGACTGCGATGGGTAACGCAGGCTCTTAGTGGATCAGAGGAGGCTGTTATACTGATGTGGTGATGCTTGGAAAGAACATCTGTTTTATGTTCACATCAGTCTTATTGTGGTCAGGAAATACTCAGGGTCGTGCACAGACACTCAGGTGACGAATGTTTCCCCCGGGAGTCTTAGCTTGGGAGGCATTCCGGAAGGTTACTCTGATTCACCCCAGGTGACATCAGAGGCAAGCAAGGTTAAGGGTGAAGAGCTGGACGTCAAGTAGGGATGCTATCAAGTCTACCCCTGGTACATCCCCACCCCATCTCGGTGGTAGAACCGGGAGGGACGAGTACGGCGCCTGCGTCGGTAAGGGACAGACTAAGTCCGACCAGGAAGGAAAAGCTTTTGGTGTAACGTCTGTCTACACCCCCATCTAGAGCAGGGAGGGACGCCTCCGGTAGAAAAAATGGCGCTGGTCGCTTTTTTTCCTCTCTTACAGATGGGAGCTAACAATTCCAGCCTCACTCCTTTGAACTGTATCCTGAAAAACTGGGATAGATTTGATCCCCAGGGCTTAAAGAAGACACACCTGGTCTTCCTATGTGATACTGCATGGCCACGGTATCCATTGGAGGACAGCGAACGGTGGCCAGTTGGAGGGTCTCTTAAGTATAATACTGTTCTACAATTAGACCGGTTCTGTAAGGAACAAGAGAAATGGGTAGAAGTAGCATATGTGTTGCCCTTTTTCTCTCTGCGAAATATGCCAGACTTATGTCCTAAGGGTATAGATTTGGGCGTGAAATCTTCAGCTCCCTCCTGTCCTCTTACTCTGCCCCCGTGCTGGAGACTCCAAACTGGGATTCAAACTGCCCACATGAAGGTCCAAACTACTCCTGTCTCAGTACGACCTCAGACTACTCTGGTTTCAGTAGAAACTCAGACCATCGAAGATGAGATGGAGGACAGGAGACAAAGAGAAGAGGAAAAACAGGTTTCTCCAATCTATCCCTGGGATCATATGCGCAGAACAGCCAGAGAGACTGAGGAACAGCCACACAAGCTGTTGCCTCTTTATGAAACACCCACTGGGAAAAATAATCAGTCTGTGAGAGTTAATAAGCCTTTCTCTTATCAAGAAATACAAAGAATCAAGGAGGATCTGGGAGACTATTTAGAGGACCCAAAAAAATATATTAGAGCTTTTAAAGGTGTTACTCTGCTTTATGACCTCACTTGGAAGGATGTGATGTATATCTTGGGACAAACGCTGACTCCTGAGTCAAAGACTCGAGTTTTGGGAAAAGCGGTTGCTTATGGAGATGAATGGCTTGGTAATGAATCAGTAGGGAAGAGGGAGAATGAGATAGCGGCCCTCCCCACTGGGAATCAGGCGGTCCCAACTATAGAACCAGACTGGGACTACAACACAGCTAAAGGAAGATGGGATCAGAGTCATTTTGTTAGATGTATTCTCGAGGGACTTAGGCAGGCGCGTTCTAAGCCTTTAAACTATGGCAAATTGACAGATATAGAACAGGAGGAGAAAGAAGCTCCTGGTAAATTCCTAGATAGACTGAGAGAAGGCCTTCGCAGATTCACTGAGATTGATCCCGGAAGTGAAGAGGGAAAAGTGATCTTAAAGGATAGATTTCTCACTCAGTCGGCTCCAGATATCCGCCGTAAGCTATTAAAACAGGCGTATGGACCAAATCAGTCTTTAGATACTCTGTTAAAACTGGCTCAGACAGTCTATTATGATAGGGAATATGAGGAAAAGAAAGAAAGGCAAAAAAAGACAAAGAAAAAGGCGGAAGCCTTCACCATGGCTATGAAAAACATTCTTAAACAGCCTGAGAAAAATGCCCAGAGGGGCCCAGGTGAAAAGAGATGGGCTTGCTACTACTGTGGAAAGGAGGGGCACCTCAAGCGAGATTGCCCTCAGGCATCTAAGCCGCCCCCGGCTCCATGTCCGGTCTGCAAAGGACCACATTGGAAGAGAGACTGCCCCCAGAGGCATAGGTCTCCCGGGTCGGACTCTCAAGACAATCAGGACTGAAGGTGCCTGGGGGTCCCCGGACAAGCTCCCGTCCTAATTACACCTGAGGAACTCCGGGTATTAATAATTGTGGGGGGCCAATCCATTGATTTCCTTTTAGATACTGGGGCAACTTATTCTGTGCTTACTGAAGCCCCTGGCCCACTTTTTTCCCGATCCGCTTCCGTAATGGGACTGTCTGGACGAGCCAAAAGGTATTATTTCAGTTATTCTTTATCTTGCAACTGGGATTCTGTGCTGTTTTCACACGAGTTTCTGATTGTGCCAAAATCTCCCTCACCCCTTTTGGGAAGAGATATACTGAGCAACGTCCATGCCTCTGTTTTCATGAATATGGAGCCCTCCCTTTCTCTCCCTTTAGTTGAACAAAATGTAAATCCTAGAGTATGGGCTGATGAAAAATCTGTGGGTTGAGCACAAAATGCTATTCCTGTAGTTGTTAAGCTCAAAGACCCACACGTATTTCCATATAAGAAGCAGTATCCACTGAAACCTGAAGTTAAGGAAGGGTTAAAACCCATCATCAAAAATGTAAAGGAGCAGGGACTATTAATTCCCTGTAACAGTCCTTACAACACTCCTATTTTGGGTATGAAGAAATCAAATGGTAAATGGAGACTAGTTCAAGATTTACGAATAATAAATGAGGCTGTAGTTCCTTTGCACCCCGTGGTGCCTAATCCTTATACTCTATTGTCTGAAATTCCTGAACGGGCCAAATATTTCTCAGTAGTTGATTTAAAGGACACCTTCTATTCAGTGCCTTTGGTGGAAGAAAGTCAATTCCTATTTGCCTTTGAAGACCCTACGCAGCCAGCTTCTCAGTTAACCTGGACAGTTTTGCTCCAGGGATTTCGTGACAGTCCTCACTTATTCGGACAAAGTTTGTCACGGGATCTACAAAACTTTAATAGCTCTAAAGCAGTGGTGTTACAATATGTAGATGATATTTTGCTCTGTGGTGAGACAGAGAAAGCTTGTTCGCGAGCCTCAGAAGATTTCTTAAACTTTCTGGCAGATGGTGGTTACAAGACATCAAGAAAAAAGGCTCAGCTTTGTTAAGAATCGGTTAGATATCTGGGCCTAATCATATCAGAAGGGACTAGGGCCATAGGCCCTGAGAGAATTAAACCTATACTAAATCACCCCCTACCTATGACTTTAAGACAATTGAGAGGATTTTGGGGAATCACAGGTTACTGTCGCATTTGGATTCTGGGTTACGGGGAACTTGCCCGGCCTCTATATAAACTTATAGCTGAAACTCAGCAGGCCCAAACCGACAAACTGGTTTGGTCTCCAAAAACTCAAAAGGCTTTTAAGGTTCTTCAGACTGCTCTCCTGCAAGCTCCAGCTCTGAGCTTGCCCACAGGGTCAGAATTTAATTTGTTTGTCACTGAAGGAAAAGGTGTGGCATTGGGAGTTTTGACACAACCCCGAGGGCCTCACCAGCAACCTATTGCTTATCTAAGCAGAGAATTAGATGTAGTTTCACGTGGGTGGCCCCACTGCCTAAGAGTAATTGGGGCAGCGGCTTTATTAGCACCTGAAGCTTTAAAAATAATTAATGGACAAAACCTTACTGTACTGACTTCTCATGATGTGAGTGAAATCTTAAATTCTAGGGTTAATATTTGGATGACAGACAGTAGACTTCTTAAGTATCAGTCATTGTTGTTAAAAGGACCAGTAACTAAGCTTTAAGTTTGTGGAAATTTAAATCCTGCCACTTTCCTTCCTGAGAAGGAAAATGAAACACCTGATCACGATTGTTCTCAATTCCTAACTTTAAACTATGCAGCTCGGAAAGATCTAAAGGATAAACTGCTGGGTCTGCGGAGCACTCCCCTCTTCGTCAGTGGAAGGCTTCCCGTGGTGGACATCCCCACTTCAAGGAAAAGACTTTCTCCAAGTCTGTGAATACCTTCGACAGCAATCACATGCGATGCCTCTTCTTCATCTGATGACATCTACCAACCCTAAAATGGACTGGTGCAACACTTTGCACTTTAACTATGGACATAATGTGACTTTTAATTATGATTCTGGTTGTTTTGTTCTTGCTGTTTGCTCCCTGGATCTGTAATTGTATAACTAGATTTGTTTCTAGCCACATGAAAGCTTTTAAGTTACAAATGGTTGCTCAAACTCCTACTACTGCTGTAGCTTCCTCCAGCTACTATTAGGGGCCCCTGGATCAGATATCCTCAATATGAGGATTAGGAGAATATGTTGCCTCACCAATTTAGGGACAACGCCCCTTGTCAGCTCGGAAGTAGTTATGAAATGAGAACGACGCCCCTTTTCCTTGGGCAACATAGTTCTCCTAAAAGAAAAGGGGGGAATGAAAGAGTCATTTCCTAGGCAGGTTGATAGGAAATCTAGGGGTCCCCAAGGAGAGAGGGGTCTCCAAATGGAGGAAATAGCCTGCAAGTGTCAGACATTTTTCTCTCTCTTAGGCGGCAGGAGGAAACAAACTAGCGATATTTTTTTCCTTCTCTATACAAATTTAAAGGGAGGTTTCTCTTAAAATACTGTGTTGCCATAATGACACCTGGTTTCGCCTGAAGTTAGCTATTCTTGAGCCTAGAGATAACCAATGCCTTTTTCTTATGGAAATGTTTGTCTTAAGCTATGCTAATGTACTACGCCTTTACCCCAAGCTCTGTCTCCAAGTCGGTTCCGCCTCTTGGCCCAAAACCTACTTGACAAACCAGTATGTTATACTCAGATATTGTTCCCCTAATCTATGTAAATGAAACTATTTGTATGGTGGTCTGCCCTTCTTTAAGATTCAAGTTAATTATTTTATGGCCCAAGATAAACCATTTGGTGCCATTCTGAATTTTAAGACATTCCTTTCTTTCATTAACAGACTGCTAGTGACTATATAACATCGAGCTGAAGACTAGCAGGGGGGGTACTCTTTCTGCCCCCTTCTGATGCCTATGTCAGAAGCTTTCTCTATCTCCTTTATACGTTAATAAAACTTTATTACACAAAAGCTCTGAGCGATCAAGCCTCGTCTCTGGCCCCGGATTGAATTCTTCTCCTCCGGGGGCCAAGAATCCTGGTGTATTCGCGTGATTCAACAACTACCTTTCACCATGAGCCACCATCTTTCTTCAGGGTCACCTTCCTCCCCTCCACCCTTACCAAATCCCTCTCTGCAAAGTAATTCTAGCAAAGATCTCCCAGTCTTCCTGCTCCTCCCCACACTGGCAGAGCACACACGCTTACCCCCCAGACTGACTGCCTTTCAGCAGTTCTTCCGGACCCACACACACCCACAGCCACTGTGCTGTCTCTTCCACTGCTGCCTCTGCAGGCTTGGTCCACACCCCCTACCCCTCATCTACCACCCCCACTCCCTCTCTCACCTCTTGCCCTACAATGACATAACATTTGTCCTAACAGGTCTTCTGAGCAAGTGTCCAAGAGAAAAGGGAAAACATGCCCACTGCCTGGTAGAGACCACAGGGATTCCAAACAGCAGCAACTGGAGAGTCAGGGCATGTATGTGGATCACCCGGAGATGCCCCAGGCCTGAGCATTGATATTCTGGTGTTGATTTTTACAGGAACTGTCTGCTTATGTCACCAATAACAGGTTTTTCCTTGTGGTAGTGACAAATTGGAAATTCCAATTACTCAGGGAAATGAATGTGAATTTATAGATTGAAAGAGAATATTTTAAAAATATATTCCACCCTGCTCAACTGACAAGTGGGTGGAGATGATAAAAACCTGGGAGGTCGGCAGCATATGCTTTTGCTGGGCCAGTCATGGGATGTGAGATAGTGGCCTCTGAGAACAACTCTAACTTGGGTCTCTGTCTACCAGAGATACTTTGGAGGATCCATCTGCACCGTGGGGATAGATCACAGCACCGCTTTTTCTTTTCCTGGGAAACCTAAGCCAGGGTCTATCTGGATCACAAAGGTAGATATTTTAATGACCAGGAGTTGTAACAAAATATTCTTGATAATTTTACTCATTAGGGAAATAAACATTAATACTATAAGGAGATATCATTACACACCCTCCAGCATGCTGCTGCTGCTGTTGCTGCTAAGCCACTTCAGTTGTGTCCGACTCTGCGACCCCATAGACGGCAGCCCACCAGGCTCCCCCATCCCTGGGATTCTCCAGGCAAGAACACTGGAGTGGGTTGCCATTGCCTCCTCCAGTGCATGAAAGTGAAAAGTGAAAGTGAAGCTCAGTCGTGTCCAACTCTTTGCGACCCCATGGGCTGCAGCCTACCAGGGTCCTCCGTCCATGGGATTTTCCAGGCAAGAGTACTGGAGTGGGATGCCATTGCCTTCTCCGCCCTCCAGCATGACTATATTTAAAATAATTCGTATATCAAATGCTGACAAATTTGGAGCAATTGCATCTGTAGTAGTTGGTTTGATATCATTTTGGAAGACTGTTGGCAATTTCTAATAAAGTTAAAGTTAATCTTTGACTCCATGACCCAGCAACTGCAGAACTTCTGTGGATGTACACGTACACAAAAAGTCTGTTATGGAATATTCATCAAAATACTAAGAATATTCATCAAGAACACCAATTAACACCAGAAAATCCCCACCGGAATTACTCCAATAATACCAAAATTAATGTGATATGTGTAATAATATGAATGTATTTAGTGAACAAAATTTTGCATGAAATAGAAGTTACCAAAAAATGTGCGTTCATTCATCTGAATTTCAAGAGCAATCAACAGTACACTATTGCAATAGACCTCACAATAATAATTAGCAATCTATCTAGTGTAGGGATTGCCTTGAAATGGGGCTCAAATGACTTTCTAGGATGGTGGGAATCTTCTATAACTTGATTCAGGTGATGACTACATTTGCCCAAAGTCAGCAGACTGCCTATGAACTAAAGGTGTGTACTTTTTACACTATGTAAAATATAGTTCAATGATTTACGGTTTCCATAAAAATCAGTGAATGGTGACTGGAGACAAGTTGTAGATAGACTGTGAGGACTAGTTTGTATTTATTGTAAAGCCATTAAATCTTTGTTCTCCTTTAGTGTAAAAAAAGCCCTCACTGATGTCAGAAATATCTTCACTCTCAGTAAGAGAAAAACAAATACTGTATATGAACACATATATATGGAATCTAGAAAGATGGTACTGAGGAAACTTGAGGGAGGATCAAGAGTGATCAATCAGACATATGTATGCCTATGACTGATTCATGTTGATGTATGGCAGAAACCAACACAATATTGTAAAGCAATTATCCTTCAATTAAAAATAAATAAATATAAATTTAAAACCAAAACAAAAAAGAAATAGCTTTACCAGAAAAGCCAGCAATGACCATGCCATTTTATTAGTGCAAACTATAGGCAAGTCTCCTTGAGAGGTGATATTTCAACTCTGGGGCTGTGTTCTGCTTAACAGTGAGACAGGTAATCATCCTAGGTTTTGGTTTGACCAGTAGATTTGTGCGCTTTGGGATTTACTCCTCATCTCACTGTATATCACTGCAAGGCCAGCGGCAAACTCTGCTCTTCCACCACTGCTAAGGGACATAGCTGGTGCTGGAATTAAAAGCAAAGAGTTGGAATAGTACTTAGATATAAAAAAGAATGAAATGCGAACTGCAGCAACATGAATGGACCTAGAGATTGTCACACTAACTGAAGTAAGCCAAAGACAAATTTCATATGATATTGCTTATATGAGGAATCTAAGACACAAAACCAAAAATGATACAAACGAACTTATATACAAAACAGATGGCCCTGCAGACTTAGAAAACATTATGGTTACTAAAGGGAAAAAGAGGGAGGGATAAATTAGGAGTTTGGGATTAACATATACACATGCTATATATAAAATAGATAACCAACAAGGACCTACTGTATAGCACAGGGAACTATCCTCAATATTTTGTAGTAATGTACAAGGAAAATGAATCTGAAAAAAAATAGACATGTATGTATGTATAACTGAATCACTTTGTTGTACACCTGAAACTAACAGAACATTGTAAATCAACTATAAGTCAACTAAAAAAAAGAAAAAAGGCAAATGGAAAGACAGGCTATAGACACTACCTTGCTATAGCCTGGATCGGAGCAGAGGTTGCTGCTGCTACAATGCAGCACTTACGCTATACAAGCACAATGCACCTCAGACCGGCATAACTGCAGTCCTAACTGCACAGACAGGTCTCCACATAAAGGTACCACACTGTTTTTGCTGTTTTGTTCATGCACACTTACAGAAGTTCGTGCTTTTCTCTTTTTGATGTTTTCTCCGATTCTCCCTCCCTATTTTGCTACTTTATAAAAGTAATTTTTCTCTCTCAGGATCTGGTCCCAATCTCCTCACAGGCTTTCTGGGAGGTCTCTTTGTTTCATTCATGCCTTTTCTTGTTCTCCCTGCTTTTCACTCTTCCTCCTGGGATCTGATCTCTTTCCAGCTGCGGCCACACGGATCTCACCTACTAAACCGCTGCCCAGCGGCGCAGGTGGTTGAGTAAAGGCGTAGCAAACAAGGAGCCATCACTGAGCCCACGGGACTTCCCTCGGGCCCCCCTCGGCTCAGGCTCGGGGCGTCTCCCGGCGCTGCATCTGAAGCGGGAGAGGAGCAAGGCTGGGCGGAGACGCTCGGCTGCCCTTCTGTCTTCGGCATCGCCCAGCTTCCCCACGGGATCCAACGCGCGGAGTGGACTACATTTCCATGGTTGTCCGAGGCTTGGAGCAGAAGCTACTGTCATGTGAGAGACAGGTGGCTCCGCCTAGCTTGGTAGTTAGGCTTGCTTTCGGTGAGAATAAAGACCAGCGTCCCCTTGTGTCTCTGTGGCGCAATCGGTGAGCGCGTTCGGCTGTTAACCGAAAGGTTGGTGGTTCGAGTCCACCCAGGGACGCGTGTCACTCTTTTGGAAAGTAAATAATGAACGATTGTTTCTAGTTCGCGCATCCTCTCCCAAACCCACTACCCAACTGCCCTCTGTGTCTTGTACACACACACACATACACACAAGGACTTATGTCCAGATATTCCTTCACCCTCTCTGGAGGAAAAAGCAGGTCACTGGGAATCCTGTAATTCAAGAAAGAGTAGGCTTATCTTCTTTACCCTGTAAACTCGTTTTACCAATGAAGTTTTCCCACTGTTGTTGTAGTTTCTATTTAACCCCTTCCATGTACTTCTAAGGTTTGGTTCTATGCTTTTCCTCTGACAGTCATCATTCTTGTACACATGAGGACAGGGTAAAATCCTGGAAGAGTAACACTATCGCAGCCTTTACACTGGAGAAGGCAATGGCATCCCACTCCAGTCTCTTGCCTGGAAAATCCCATGGATGGAGGAGCCTGGTAGGCTGCAGTCCATGGGGTTGCAAAGAGTTGGACACGACTGAGCAATTTCACTTTCACTTTTCACTTTCATGCACTGGAGAAAGCAATGGCAACCCCCTCCAGTGTTCTTGCCTGGAGAATCCCAAGGACGGGGGAGCCTGGTGGGCTGCCGTCTATGGGGTCGCACAGAGTCGGACACGACTGAAGTGACTTAGCAGCAGCAGCCGCAGCCTTTACATGGTTTTGTATGTGATTCCTTTTTCTTGTCTTTGTTGACTTATTGGTTATAAATATCTTGTTATTTCAGCAATTGTTTTAGGTGTGACAGCATACATACATCTGTAATTCAGTGCAGTCTGCCTTCAAGGGATGGACACCTCGTCACATTTCTCGCCTGCCTGCCCTTATGCTTTTGTTGTCCAGTATTTTACTTTGCATATGTTATGACCCCCAAATTCAAGGTTGTTACTTTTCGTTAAATTGCTACATATTTTTTAAGAGATTTAATTGATAATAAAAAAGCATGTATTTTCCCATGCATATGCCATGTCTCTTTTCTTTCATTTCCTTGGTGTTCATCAGGAATTCCATCTGATGTGAGTTCCCTTCCTTCCTGAAGGATTCCTTTAACTTCTCTTGCTGTGTGAATTTACTGGTAATGAAATCTTTTAGCCTGTGTATGTCTATAAATGTCATCATTCAACTTATATTTCAGGTTTTTTTTTTTTTTTTTTTTTTTTTTTTTTGGCAGGGAGTAAGCATAGACTGGAGAAGGCAATGGCACCCCACTCCAGTACTCTTGCCTGGAAAATCCCATGGATGGAGGAGCCTGGTGGGCTGCAGTCCATGGGGTCGCACAGAATCAGACACGACTGAAGTGACTTAGCAGCAGCAGCAGCAGCAGCAAGCATAGACTTCCACCCTGACTTTTTCCACTCTCAGTCCTTTAAAAATGTTGCTTCACTAATTTCTCACTTCCATTTCTTTTGATGAGAAATCTGACACAAACTTTATTTTTGTTTTCAGAATGTACTCTGTCTTTTCTGTCTGGCTGCATTGTGGGTTTTTTTGTTTTTGTTTTTCGTTTTCAATGGATTAGAGCAGTTTAATTATAATGGGACTGGGCATGGTTTTCTTCCTGTTTCTTGTGCTCACAGTTCATTTGGCTCTTTTGATTGGTGGGTTCATAACTTTCATTATGATTGGAGTATTTTCTGTTGTGTTTCCTCAAGTTTTCTTTCTTCAAAAAATTTCTCCTGGATTTTCAGAGATTCCGACCACTCCTATATTAGGCCTTTTAAAGTTGCTCTACCTTCCAGTGGTGCTATGTTCATTTTTTTTTTTTTTTTTTTAATTACTGGCATTTCATTTTGGATGTTTTTAGTTGTTCAAGGCTTAGTATTCCCTGACCTTTTCCTACAATGTCTAGTCTGTCGTTGATTCACAGATGTTATAATTTTCATCTCTAAAGTTTGCTTTTATGCCATTTTTGTGTTCCACATTTCTAATGAACTTTTTGATCATATGTAACATAGTCATGGTAGCTGTTTAAAGTCCTCTCTACTGAGTTTTACATCATGTCAATTCTGGCTCAGTTTTGATTGCTTAATTATATTCTTTCTTTTGCATCATATTTTCCTGCCTCTTTGCATGCCTGGCATTTTGTTGTTGTTTGGATGCTGGACAGCGTCAAAATTTCCCTTCTGGCTAGTATTTTGGTATTAGTACTAGCATTTCTATGAATTACCTTGAGTTTTGTTTTGGGGTACAGTTAAGTGACTTGTAAACAGTTTGATCTCTTTGGATTTTGCTTTATGATTTTTTTGGTAGGTAATTCAAGGGCTGACTATTCTAGAGCTGTGGTCTTCTCCAAGGTTCATGAGTTATATCAATAGTCTAGTCTGACTGGTAACAGTGTGTACAATCATCTATCCTAGATGAATTTTAAGCACAGTTCTATGATCTTGCTCAAAATTTCTTTTCTTGGTCTGAGGCATTTCTCCACAAGCCTACTCTTGTCAGAACTCGGCTTACTACTTAAGGGAGACTTTTTTTAATCTCTGGATCGCTTTCTCATCACTGGACCTTTGTTCTCTGAACCCTGGCTGCCTTGCTCTCCAGCAAAACTCAGCAAAACTCAACAATCCAAAGAGTTGGTCTTGGATCCCCCTTCTCTTGCCCAACCTGGACACTCTCTGAAAGCATTAACATGGGCCAATGGCAGGACTCACCTTATTTCTCATCTCTCAGAGGCCGCTGTCCCCTTTTGCCTGATTTTCTGTTTCTAGAAACTGATATTATATAATTTCCTTTATTTTTCCTTTGGGAGCAAGCAAGAAGGGGAGAGTGAGATCTGATTTCAGGCTGGAGGGTAAATCTGATTTTTTCACTCCACCTTTGTAAGAAGCTGAAGGCATTTTAAGTGTTCTTAGTTTGATTTCAATAGCAGGTGTGCCAATTTGTATTCCCATTTTTCCAACTCCATGAAACAGATTTTTTCTTCATATCTTGTCATCATGACAAACATGATATATGTCTATAAGATAATCTAACAAGGGAAGTGGTACCCTCCTGATTCAACTAAGCTAGAGGTACAATAAAAGTCGAAGTGGACATCACCCTGTTGCATATGTTCAGCAGCTAAACTTCCAACATGTTTCTAGAAAGCCTTGCAATAACTCTAATTAATTCGGTGGTGACCTACTTATTCAAGTCCAGAGAAGACTGATCAGAATGACTCCGAATTGCTTCACACTAAATTTACCGATAAGAGGGGGAAAACATTGGTCTCAGACATTTATTCTTCCCTTTTCTTCATGAATATATTTTTGCCATCTGGATGTGCACATTTAATAACTGGCTGACCTCTTATTTAAGCCTACCTTAACATGCCAATCACTGTCTCTATGTGATTCCTTGACAGTGTTTGGCTGTTTCTGCAAAAATTATCCCATTTGAGACAATTGTTGGGACCAATAGGATTCTGCACCTGACAATCCATCTTGTGCAGACCTGGTACCAAGAGTTATTAGTCGACCTTCCCTGAGTTCTTCTGTTGAATCTCATGAGCACTCATGAGCTCTTCGGTTCAGTTCAGTCGCTCAGTCGTGTCTGACTCTTTGCGACCCCATGAATCGCAGTACGCCAGGCCTCCCTGTCCATTACCAACTCCCGGAGTTCACTCAGACTCACATCCATCGAGTCAGTGATGCCATCCAGCCATTTCATCCTCTGTCGTCCCCTTCTCCTCCTGCCCCCAATCCCTCCCAGTATCAGAGTCTTTTCCAATGAGTCAACTCTTTGCATAAGGTGGCCAAAGTACTGGAGTTTCAGCTTTAGCATCATTCCTTCCAAAGAAATCCCAGGGCTGATCTCCTTCAGAATGGACTGGTTGGATCTCCTTGCAGTCCAAGGGACTCTCAAGAGTCTTCTCCAACACCACAGTTCAAAAGCATCAATTCTTCGGTGCTCAGTTTTCTTCACAGTCTAACTCTCACATCCATACATGACCACTGGAAAAACCATAGCCTTGACTAGATGGACCTTTGTTGGCAAAGTAATATCTCTGCTTTTGAATATGCTATCTAGGTTGGTCATAACTTTCCTTCCAAGGAGTAAGCGTCTTTTAATTTCATGGCTGCAGTCACCATCTGCAGTGATTTTGGAGCCCCCCCAAAATAAAGTCTGCCACTGTTTCCACTGTTTCCCCATCTATTTGCCATGAAGTGATGGGACCAGGTGACATGATCTTAGTTTTCTGAATGTTGAGTTTTAAGCCAACTTTTTCACTCTCCTCTTTCACCTTCATCAAGAGGCTTTTTAGTTCCCTCTCCCCCCGGGGAGAGAAATGCTGCAGTGTTTGCTATGACCATGAGCTCTTAGGGTCTCACAAAGTAAACCTAACTCTTGGAGATTCTCTCTACTCTCTGTGTGTGTCTTTGTCTGTCTGTCATTCTCTGTCCCTTGTACTCTAGGTCTCCCCAAATCTACCCAGTTTCTTCTCCTTTTCATCTTTCCTTTCACCATTGCACTAGATTGCTTTTAATCACTGAGCACTACTCAGACAATTATTAGATGCCAGGCCCTGCTGTGGGGGGAGGGGGAGAGAAATGCTGCATTTTGAGTCAACTCAAGGTCTCTGCCCTGGTGAGTCCACATCTGGAGGATCAAAAAGGGACAGTATAGTGGGAGCAGAACTGGTTCCTGGCAGTGTGTTTTTTCCAGGCTAATCTGCTCATCTCGGCCTAGGGTTCTAGCAGTGATGGAGATAAGAGAAGCACAATGAAGATGATAACAGTAAGATGGATGACTTCAGATTTAGAAGGCAGGAAACCAAGAACTAAAATCTTTTTTTTTTTTTTTAAGTATTATTACATAAACAAGGACTTTAAGGAAACAGCAGGCTTTCAGTGATAGCACCTCACTTCCTGGAGCAGACATTTCATGTATTCCACAATTCTTACAGTGACATTGATGGACACAATCACTAACCTCCTTATAAAAGGTACCTGAGCCTCCTCTTAACCTGTTCACATATGGCCATTCTATAATCTAGAAACATAGGAGGCAGCATTGAAGTAAAACAGCGTTTCTCATTTCTATCTCAGTTATACATTATACAGGCAAAGATCACACATCAATCAATTTAATATCAGTCAAAGACTTCAAAGATAAAATAGACCTTAACATCAAAAGTTGATCTGACATAGAGAAACGTATGTTGGAATCATACAGTAAATGATACCCCAAATTGTAAGTAGAATAATTAAGTGACTATGATTTCTAGAATTATAATATCAATCTCTATTTAGCATATATGGTATACTTAATTTACTGGAACACATAATTTTAAATTTCATAGATGTAAATATTTATTGGGTTAAAAAAATTTTGATAAACAAGTAAAACCAGTATAGAAAATTTAGGCTTCAAATTTTCTCTTCAAAAATAAACCTAAGACTTGTGCAAACTAGAATACTATGCTACCAATATTTTCCATATTATTACAATATTTGGAAAACAAGGTAGTTTTTAGACCTAAATTACTAAACTGGTGTGATGCATACAAGGAGTCTTCTCTAGAAGTACAACATTTTCTGTATGATCGCACATCAATTATTATAATTTTCTATAGTGTTAAAATATTTGAGATTTATCCTTATTATCAACTTGAATTATTATACTAGCATACTAGGCACATACTAATTTGTTTCTATGATAAAGTGAAACTAAACTTTTTGGTTTTTTCTTCTTCAGAATTACATTTCAGTGAGAAATTTCAACAAAAAACTCCTTGGGTGTTATCCACTGGAATTCTCAACCTAGAAGCTGTATCAGTGCCTTATTTTGGGGAGGGACAGAGTGGAATGAACACAGACACAGTGGAATCAATACAAACTACAAATCAGAATGCCAGCAAAAAGGAATCAAACCCAGTCTGTGGTGGTGAAAGCCCCAAATCCTAGCCACTAGACCACCAGGGAACCTCACAAAGTGTCTTATTTAGCATCTCCACGTAAAAACTAAAGTAAATATTATATTCCATAGATGCTGAGAGCAGAAAAGGGGGCGATTCCTAGCGGCCCAGGGCTGAACAAAGCTGCGCAAGTCTCCCGGCTCCTGCCCGGCTGTTCATTACCCTTCCCCTCTCCTCTCCTGGGCCATATTTTGGGCTCTGGGGCCAGGCTGAAAGGTAACAGGCTGGGTTCCATCCTGGTCTAGCTTTAGCGCTGTGTGCATCAGAGCCAAGGTCAAGCTCTCCTTCTGAACCTCTGCTGTCCTTATGAGTCAGGTGCTGACTGGCTCTCACGGGGTGATGGGTGGATCGCTCTACTTCCTGATCTCTGACCTGGCTCAGGTGCCTCTCCTGCTAATGGCACGTGTATGGGCACCTTTTCATGCCCGGACAGCTCAGTTGAGCGGAGTTCTTTCTACCAGTCTTTGGATCCAGCCCCCAGTGAAGAGTCAGTTGGGTTTCTATTGTTCTTTCATGCAAACCAAGGGTGCTGAGGTGGGAAAAAGCCAAGTGTGCTTCAGACGGATGAACTTCTTGGTTTTCAGAGCCATAATATGTGTCAGGGTGTAGAGGAAATGTAGGCGCCAGAGGAGCTGAGGGGATTTCCGGAGGTAAAGGTTTTGTTCTGTGCCCTCCTTGGAGTAACTGGTTGTGCCCTGGTGTCCACAGTGACTCAGACAAAGGAGGCTTGGTTTGTAGTGCGGAGCAAGCTTTCAGGCTGTCACGGAACTCCTGTTTATTGGGGATGGAAAATGCAGCTGCTTTCGAGGTCTCTCACTCCCCGCCGCTGACTTCTTTTTTGTGTTTAAAATGTATAAAACTCTGGGGAAAAATAAGATTGTTTCCGCCCGGTTTCGAACCGGGGACCTTTCGCGTGTTAGGCGAACGTGATAACCACTACACTACGGAAACCACACGGGTATCTATTTCTAATGACATACCCAAGAATTCTATGTTTGACCACAATGGCCATCAGAAATTTTCGAAGGAAGGGGATCCTGGAAGTACAGGCTATCCCTTAGATAAGGAGACTGTGGCTTCTGAAAGGCTCTGCTTTAGGGCTCCTCGCTTCTCCTGGAGCGAGGCCCCCGGGGATCCCCGACAGTTTTAACTTCGGGATCCTGCAACTAGAGTACAGCTACGCACCGGAAAGGAGGGGTCGCCCTCGCTGACTCCCCAGAAGCCGCAGGAGCCTGGGGCTTTAGGTGCCTCTCAGACCCAGACCACCCCGATGCCCAGCAACAAGGACACAGCCCCTTACGGGCTGCAGACCCTCGCCTCGGTGGCCTTTTTCACGGTGCCGGCGGTCAGTGGGCTCCGCTTTCGGAAATGATCCACGCTTTAAAGCCACCCGGGAATCCGAGGACCCACCCTCCCCTCTGTTCCGATGCGCCTGACCCTCGCGCTCTTTCGTCGCAGCCCTTTCGCAGCCTCGCTTCTCCAGCGTCGTCCCTGGGAAAGGTGATTCCTCAGGTTCCTGCCTCTGTAGCTTATTCTAGTCATCAAGTTTAAGTCCAAGACTTTCATCACACTTTCACGTTTTAGCAGGAAGCGCAGCAAAGGCTGACGGCTCAGGTCTTTAGTCTGTTTGGAAATACCGAACATGAACGCGGGTCGGGCCTCGCGGCCTGTACTGAGTTTGCTTGCAGTCAGTCCCTGCATAAGGCCGCTGAGGAGCCAGGCTGTGTCCACACAGATCTCGTGGTGATTCATCCCTCACTTATTGTGCTTGAGATTCTGCTTGAATGACAGCTTTGTTTTCCCTTTTACAATGTCTGAAACGCCTTTTATTTGCCTTTTATAATATTTTCCAACAGGTCTTGGAGCTCGAATTTTAACCTAGGAGGAGAGATAAAGGCGGTTTTCCCGGAAAACAGTTGTCGGGAGGGGTTTTCGTGTTCACCTCACAGCAGGCAGAGTTTCTTTTTGCTGAAAGACTTTAATGCAAAGTTGTCTGTCTGTCTCTGGTTTCCTTTAGAAGGGTAACAAGTTTGGAGGTGCATGTGCCGTTTTCTCCGGCAGTGGTTTTCTCCTTTTCTTGGTGCGGCGGTCACCGCGTTTTCTTCCGGTCAGAGGCTCCTACTCCGGGGAAGGCGCTGGCCGCGTGCGCACCGGCCCCCAGGCCGCGGGGCTCCGCCTGGTTCCGCGTGGACTCCGAGTGCAATCGAGGGTGCGACCGCGCGGCAGCATCCTCACCAGCGCTGGAGCCTGAGTCCCCAAAGAGGCGGACTTCAAAACAGCTTTAGAGCAGGATATTTCATGAGCTTTCCCCTGTTTTCCTCCCCTGCAGGTCCTAGTTTTCACCTTCCGCGTCCAGCCAGAGGAACGGATTCGCCAACTTTCTGTAGCCTCCGGCGGCGGCGTTGCCGTCTCACGTCGACTGGACCAGGGGGCGGTGGTCGTTTCCCGGACGGGGTGGAGGGACAACAGGCACCCGAGGGACCACAGACACATGGCTCCCTGCAGCCGCAAGGGAAGGCGCGGGGCTCCTGAGCCTGCAAGGCGAGCGCGCTGAGGGGACCGGGCCCTCCCCCTGCCCATGAGGCCGGGCCCAGAAGAGGGAAGCCGCCCAGCACGGAGCCCAACGGCCGCCCAACGCCCCCACCATCCTCATCCGAGCTTCAGGGTGAGGGAGCCGAGCGTTCCACTGATTTCCCGCCTTTATCAGGAAAGTCGTTTACACAAATCCAGAGTCTAGAACAAGAGGGCCTGTGTAGACCAAAGTCCACATGGACCGAGAAGCAAACACGAAGTCCTAACTGTATGTGGGGTCTGAGGAAAGCCCTGCGTCAGATACTACTCTTGGTCTGAGCCCAAGGAAGTTGGCGTCATCCAAGGTGCAGACAGGGCAGGCGCGGCAGATCATGGGGGAAGACCTGGAATCCAGGCTTGGTGAGAGGTAACGCTCTCCTTCTGAACATGTTTCCTTGTCAAGCATGGGCCACTTGGCTCTCAGTGGGTGATGAGCGGGTCCATCTACTCCCTGATCTCTGATCCACTTCCAATGAACTTCTTGGCCTCTCCTGATAGTGGCACGAGGACCAGTTGCTTTTCCTCAATCCGCAGAGCCTGACGCTCTTCATCCTGCGTCTTTGGCTCCAGCCGGGGGTGTAGAGTTGAATTCGTTCTTTTGTTCTGTGACTCAAATTCGGTGTCTCTCACGTGTGCTGGGGTGAGGGAAAGCTAAGTCTTCACAAGGAATAAACTTCTTGGTTTTCAGAGACATAGTAGGTGTCAGCGGTAGAGACTATTTAGGCCCCAGATGAGAAGGTGCGGGGATTTCAGAAGGTAAAGGTATCCTGAAGTCACTCTTGTCCTGTGCCCTCCTTGGATTCACTGACTATGGCTTGGTCTGCAGTGTGACTCAGAGCGGAGAAACCAGGGCTGGTTCTAGGGCCGATGGGGCTTTCAGGAGGCAAGGAACTCCTCCCATGTTTCTTGGGCCAAGGAAAATTTAAGAGAACCCACTACTGCCACACCTTCTGCCCCCCTTTTTAGTTTCTTGAATGGGAATGTAAATCTTAGGAAAACAGCAAGCCTGTTTCTGCCCGGTTTCGAACCGGGGACCTTTCGCGTGTGAGGCGAACGTGATAACCACTACACTACAGAAACGAGGGCTGTGTGGGAGCTTGACTCTATGTCCACCGAAACTTCAAGTCTTACCGGCACTCTCTTGGTCACCAGTCTTTCAAATTGAAGAATGAACCTGGAACGACCAGTCTCAGGCGAGGAGACTGCGGCTCCCAAGAGCCTCTGCTTTAGGGCTCCTTCCCTCCCCCAAAACCGGGCCCCTAGGGCACCCCAGAGTCTGGCTTCCGGATCCCACACCCAGTGCAGAGTCTCCAGTTGTGCTGCTATGCACCCGAGGGCGGGGGTCGCCTCTGTGGACGCTTCAGCTCCAGGAAGCCACAGGAGTGGGAATGGGTTTGGCTTTGTTTGAGACCCGGGTGACCCGGTTGCCCAGCAGTGTAAACGCCGCTCCTCCCGTGCTGTGGACCAGCGCCGGCGCCACCCTGTTCAGTCGGCCTTTTCGGCGCTCTCGGAAATGATCGATGTTTCGAACGCACCCGGGAGCTGTAGGACTTGCTCTTCTCGCCCTCCCTCTGCTTCGAAGCGCCTGACCCGCGGCCTCCTTCCTCGCATGCCCTTTCCCCGATGCACTTCCCCCTACCCTCCCCGCAGAGTCCTGGGGGTGGGACTGTGGGAGCCCCGGTCCTGCAGCTGTGGTGTATGCCAGTCGACTTTTAGAGTCCTGTTGTTTAATCCCATTTTCACGTTTTAGCAGGTATTGTAACAAAGGCTCTGCTTTAGGGCTTTTGGCTCTTTGGCACGGAACATCAACGCAGGCCAATCAAACTTTCTAGGCCTGTACTGAATTCAGTTGAAGCTCTGGCCACCAGACTGTTCAAGAACCGCTAGGGGCTCTCGACCTGCCTGAAGATCCTGGAAAAGTCAGTGCAGATTTCAGGTCACAGGATCTCTCCCTCTTTTCTGAGATTATTTTCAAAAGGGCCGTTTAATTTCAACTATTAGAAATTAAACTTCGTTTTATTTGCCTGCTTAATTTTCCTGCTTAGCAGGTCATGAAGTGGGGATTTTAACAATGAGGAAGAGTCAGTTTTCAGAGAAAGGTAGTATCTGAAAAGTTCCCACGTTTTCCACATAGCAAAAGACCATGAGCAGAAAGCATTTCCTTTGTTGAAAAATATTAAGGTTTTTTCTTCTTAAGGAGTTTTTGACATGAAGTTAAAAATAAAAGCTGGTTGAGGGGTATTCTTTTTTCCCCCATCAGTTGATTTTCCTTAAAAAAAAAACCAAACAAACAGGTATTTATTTATTGATGCTCTGGGTTTTCATTGCTACACTGGGTCTTCGTTGCTGTGCTGGGGCTTTCTGTAGTTCCTGGTAGCCGGGTTACTCTTTCATGCTATGGGCCTGACGTCATGTGGGGTCTTTCCAGATTAGGGATCGAACCCATGTCCCCTGCACTGGCAGGTGGATCCTTAACTGCTGGACCACCAGGGAAGTTCCTAGCAGTAGCTTTTCTTCGTATAATAAATTGCCTCAATTGTTCATACTAAAAAAATTCACCCCTTATCCCCCAAGGCAGGAACAGGAACATCCTGTTGTCAAGGTCAGTGTTGTTCTGCTTTGGCTCAAACTGGGACAGGAATTGACTCTGTCAGCCACACCAGAGACTGGAATGACAGTTCCAACTGAGGCAGATGTCATAATAGCTTAATCAGGAAATTTCCTGATACTTCCCTTCCCTCTTTGATCTATATCCCTCTTTCCCCACCCATTCAGAGAACAGGATTCATTCTCTTCCTGCCTTGGAGGACACTTTGGCATCCCTTCTAGACAGGATAAAGGGAGCGGTTGCCCTTTCCCTTATAGGACTGGGAACAGCTAAGGGCACCAAGGGAACCACAGACTCAGTTCTTGGACCCCTGGGCACCTATACCTAAGAGGATCCTGACAAACCCCAAAAAGCACTGCCTGAAGCTTCTCTGCCAGCTGAACAGGGATGTGTGGGGTTCCTGACTCAGAGGAGCAGCCCAAACAGTCCTCAGATGTGTCCCTGAGCTTCCAGGACAGGCCTGGAAAAAAGCTGAAGTTGAGGGTAGAGCCAGGGAATAAGTGCAAAGGACAGGCTAACCCCACCACCTTGAGATTGTCTGGAACCTAAGATCTTGAAGGAGCTGAAGGTCTCATTTAGGTTGGTCTCCACGTTTATCCAATTTCATTTAGAGAACAGGAAAGGGTAGGACTGTGAAAAGCAAGGTCCAGACTTAACAAACAAGAGAACGTGCATTCCTAACTAATTAAATATGGGGCTTGAGTAAAATATTGGTATCAAAAAGAACTCTATGGGGGATTTTTTACTCTAAGCATTGGGAGGATGGGAACAAAGAATTTCAACTAAGGACGCAAATTAAACTAAGGAATTTCAACAATATGGGTGCAAAAGGTTTTTCTCAGGGGAATATCTGAAGTTTTTTTTCCCAGGCCACTATGCCTTGATTAAAAGATATAATAGATTTGAGCAGATAGTTCAGAAAGGAAGATATATTCATGTCCAATAAAGCTCATAAAAGTGTGCTCTATATGATTAGCTATCAGAGAAATGAATACTGAAACCACAGTGTGAGACCACTATTCCTAGCATGGCTAAAATTAAAAAGACAAAAAAACACTCAATCTTGGCAAAGATGTAAAAAAACACAACTTTCACACAATATTGGTGGGGATATAAACTGATAACAACTGCTTTGGAAAATGCTTTGGTGGGTTTCATGAACTTGAGCATATACCTTGCTTGAGTAATTCTTCACCTAGATATTTTTCCAAGAGAAGGGGAAACAAATATGCACAAAATCTCCTGTGTAAAGAATGTTCAAAGCAACTTTATTCACAACAACCAGGACTGGAAAAACTGGAATGTCCATTATCAGGTGAAGGGTAAGGAAACTTGGTATATCCAAGCAAAGGAATACCACTGAACAACAAAAAAAGGAATGAGTATCTGATATACTCAACAATATGGATAAAATTTAGAGACATGGTGCAAAGAAGCTGGACACCAAGGAATACATATACTATGCTTCTGTTTACGTGAAGTTCTAGAAGATGCAAGACTAAAGTGGAAAAAAAAAAAAAAAAAAAAAAGGCCAGTGGTTGTCAGTAAATAATCCAGAGGATAAAGAAGATGATGTTGTTGAGCCTAGTGATTTTACATTATTTTTAAGCTTTGATTTTTTATTTAAAAATGTATTTATTTATTTGTGGGTGGCAGGTCTTAGTTGTGGCACACAGGATCTTTGCTGCATCAAGTGGGCTGTTTCCTTGTGACCCATGGGCTCTCTAGTGATGCATGGGCTCCAGAGTGCATGATCTTATTTGCTCTGCAGCATTTAGGATCTTAATTCCCTGACCAAGGACTGAACTTGAGTCTCCTACATTGTAAGGTGTATTCTTAACCACTGGGCCACTGGGAAAGTCCCCCTGAACTTATAAATATTACTTTTATTGACATGTAGTTGAACTACATATTATAGTAGTTTCAAGTGTACAACATAATGATTTAATACTTTTTAAAGACTTTTTTTTAATGTGGATCATCTTTAAAGCCTTTATTGAATTTGTAACAATATTGCTTCTGGTTTTTATATTTTATTTTTTTGGCCACAAAAAAATGGGATCTTAGCCTCCTGACAGGAGCTATTGAACCTGCACCCCCTTACATTAGAAGGTGAAGTCTCAACCACTGGACCACCAGGGAAGTTCCATGATTCAATATTTTAATAGATTATACGCCACTTAAAACTTTGAATATTGGCTATAATCCCTGTGCTACACAACATATACTTGTAGCTTATTTGTTTTATATAGTAGTATATACTTCTTTATTCTCTATCCCTATTTTGCTCCTTTTGCCTTCCCTCTCATACCTGGTAACCATTAGTTCATTTTCCAAATATAAAAGTCTGTTTCTGTCATATTCATTCATCTCATTGTTTAGATTCCACATATAAGTGATAATATACAGTATCTGTCTCATATAGCTCTCTGACTTATTTCTCTAAGTGTAATACCCTTCAGACCCAGGAAATGGCAAAACTTCATTCTTTATTAAGGCTGAGAGCTATTCCATAGTGACGTGTGTGTGTATACATTTCTCTGTTGAGTGACGTGAATTGCTTTTATATCTTGACAATTGTAAAATAATGCTGCTTTGAATATTAAGATGTATGTATATCTTTTAGAATCAGTGTTTTCATCTTCTTTGGATTATGCCCAGGAGTGGAATTGCTGGATTATATGGTAGTTCTATTTTTACTTGAGGAACTTCCACACTGTTTCTACAATAGTTGCATCAGTTTACATTTCCACTAGTAGTGTACAATGGTTCTCTTTTCTCCACCTTCTCAACTACCTTTGTTATTTGTAGACTTTTTGATAATACTCATTCTGACAGGTGTAAGGGTTTTGCTTTGCATATTTTAAACACACTAAGCTCATCCTCCTTCCTCACCAGAAGCCCACTAATATTGTAAATACCTCAACTAGAAAACATGGCTGTGTCGGCACCATTTCATTAATGGAAGCTTCAGACAAGGCTCCTTAAGAGAGCCATTTCACTTTTTTTTTTTTTTTTTTTTTTTTTTTTTTTTTGCCATTTCACTTTTGAGGGGTGGTTTCTGAGCATGGGGAGTGTCCAAGGTTCCCAGTAGCCTAGCTCAACATTTGTTTGCTGCAGATTTTCCTGCTCTGACTCCAAATAAGGGTCACATTTGGTGCTGACATTAAAAGCAAACTGAAGGATGTGTCACTTCATGTCCAGATAGATGCCAGATGCAGCACTTTTAGATTGGAGCCAGGGTTACTGCAGCCAAAACACAGACTAACTTTGCTGGGAGAATCTGCATTTCCTTTAATATTTTTGATATAAGATATCACAATATTTAGTTGCTTTGTTCTTCAACTTGCTTCCTGACAAGATGTAGTAGGAGGCAAAAATGCTATGTGCTGATCTTTCTAAAAATGTTTAGTTTGATCAGAATGTAAGACACTAAACAAGATAATTAGCCTGTCCTCCTCAGAAATTCAATGCCATCAGAAACAACAAAAGCAAAGAAATCAGGAGAAAGTTCCAGGTAATAAGAACCAAAGTGCAGTTTAGAAACTTTAATTGGAATGGGGGAGATAGAAGCACCACAACACACACACCTGATTCTAAATCTCTCACTCATATATATACTTAGTACAGATGCATATATTAAATGCATCTATATTTATATACATACCCATGTATATATCTATATAGATGACATTTTTGAACATTGGGAAAATTTATACCTGAAGCATATATTAGATGATATTATTGAGTTAGTATTAATGTCCTAAGGTTTGACAATTGAATTGTATTGTGATTATATTTCCTGGTATTAGTAAGTGATATCCTTAATACCAGGAAATACATTCTAAAGTATTTAGAAGTGGTCTTTTTATCTGCATTTATTAAAGCAATATGAATGTGTTGGGGAGGGGGGTTAATGCAGAGATAGAAAAGGAACAAATGAATGTTAATTGTATTTAGATGAATGGAAGAGAGGTTCATTGTATGATTCTTTCAAATTTTCCATAGGTATGAAAAATTTCAAAATACATAATTGTGGGGGAGGGGGGGAAATGACTGTAAACACAAGAGGTTGTGAAGAGCTCAGTCCTGGACTAAAAATTGGCCCTCAATGGTCTCTCCCTTTCAAAACGAGGTGACAGTGCTCGAGGCCACCCACATGTCTAAGAAAATGTAGGTGATTGGTGTGCTTTAGAAACCTATCTAAAGGATCCTTTCCTGCCACCCAGGATTTGTCCCCCTTACATGAATCAACCTTCTAACCTAGAAAACTGGTAAATTGAATGCTACTTTATACCTTTCAGAGTTTCTGGATGAAATGTCCTAATTTAATGTTTGACAGCAAAGACAGGCAGATGGTTGTTGTTGTTTAGTAGCTCAGTCATGTCCAACTCTTTTGCCACCCCAGAGACTGTCACCTGCAGGCTTCTTCTCTCCATGGGATTTTCTAGGCAAGATTATTGGAGTGGGTTGCCATTTACTTCTCCAGGGGATCTTCCTGGCCCAGGGATCAAACCCCTATCTCCAGCATCGGCAGGCAGATTCTTTACCACTGAGCTTCCAGTTCTATCCAGGTATGTTAGATCTCTCTCGTGGGTCCTAGACACAGACCTCTAGGATGGAACTTTCGCTAGAGCGTATCAGAAGTACAACAGTGAGCAGTAGTTTCTCAGGATCCTTCTCTGGCAGAGATTCTATCATTGTGGCCTTGGGTCCCCCATCGGGTGGATATGTATGAGACTGTTGCTCTGCTTGCAGATGCCCAACATGGGTGCAGAACTTTTTGCCTGAGTATCTTGGTTCCCAGATGGTGAGACACAGTGAATTTTTCTGTGTAATATTAGGTGCTCAATATAATTTAATTTTGGAATGAGGTGATGCATTGAGACTTGGTTTCTATCACTCTGGGTCATAAATGTAGTGGGCACATTAATGTTTGAGTTCTTGCTTTATGTAGAAGAAAGAAAGCTTTATAGTTTTGATTATACAAAAAGATGATAGCCAACATAAAGTATATGAAATAAACTTTATTCTAGGATTGTTCTAAACCCTCAACCTCCCAGGAAAAGGGACATGTGCTAAAGAGCTGATGAATGGTCTGTAGTAACATTATTCTGACTTATTCTTCACCCAAGTCCTTGCCATTTTCTTCCAGCTGCTGATGACTCCAGTTATCCACAGAGGAAGATGGGGAGGAAGAAAGATTAGGGCTTTTCACGATTATCTGTGAATCTAGGCACTGCTGTCCCCTGAGCAGTTGTCATATTTGTAGGCTGAAGGGCTGTGTTTTCTGCAATCGAACTATCTGTTTGGAGTAAAAATCTGAGCTGGGTGAAATCTTGCTCTTCCTTTCAGATTTGGATTTTGATGTTTTGTTATTTTTCTCATCAGTTGAGGAAATGTTTGTGACTATGCTTTGTTGAAATAAAACAGAACTTTTCATGGTTTCAGCATTAGTTTTTACAGAAACAGAAAACAAAAACAGGATTTTCTATCAGATTCTGCTTATACCTAACTGAGGTTGCAGTGAGAACTAAAGAGGAAAGAGGCCACGTGCCACCTGAATCCATTACATGGATAAGCTGTGGAGGTCAGCTACAATCTGGAAAGAGAAAGCTGTGCTAGCAGATTAGAGGGAAAGTCCTCTGAAATATACCATAGGAACATAGGACTCCACTGCCCCAAAACACTGAGGGCCTTGCTCAAAGCTGCTGCAGGTGGATTAGTCAGATCCCTATCTCCTTCTCCTCAGCATCAGTTTACTCTCCATTCTACTCTTGTAGAGAAAAATGAAGGCCTTTCACATCTCTCAGGAGAGACGTGCCTAGCTTTAAGCATGCACATTCAGAAACAGCCTGTTCTGGGAAAGAGAGGCTATTTTGAATGGAAATCTGGCTCCTAACTCCATGTCCTATCCCTTTTAAATAGGAGGGTGGTGTTAAGGGAACAGTCATAGAATGTGAAACCAGGAGAGTCAGCAGACACTATCTATACATTGTGATTTATAATGAGAAATGTATATTTATTTGGTATTCATCTCTATTTCTGATTCAGAACGCCCAAAAGCCTTGGAATTTCCTAAGTGGTAGAAGATAAAGGTTATTGTGTTATGTTAATGGAAGCAAGTAATGATGGGGGCTTGTTACCAGGAAGGTCCATCTCGCGATTAAAGAGTTGGAACTTCCTGTCCCAGCCCCTGACCTATGGATGGGGAGAGGGGCTGGAGATTGAGTTCAGTCATTATGGCCAATAGTTTCATCAATCAGGCCAGTGTAATGAAGTCTCAAAGGTTTTTAGGGTTGTGACCACATGGAGGTTTTTAGGGTTGTGACCACATGGAGGTGGTGGGAGAGTGGCTCTCTCTGAGAGGGCATGGAGCTCCACAACTTTTCCCATGCCCTGCCCTGTGCATCTGATCCATTTGCTGTTCCTGGGTTATATCCTGTATGTAGTTAGAATAGGAAAAAAGAGTCCAAAATGGTGGTGGCTAAAAGACAAAGAAAGGAAAAAAGCCCTCAAAAATGTAACAAAAGAAAATCCGTGGACAGGACTGAGAACTTCAGGTGAAACAAACATGCCCCACTTCTTGGGTAGCCCAATTTACATAGGGCAAGCTCAGGGGGGAGGAGACAAAACTTATAAAAGGAGGAAGCCAAGACAGATTGAGGCCTCTCCTTTGGGGTTGGCCCACCCTCATGCCTCGAGGGTGTGTTATTCTTTGCTTGCCAAATAAAACTGAGCTGTACCCAAGCTGTAACACTGGTCCACTGTTTCAAATCTTTTCTGCAGCAAGACAGAACCGAGGAAATTACACACTCCCCTGACATATCCTTTTACAATAAAAAGGTAATGTAGTAAGTACAATGTTTCCCTGAGTTCTTGAAAAACAACTCTAGGAAATTATTATTGAGAAGGGGGTAGTGATAGCCTCTGATTTTTAGCCAGTCAGTCAGTAGTACAGGTAATATCCTGGGCTTTCAATTGACCTCAGAAATGGGCAAAGTGTGAAGCTATATGGCAGTCTTGTAGGACTTAACCTTTAACCTGTGGAATGGGAAATCTCCCTTACCATCTTGGAATAGGTACCAGAACCTATATACATTCAGGTACACTTCCTTTGCCCATGAATAAACAGTAGGTCAAGAGATTAAGAAGTACCTAAAGCCACATGACCTTAAATTGTGAAACCTGAGCCTGGAATTCAGGCTTCAATAATAGGGTGAATTTTGTAACAAAATGGTAGGTTTCCTAGAGCTCATTCCTAGAGCCTGGAGTTTGGAGACATGTAGAGGGAGCATCTTTCTAGATAGAGAAAACTATAAGAATTATGAATTATGTAATAGTGTTGGTCTCCACATCTTTTGTTTTGATAGTCAGATGTGGCAAGTAAAGAGAGCAATCTGAAAGTCATCTCCCTGTGGGTTTTGACTGCTTATCTCTGGACTATGACTCAGGTGATGTGGAAGGCTCTGATTTTCTTCCCTGATGTCTGTGTTTTCATTGTATAGCTGGGCAGTGGATTCCAAGATCTGCCTGTAGAAGTGAGAAGTGCATCCTGTTCCAGGAAATAATTACTGTTTAGTCAAGTTACACACATTTGCTTCAGAGGATGCTCTCTGTAGCTCCTTGTCCTGTGCTTCTGCCTCACCCAGAACAAAACCAGGGACTCAAGGGTGGGGACTTGAGTGCGATGGGGCAGAAGCTTAACTTTCACATGGCCCTTTATAAATGTCCAAACACACATACATATTATCACACCTAATGGCTGCAATTAGAAAGGAGCCTTTCTCATTTAAAAAAAAAAGGCTGCTGCTTTGGTGTGGGAAGGGGCCAGGTCACTGTCCCAGCACAAGACTGTGGAATGATGACCACTGTGTGAGTGCAATCCAAGAGGAGGATGTCAGCACAAGAACCACCATGGGGCCCATGAAAAGTAACCAAGACAAATGGGAGGGCAGAGGGGAGACCCTCACTCTGCTGCAAGAGGAGCTCAGCAACCTGAGTTCTGCTGGATGACGATCATACAAGAGGAGAGGAGCACAAAGTATATAGTAGTTCTGGATCTCATCTGCTGCAGCCATTCCCCCAGGATGTGGAATGAGGTAGAAATGGAGAGTCTTTATCAGTAATGGACTGGCCAGGGCCTTTCAGCAAGATCACTGACTTTCACCAGTCTTCTGCCAACTTCCTCTTCTCATCAGAAAACACCAGGTAACCTTCTGGTGCTTAAGAGCCCCTTAGGCTTTCAAACAAAGCATGGCCCAGGGCTAAGCTCACTCCATAGGGTCACCTCCTACTTAAGGATCTGGGAAGTCTAAGGGGGGTTGATACAAGGTGGGAAAGGATTGAAGTCCTCTTCAGAATAGGGCTTATCTAGCACTGGGAAAGGAGTGGCCCCCTTTCCATATGACTTTGTGAGTACTAGTAAGAAATTCCTCTCTACTAAATGCCTCTCCCACTTGATTTATGACTGCACATCTTCAAGAGATGGCAAAGACTTTCCTCTGCACCTCAGGGTGAAATGGGAAGCAGCAAATGAAGATGTCTTTGTAAGGGAAGTTACTTTGTGAGTAACAAAAGGCATGTTTATACCCATCACTGGCAAAAAAACAATACCTGACATGGTTTATATCACTATGAAAAACTCAGTTAACAGTGAGCAACTTAAGATAGTCTCTTTCTCCTTCCTGGAAGAGAATATAAAACATATTGTCCTCTAACAATTCAAACTTTTGTCTCCAAAGAAAAATCAGTCACATAGGGAAAAGAAGATGAATCTTGAGGTCTTCATCTGTGCACACACACCCATGGGTCTGCTAACCCAGGGGTCTTACTCATGGAGGAGTTTGGGTGGGTTTTTTGGAAAGGGACATGCTAGTGACATTGCTGCTAGTATCAGCCATTTCTCCAGCAGATACGTTGGTTTGGTTTAGATTAGAATACTTCACTGAAACTAAACCCACAAACAAACAAAAATAACCCCACCACATCTTGTGTTGCACAAAGAATGGGAACCCCAGTCATTTACACAAGGGTTGCCAAGATCAGTTTTCATTCCAATCCCAAAGAAAGGCAATGCCAAAGAATGCTCAAACTACCGCACAATTGCACTCATCTCACACGCTAGTAAAGTAATGCTCAAAATTCTCCAAGCCAGGCTTCAGCAATATGTGAACTGTGAACTTCCAAGCTGGTTTTAGAAAAGGCAGAGGAACCAGAGATCAAATTGCCAACATCTGCTGGATCATCAAAAAAGCAAGAGAGTTCCAGAAAAACATCTACTTCTGCTTTTTGACTATGCCAAAGCCTTTGACTGTGTGGATCACAATAAACTGTGGAAAATTCTGAAAGAGATGGGAATACCAGACCACCTGACCTGCCTCTTGAGAAAACCTCTATGCAGGTCAGGAAGCAACAGTTAGAAAAACTGGAAAGACATGGAAAAACAGACTGGTTCCAAATAGGAAAAGGGGTATGCCAAGGCTGTATATTGTCACTCTGCTTATTTAACTTCTATGCAGAGTACATCATGAGAAACGCTGGGCTGGATGAAGCACAAGCTGGAATCAAGATTGCCCAGAGAAATATCAATAACCTCAGATATGCAGGTGACATCACCCTTATCGCAGAAAGTGAAGAAGAACTAAAGAGCCTCTTGATGAAAGTGAAAGAGGAGAGTGAAACAGTTGGCTTAAAGCTCAACATTCAGAAAACTAAGATCATGGCATCTGGTCCTATCACTTCATGGCAAATAGATGGGCAAACAGTGGAAACAGTGACAGGCTTTATTTTGGGGCTCCAAAATCACTGCAGACAGGGACTGCACTCATGAAATTAAAAGACGCTTACTCCTTGGAAGGAAGGTTATGACCAACCTAGACAGCATATTAAAAAGCAGAGACATAACTTTGCCAACAAAGGTCTGTCTTGTCGAGGCTATGGTTTTTCAGTAGTCATGTGTGGATGTGAGAGTTGGACTGTGAAGAAAGCTGAGGGCCAAAGAATTGATGCTTTTGAACTGTGGTGTTGGAGAAGACTCTTGCGAGTACCTTGGACTGCAAGGAGATCCTACCAGTCCATCCTAAAGGAGATCAGTCCTGGGTGTTCACTGGAAGGACAGATGTTGAAGCTGAAACTCCGATATTTTGGCCACCTGATGTGAGGAGCTGACTCATTTGAAAAGACCCTGATGCAGGGAAAGATTGAGGGCAGGAGGAAAAGGGGATGACAGAGGATGAGATGGTTGGCATGAAGATAAACCATATTAGTAAGGAGGCCCTTAAGAATAATTAAAATTCTGACTAATAATTGCATCACTCTGTGGGATTTCATAATTTTGTAATTATTGTATAAATATTTCTCATAGATATCCAACTAGAATGTGAGCTCTGTGAGGCTAATGACATTGCCATATAACCCAACCTACAGTTCACAGTACAGCATGCACACCTGAGTAGTCAATCAGTCAATATTTAGAACCACGTAATCCTAATGCTGGAGAAGGCAATGGCACCCCACTCCAGTACTCTTGCCTGGAAAATCCCATGGACGGAGGAGCCTGGTAGGCTGTGGTCCATGGGGTCTCGAAGAGTCGGACACGACTGAGTGACTTCACTTTCACTTTTCACTTTCATGCACTGGAGAAGGCAATGGCAACCCACTCCAGTGTTCTTGCCTGGAGAATCCCAGGGATGGGGGAGCCTGGTGGGCTGCCGTCTCTGGGGTCACACAGAGTTGGACACGACTGAAGCGACTTAGCAGCAGCAGCAGCAATCCTAATGCTAGACTAAACATTGACAGTCATCTAACCTATCTGATGCCTGAATTGCCTTACAAGTAAATGATCTTCCACAGATTGTCTTTTGAACTCTATTCCTTGTTGTTGCTCAGTCACTATATCCTGTCTGACTCTTTGCGACCTCATGGACTGTAGCTCACCAGGCTCCTCTGTCCTCTACTAAGTTTGCTCAAATTCATGTCTGAGTCTCTATTCCTTAGAGTTGCTATAAAGTGTCAGAGGAGGTGAAGGCAGAGACTAGGGAGAAAGAGGATTTCCAGACCTAAGCTTCCTTCAATCAAGTATCTCTGCTTTAGTGACTCTTTCACATTTGAGCTCCTCAGATTTCACTTCAACCAAGGTTAAAAGATGTCTCGAATGCCACAATCTATTAATACCTTTTATTTGAAACTCTCCAAGGATTGGCAATGCTGGTCTTTTCAAATTAATAATTAATTTTCTAGGCATAGCTGCTCAGTTATCTTTCTAGTCAATGGCCCTACCAGCTAACACTCCTCATAGCCTGACACTTAGAAAAAAAAATCAAATGTGCCAGAGAAACATTATTATCAAGAAAGGCACTTGAGAATGTTGGAAATTAGGAGTGTATTTTCCCAGCCATGGCCAAGTTTCAGGCTTGTCAAGAGCAGAGGTCCTCCCAGTCCCCTGCCGCTACTCCCCAGAGGCCTAGTCTTACAGAGGCCCAGGCCTGAGACAGGATAACCTGGGGCAGCCATCATCAGGAAGTCCCTCTCAGGAGCCAGGACTGTTTTGCCACCATGGATTCCTTGAGTCGGGACTGCATAGCCAAAACAGTAGCAGGAGATTCACAGCTTACTTTCCAAATGTGATTTGCAGTTGTGTAGAAACACTTTGCCCTAGAATGTGCTCTACAATATAAACCAAATCCAATATTAAAAAAGATGACAATCACCACACCTATAAAAAAGCAAGAATAAGTATTATAATTAAGCAAATATTTGTTGAACACATTTGTTCACATGTGTGTGAGATGGTTCTAACCACTGGTCATTGTGCATTTAATCTTCATAACCCTCTGAAGTAAATGCTGTTAGTGTTCCCATTTTACAGATGAGGTTGCTAAGGTAACTGAGATGCAGTCAAGTTGAGTTCATTTGCCCAAGGTCACAGCTAGAAGCTATGTTACTGGTGTTCCAACCCAGGCATGTGACTCCATTTTATTCATATATTACATCAGGGAGAATCCAGGGACCTAACTTGTCTTCCATCAGTTCCCACAGCCTCGCAGGCTGTCTTTGTCTAGCTCTGTGCCTGCGTGTACATTTCTGCCCTTCTGTTTTCTCTGTATTCTACCGCCCTGGGCTTCCCCACTTGACACACTTGCCACACAGCTTCCTCCTTACCCAAGCCGTGTAGCCAGTCTCCTCTTCTCTGCCAGCTTCCCTTCCTCAAAGGGCATTTCCTCCTCCAGCACAGATTCAATGAGGTCCTTGTACTCTTCACACTCTGGGGAAACAGAGACACTGTCTCAGGGGAAGCTGGCCCTGCCGCTGTGGTCCAGCCTTCAAGGGAGGAGGAGGGGCCACCTCAGGACAGATATCGCCTGGGTACCGGGCTCCACGCAGGGAATCCCACATCTGATTCCTCAGCCTCCCAGCTACTAGCATTTGATTCCCCCCAAGTTAGAGCTGGGGAGAGAGAACCTCATAGAGGGTAAAATAGCTCAAGATGATTCAACCAAAACGAAGCAAAGTCAGAATTCACATACTCTGAGTTGTGACTCCAAATCTTGGGCCACTTTACCAAGCCTTGCAGCCTCTTAAGGAAAATATGAGCCTGGGCACACAGTAGAAATTCCCTGTGTGTTTGGGGAAGCTCTGAGGACTGTAGGCTGATAGTTATCCCATGCTGAGTTTCAGTGATTCTCTTAATATTTCAAAATTTTTAAAGTTTGCTTGGATACTTCTGTGCAAAAGTGCACACAAAGAGAAAAAAGCCTGAAAGACATACGCTCAAATGCTAAGGGTGTTGTGTTAGGTTGGAAGGAGGACTAATGCACTGTGTTTGCCAAGGCCCTATTCTAGTAGATTTTCAAGAATATCATCCTGTAATCATCACCACTCCCTGAGGAGGTAGATACTACTCCTGTTACCATTACAGATGAGGAAACTGAGGCACAGAGAAGATGAACAACATGTATTTGAACCCAGAAGTCTGGCATCAGGACACAGGCTCTTAATCCCTGCACTGTGCTATCTTTACATGAAGATGTTGGATGGTATCCTTCCTTCTCCAATTTCAAAGAAGCTGTATTATGATTATAATAAAAGATGTAAAGAAAGAATCTCCTTACATCCCCATACCTCAATGCTTGTCATTTCACTTCTTTGATAAGTAGGCTTTAAACTTTTTTTTCTTCATGTAAAACAATAAAGTAGATGATTTATTGTAGATATTACATTCAGCCACAACTGAGAAGAGAACTAGTCCATAGTATCACAGGTCCAGGGCAAAGGACCAAAAGGGACAGCTTTGATACGAGGAAGGTGGCTCTCTCAAAGGTGGTTGAGGCAATCAGAATGGTCCTAGATGTCAATGTCAGATCCATTGTGACAAGTTCTAGATAGTAGGCATGCATTCCACAATTTGAACCAGCACCCCTGGCACTTGCTTCCCTTGTTTCTGCTTCTGTGGCTTCCATGGGTGTACCAATTCACTTGGACCTGTGCCTCATCTTTCTTCTTTTGTGCTTCAGCCTGCCCATTTGCTTCTTCCTCCACTTTGCTCACATGGTGCAGAGGTTTCTCAAAAGATGGCACTAGGGCCGAGAGCTAATTTTAACTTTTTAGTCCATATCAGTAAGTTGGATAGAAAATTTTATCCCCCATTGGTTTATTGAAAAATAATCATAGAAAATTGAAAGCAAACAACTTCAGTGTCTCTAAGAATCGCCTCCTTATATCCCTGTCCTTCTTTACCTGTCCTCTCAATCTTGAACAGGCTTGAGATGCTCCAGTGGGTTTTCAAATGTGAAGGCTGGCTGTGGAGCATGAAGTGCTAGCTTCTTCACTGACCTGGCCCATTCCTGGGACTGAAGGTCTCCTCCACTTGGCCTCATTTGGGCCGTGTGTCTCAAAGTCCAGATCCTGGACTTGCTTGCTGTCTACAAATTCATATTCAGGGAGAGACAGCAAAGGTGTTAAGGAGCCTCTGAGTTCCAGGAAATACCCTCAATCTCACAAGAGTGTGAGGAATGTCTTCTTTGAACATATACGGGGGAAGGATCTTGCTCCAGACACCAGGACTTCCCTTGTTGTCTGCTATTGGTGTTCTCATCTCCGATTCCTATGGTTCAGTTGGGAGCATACAGCTTTAAGCTCCTTTAAGGTAGGCAGGATATCCTATCACTTCATTCTCCCCTCATGCAGCTAGCACAGTGCTTTGCAAATGGATGAGCTGCAAAAAATTTGAATTAATCCTAAGACATTTAAGCCAACAATGGTATTATATGTTTATAGAATCTGATATTATATTATATGTTTATAAAATCTGAAATGTATTCCTGGGAGAGAAAAGAAAGTTTAGCGCCTGAATGAGATCTAAGCCTCATTCTCCCTACACTCTCACGGCAAACTTTACTCCTTCGTGCCTCAGTGTCTCCATCCTCTGCAAAGTAGGGGTAAACTACCTGTTTCTACCTTTCTAGGAGTGTAGTAAGGAAGAGATTATTTTGATGAAGGAGGGAAAAGAAAGTCTGGAGCTTGTTTAGTTTCTTTGGGGAAAGATGGACGATCTTTTATCACTATGGTGACTGTGCCCTGAGGACTCACAGTATTATTGCAACTGGCCAGGGAGTAAACAGTAGCTTGGGACATGAGGAATTTCTCTGTGAGTTTTTGAAAGTCCTGTTTCCTTTTTTCCAGCTGGGAGCTCAAGCACTGGTTGGTTTCCAGGATGCCCATTTTTGTCCTCGGACCAGAGAAAGTGGTGAGAGATACTACCATGCTAAAGCTTAGGGTGGACTAGGTAGAGCCAGAGCCTGGGGAGAAGAAACCCAAAGAAATAAGAAATTAGAGACAAATGAATGAATTATGGTGATGGATGTACTTCCTGGTAAATTACTGAAATCACTGAAGCATACAATGATACTGGGTGAGTATTATAGTACATAAATTATACCTTAATAAATTTTCATTAAGTGAAGAAATGTCTTTTAACAGGTTTGTAAAGAATATAGATATAATTTATTACTTACTTTTGGTCTAGACTTTGTCAGCATCCCACAACTCTGAGAATCTTTAACTGCAAAAATAAGGCACAAGAAGCCAAAGCTCAGAGGTCAGGCTCTGACAAGAGTGCCAAAGGGAGGACCCAGCTTGGCAGGTAACCATGTGGAGCTGCAATAACAGAACTGGAAGGTGGGGGTGTCATGGAATCTCAGGAGCTCCTGTCTTCCAGTGGACTAGGCCATACTGATACTAAAGGTCATCTGGTCTGTTCTGAAGGTCACACTGATGGGGACATTCCCTCAGCAGCCACTCACCATATTTGTGTACCCTTGTACTGATACCACAGAACTATCTCTTTCTAAAATTTAAGCCTGTTTCATAATGTTTGGAGAAGGCAATGGCACCCCACTCCAGTACTCTTGCCTGGAAAATCCCATGGACGGAGGAGCCTGGTAGGCTGCAGACCATGGGGTCGCGAAGAGTCGGACACGACTGAGTGACTTCACTTTCCCTTTCATGCATTGGAGAAGGAAATGACAACCTACTCCAGCATTCTTGCCTGGAGAATCCCAGGGACGGGGGAGCCTGGTGGGCTGCTGTCTATGGGGTCGCACAGAGTCGGACACAACTGAAGCGACTTAGCAGCAGCAGTAGCAGCATAATGTTTACTCTTGCAAGCACAGAAAACATGAATTGAGATTTTTCCAATTCTTTCATTGTTTAAGGACTATCATGAAGACACTTTTTCTTATAGAAAAATGGAAAACTTTTAGATAGTCTTGTTGTTCTTTGTTTCTCTAGTCTTTTCACACCAGTTTAATATTGTAGGAGAAAAAAATCTCGAGTATAATACAGTGACTGTAACACAGCCCGGCTGAGTGCAGCGCTTAGCACAGGCTGTTGCTGTGTGCCATTACCCCACACCGTTAGCAGCACGGTTACTGCGGGTGTCTTCAGTAGTTCTGCTTAGCCCTGGTCGGTGCCGCGGTGGCTGTGTCCACAAGTGAGAAGCTGTCAGTGAGCTTTCATCAGTGAGTGACTCAGCCAACAGTCGGCGGAGTGGTGGTCATCAGGTGGAAAGTGAGGTAAGAAGTGGATCCCAGCCTTCTCCCTGGGGCCTTCCAGCTCACCTGGCCTTGGGCCAGCGGGTGAGCAGGGAGCCCAGGGAACAGGCTGGGCGCTGTGTCTTGTAGGGCTCCAGGGCCCTCACCAAGGCTGCCCACTGACTGGGCCCAGGCCTTGAGGCAGCAGTGAATTCCGCGCACCCCCACCCCACACTGGAGAAGACAATGGCACCCCACTCCAGTACTCTTGCCCGAAAAATCCCATGGACTGGAGGAGCCTGGTAGGCTGCAGTCCATGGGGTCGCTAGAGTCGGACACGACTGAGCAACTTCACTTTCACTTTTCACTTTCATGCATTGGAGAAGGAAATGGCAACCCACTCCAGTGTTCTTGCCTGGAGAATCCCAGGGACAGGGGAGTCTGGTGGGCTGTTGTCTATGGGGTCATACAGAGTCGGACACGACTGAAGCAACTTAGCGACGACTTAGCGACCACCCCACACATCCCTGTCTCTGCGACCTAATCGTAGTGTCAGTCTGCCTGGGTCACAGTCTTCGTGACTCCCACCTCCCACCCCACCCCCATTTGGGGGACCTGAGAAGCCTGAGGGTCAGTGGGTTGGGCACTGGCTCCCTCAGCGATGACTGCTGGGCATGATCTGGGGACCTTGCCCTGTGCAAGCCGCCAACTGAGATCTGCTTTCTCTTAACCAGAAGCAAGACTTTAGAGGATGAAAGCTGTGTTTTGGAACCTTGCCCTTTCTTGTAAAAACAGAGAATAACATTCGTTTGGAAGAGATTCACAGGAACATCATTACCTGATCATGACCTGAACTCAAGAACAAATTCTCTGACACCAAGAAGTTTGCAACAACTAACCACATCCCTCCCTCACTATTCATATAAAAGGGCTTTGCCAAAAGCTTTGGGTGAGTTCTGTGTTTTTAAGGCATGAACCATCCCTCTCCTTGCATGGCCCCACAATGAACTTTTCTCTTTTCCAGACGCCAATGTTTTGGTATTGTTTGGCCTCATTGTGTGTTGAGCACATGAATTTGCTTTTAGGTAACAATTTAATTTACAAGGACTACTGAGCAAATTGTGCCTTTTTTATTATTTGGTTGCAACATGTGGGACCTTTCATTGCATTGCATCGATTCTCTAGCTGTGGCTTGCTGCCTTAGTTGCTCCATGGCATGTGGAATCTTAGTTCCCCCACCAGGGGTGGAACTTTTGTCCCCTACATTGCAAGGTAGATTCTTAACCACTGGGCCACTAGAAAAGTCCCCAGATTGTGTCTTAATTACGTTCTTGCTGTAAACCAGTGTTATGGAGTCTTCTTTTCCCTTGCTGGGAAAGCATATAGGCTTCTCATTAAACTTGAAATCAGGTTTGACCTCACTTTCTCATCCCCATCCTCCTCTTCTCCTGTGGGTTGCTTTGTGTTTTAATCTGTATATAAGATTTTGTGCTTGTCACTTGTGAATGTCATCCTAGCACCACAGGGCTTCTTTCCAACTTGTCAAAGTCACTGACATAGTTTTTGTATGTTTCTTTGAACATCTATTCTGCTAAGTTGCTTCAGTCATGTCCGACTCTGTGCAACCCCATAGACGGTGGCCCACCAGGCTCCCCCGTCCCTGGGATTCTCCAGGCAAGAATACTGGAGTGGGTTGCCATCTCCTTCTCCAATGCATGAAAGTGAAAAGTGAAAGTGAAGTCACTCAGTCGTGTCTGACTCTTAGCGACCTCATGGACTGCAGCCTACCAGGCTCCTCCATCCATGAGATTTTCCAGGCAAGAGTACTGGAAGTGGGGTGCCATTGCCTTCTCCATTGAACATCTGTAGTGGCCCCCTAATTTGGGATGACTTGTAAGCAAGTGCTATTCCTTATGTCTAGAGCAGTTTTCATAGAACTTTGATTGATAGTTTGTCTTGACCCAAAGCTACTGACCTGTATTTGTTGTCTCAGACAAAGTAAACATCAAGATCTATGTTTAGTAAACATCAAGGTCTATGGTGGTTTAGTAAACATCAAGGTCATAGTAAACATTAAGGTCTGTGGTGGTTGGTGGTAACCTACAACACTCCAGTGCAGTCAGATTTAGTGACATAGAAGCTGAGGTGGGTTTTTTTTTTTTTCCCCCTTTTTTCTTAAGAAGCTGAGGTTTTAAAAAGAGGCACAGATAAGCAAGACAGAAAGTCATCCTCTGACCTCAGCTTACTTCCTACATATCAATTCCTCCCTGGTTTTGGAAGCCTTAGACTAGGGCAACTTCCCTGAAATATGTATCTGCCTAGCTTTTCCAGGTGGCCTACACATGTCTGACCACTGCCACCTCCATAGGAGCCCCTGAACATTCATGACAAAGTGAAGGAAGAAAGACAAACTACCCAACCCCCTTGCCACCCTTGTTCTAGACTAGTTTTGGTGTGTCCCAAATTATATATGACTTCAGTCCTTTTAAATGTATTTCGGCTTATTTTATGGCTTCATGTATAGTTTCCGCTCTTGTTGGGTGGAGTGTCTACAGGTGTCTGTAAGGTCATGTTATTTAATTCTTATGTCTACTTGTTATTCTTCTGCCTGATTGTTCTATCCACTATTCAAAGTGTGGTGTTGAAGTCTCCAGTAATTATTGTGGAATTGTCTATTTCTCCCTTTGATTCTGTCAGTCCGTCAGTTGTTGCTTCATGTATTATGGGACTCTGTTATATACACTATGTTTAAAACGGTTCTATCTTCCTGATGTATTAACCCTTTTATCATTATAAAACATCACTGTTAATCGCTGGTAACATCCTCTCATTGTAAAGTCTCCTGTCTATTTTGTCTGATACTAGTATAACCACTCCTGGTTTCTTATGGTTGCTATTTGCATAATTATGTTAAGTGGCAAAAGTACTTCTGTAGATGTAACAAAGTTGATCTTGAAATGGGGAGATTATCCAGATGGACTGATCTAATCACAGAAACCCTTTCAATCTGGGTCAAGAGGTCAGAGAACTAGGGAATTGGAGAGAGCTAAAATTTAGACTAATGGTGGATTTTCATCCACAAAATCTTTTTCTTGATCTGATTTCGTCCTCGACTCTCCTGATACAGGCGTGGAGATTGATTCAACTGACTTTAGGGTTTGACACTTTTAACCTCGGGTGAGTGGATTTTGGCAGCCGTTGAGGCTTTTCTAGGCTTAGTCTGTCAAAATCTGCCTCTCCCAGGCAGGTCCTAGACCGCCGGGCCTCCTCAGCGCAGCCGCTGTCGCGGGATCGGAGCCGCACACCACGTGCGACTCTGGCGGAGGACCTTCGGGCAGAGTGGATTCAAACTGCCTGGAGCCTGAGAGGCGCAGGTGCTCTCGGGCACACGCGGAGACTTTGTGGTTCTCTGGCACCCGCTGCTCGCCTAGTTCTGACCCCCGGGGAAGTAACATCAGAGCAGGAAGAGACCGGTAGGAGAAGGGCGGCCTCTCCTTTAAAGTTCTGTCCAGTCAGGATCCAAAAACGATCTTCAGACGGAGGGAGAGGTGGAAATACGTTAAGGGAAAAGAAATCCTCAGTGATTTCCTCATCTAAAAGCACCCTGTCTGCCCTCTGATGGATAAGGACAGACAGACTGAAAACCACAATCACAGGAAATTAACCAATCTGATCACATGGACCACAACCTTGTCTAACAATGAAACTACGAGCCATGCTGTGTAGGGCCACCCAGGTCATGGTGGAGAGTTGTGACAAAACATGGTCCACTGGAGAAGGGAATGGCAAACCACTTCAGTATTCTTGCCTTGAGAACCTCATGAACAGTTCAGTTCAGTTCAGTCGCTCAGTCGTGTCCGACTCTTTGTGACTCCATGAATCACAGCATGCCAAGCCTCCCTGTCCATTCACCAACTCCCGGAGTCCACCCAAACCCCTGACCATCCAGTCGGTGATGCCATCAGTATGAAAAGGCAAAAAGATAGGACACTGAAAGATTAATTCCCCAGGTCAGTAGGTGCCCAGTATGCTACTGGAGATCAGAGGAGACTCCAGAAAGAATGAAGAGACAGAGCCAAAGCAAAAACAATACCCAGTTGTGGATGTGACTGGTGATGAGATGTAAAGTCCGATGTTGTAAAGAGCAATATTGCATAGGAATCTGGAATGTTAGGTCCATGAATCAAGGCAAATTGGAAGTGGTCAAACAGGAGATCGCAAGAGTGAACATCGACATTTTAGGAATCAGTGAACTAAAATGCACTGGAATGGGTGAATTTAACTCGAATGAGCATTATATCTACTACTGTGGGCAAGAATCCCTTGGAAGAAATAGAGTAGCCATTATAGTCAACAAAAGAGTCCAAAATGCAATACTTGGATGCAATCTCAAAAATGAAAGAATGATCTCTGTTCATTTCCAAGGCAAACCATTCAATATCACAGTAATACAAGTCTATGCCCCAACCAGTAATACTGAAGAAGCTGAAGTTGAATGGTTCTATGAAGACCTACAAGACCTTCTAGAACTAACACCCAAAAAAGATGTCCTTTTCATTATAGGGGACTGGAATGCCAAGACTAGAGTCAAGAAATACCTGGAGTAATAGGCACATTTGGCCTTGGAGTACAGAATGAAGCAGGGCAAAGGCTAATAGAGTTTTGCCAAGAGAACACAATGATCATAGCAAACATCCTCTTCCAACAACACAAGAGAAGACTCTACATATGGACATCACCAGATGGTCAATACTGAAATCAGATGGATTGTATTCTTTGCAGCCAAAGGTGGAGAAGCTCTATACAGTCAGCAAAAACAAGACTGGAAGCTGACTGTGGCACAGACCATGAACTCCTTAATGCAAAATTCAGACTTAAGTTGAAGAAAGTAGGGAAACCACTAGACCATTCAGGTATGATCTAAATCAAATCCCTAATGATTACACAATGGAAGTGAGAAATAGATTCAAGGGATTAGATCTGATAGAAAGCCTGAAGAACTATGGACAGAGGTTCGTGATATATACAGGAGGTGGTAATCAGAACCATCCCTAAGAAAAAGAAATGCAAAAAGGCAAAATGGTTGTCTGAGGAAGCCTTACAAATAGTTGAGAAAAGAAGAGAAGCAAAAGACAAAGGAGAAAAGCAAAGATATACCTATTTGAATGCAGAGTTCCAAAGAACAGCAAGGAGAGATAAGAAAGCCTTCCTCAGTGATCAATGCAAAGAAAAAGGGAAACAATAGAATGGGAAAGACTAGAGATCTCTTCAAGAAAATTAGAGATACCAAGGGAACATTTCATGCAAAGATGGACTCAATATAGGACAGAGAGGGTGTGGACATAACAGAAGCAGAAGATATTAAGAAGCGGTGGCAAGAATACACAGAAGAACTATACAAAAAATCTTCACAACCCAGATAATCACGGTGTGATCACCAACCTAGAGCCAGATATCCTGGAATGTGAAGTCAAGTAGGCCTTAGGAAGCATCACTATGAACAAAGCTAGTGGAGGTGATGGAATTCCAACTGAGCTATTTTAAATCCTAAAAGATGATGCTGTGAAAGTGCTGCACTCGATATGCCAGCAAATTTGGAAAACTCAGCAGTGGCCACAGGACTGGAAAAGCTCTGTTTTCATTTCAATCCCAAAGAAAGGCAATGCCAAAGAATGATCAAACTACTGCACAATTGCACTCATCTCACACACTAGCAAAGTAATGCTCAAAATTCTCCAAGTCAGACTTCAATAGCACATGAACCGTGAACTTCCAGATGTTCAAGCTGGTTTTAGAAAAGGCAGAGGAACAAGAGATCAAATTACCAAGACCCGTTAGATCATCAAAAAAGCAAGAGAGTTCTGGAAAAACATCTATTTCTGCTTTATTGACTATGCCAAAGCCTTTGACTGTGTGGACCACAACGAACTCTGGAAAATTCTGAAAGAGATGGGAATACCAGACCACCTGACCTGCCTCTTGAAAAATCTGTACGCAGGTCAGGAAGCAACAGTTAGAACTGGTCATGGAACAATAGACTGTTTCCAAATAGGGAAAGGAGTACATTAAGGCTGTATATTGTCACCCTGCTTATTTAACTTATATGCAGAATACATCATGAGAAATGCTGGGCTGAATGAAGCACAAGCTGGAATCAAGATTGCTGGGAGAAATATAAATAACCTCAGATATGCAGGTGACACCACCCTTATGGCAGAAAGTGAAAAAGAACTAAAGAGCCTCTTGATGAAAGTGAAAGAGGAGAGTGAAACAGTTGGCTTAAAGCTCAACATTCAGAAGACTAAGATCATGGCATCTGGTCTTATCACTTCATGGCAAATAGATGGGGAAACAGTGGAAACAGTGACAGACTTTATTTTCTTGGGCCCCAAAATCACTGCAGACAGGGATTGCAGCCATGAAATTAAAAGACGCTTACTCCTTGGAAGAAAAGCTATGACCAGTCTAGACAGCATATTAAAAAAGCAAAGACATTACTTTGCCAATAAAGGTCCATCTAGTCAAAGCTATGGTTTTTCCAGTAGGCGTGTATGGATGTGAGAGTTGGACTATAAAGAAAGCTGAACACTGAAGAATTGATGCTTTTGAACTGTGGTGTTGGAGAAGACTCTTGAGAGTCCCTTGGACTGCAAGGATATCCAAGTCCATCCGGTCCATCCTAAAGGAAATCAGTCCTGAATATTCATTGGAAGGACTGATGTTGAAGCTGAAACTCCAATACTTTGGCCACCTGATGCGAAGAACTGACTCATCTGAAAAGACTGTGATGCTGGGAAAGATTGAAGGCAGGAGGAGAAGGGAAAGACAGGATGAGACGGTTGGATGGCATCACTGACTCAATGGACATGAGTTTGAGTAAGCTCAAGGAGTTGGTGATGGACAGGGAGGCCTGGCCTGCTGCAGTCCATGGGGTCTCAAAGAGTCGGACATGACTGAGTGACGGAACTGAACTGAACTGAAAAGCACCCTGAAGATGAAGTGGGTGTCCGCAGGGACCAGGTCCTCCCGATGCAGGTGAAGGTGGATGGTGGATCCCGTCAGCAACTGGAGCCAAAGCAGACAACCTGGGACCAGCGGCCAGTGAGTAAGCAGCCCCTTTTCCTCCTCAAATGGGCAGCAGTTGAACTTGTAGCACTTGAGCTTCTCTCCCTTGGCTTTGAATGGATTCCAAGCATGCAGCAGGTAAGTCTATTTTTTTTAATTATTTATTTTAATTGGAGGCTAATTACAATATTGTGGTGGTTTTTGCCACACACTGACATGAATCAGCCATGGGTGTACATGTGTCCCCCCATCCTGAACCCCCCTCCCTACTCCCTCCCCACCCCATCCCACCCTCTGGGTTGTCCCAGAGCACCTGCTTTGAGTGCCCTTCTTCATGCATCAAACTTGCACTGGTCATCTATTTTACATATGGTAATATACATGTTTCAATGCTAAGTCTATTTTTTTAAACGCACTTACTTGGGGTGTATGTGTGTGTGTTAGTCGCTCAGTCGTGTCCAACTCTTTGCCACCCCATGTACTGTAGCCTGGCAAGCTCCTCTGTCCATGGGATTTTCCAGGCAAGAATACTGGAGTGGGTTGCCATTTCCTTCTCTTCCTGACCCAGAGATCCCAGAGATTGAACTCAAGTCTCCCACATTGCAGGCAGATTCTGTGCTACCAGGGAAGCCCTTACTTGGGGTAAGAGTACTGTAAAATCTTTTAGCCAAGAAAGTGATTTCTGAAGAGTTCTAAAGTGAGGACTTGTAGGTGTGGGGGAAACTAGACAAAACAACCACACACTACTGAAAATATCTCACACCCAGGGCTACTTCAGCGGCTAGGTTTGACCCTCAGATTGGGCCCATTTTTTTTTCAATGCATTGTTTGTGGAACTCAAATAAATATGTATTATATGTAGCAGGGGGACTCCTGCAATGTGGGCTAGTGGTAAGAGACAAAGATCAGGCTCAACTGTGAAAACAGCAAAGAAAAGTGGGAATTTATAGCCAAGAAGCAGGGTGAGGGTTAGTGGACAGAACATTACTAAGAGGAAACATGAGGAGTTACAGGGAGATTATGCTAAGCCAACCTAAGGGATTCTTGCTGAATGCCAGCCAAAGTGATCAGGGATCAGCTGGGGTGTGGTGGTGGTGGAGGCGTAGGAGCCTTCTCAGGTATTATGATAGGGGTGTTCTGTTTAAAATGACTTAGCAGGATTTGTGCTCAAATAGGACAATGCAAAGACCAATTCTGAAGACTGAAATTCAGGCTCTAGTTGAGAAGAGAGTTCAGAGGAGCCTGATCTAGAGTTTGGTCAAGGAGAGAATTTTTGTCAACAACCATAGCTCTCATACATGTGTTGATGTAACTATAAATTGGTAAAAGCATTTGGGGAAATATTTAGGCAGTTTCTTGTAAAATTAAATACTTACCCTTCCTCTTAGTTTCCATTAGATCCTTCCTCAAGTAGTCAACCCAGAGAAATGGGGAAGGGGAGTATGCCCACAAAAACACTTTATAATAAGAATGCCCCTAGAAGCTTTTTCACAACAACCAAAACTTAAAACAATCCAAATATCCAACATCAGGAGAATGATAAAGAAACTGTAAAATATCTACGCAATGGATTACTACTTAGCAACAAAAAGGAATGACATATTGAATGCAAGAGTTTTTAAAAGATGCAAAACTAATTTAAGGTGAAATAAATAAGGATAGTGATTGTCAAAAGATGAAAAGGATAATGAAAATTGTCTTGTCTATGATTTCTCTGCATATAACATTATTGATCCAGTAGTAATTAAGTCCAGGCACATCTAAAATCAACAAAATGAAGTAGAATGCTCTTATGGCTCCCATTTTACAGATGAAATAAGTGAGGCATAAAAGATTTACTTTATCCAAGGCCACACAAGGGCAGAACCATTTTTACAACCCAGAGCTTGTTTTCCTGAGCACAGATTAGTTGGGTCTTTCTTCACAGATGTCTGTATATGAGAATTTCTCAGTTGTAGGGATGGGAAGAAGACCCAGGAGAGAGTGGACAAGAAAGGGATCGAGGGAGGGGTAGAAGCACAAATTCTTTCCTACTCCTCCCTACCAATCCTGGGAGTTAGTCTGTGTCTACTCCAGGGCTTCCCAGGTGGCTCCATGGAAAGAATTCAGCTGCTAATGCAGGAGAGAAGGGTTTGGGAAGATCCCCTGGAGGAGGATTTGGCAACCTACTCCAGTATTCTTGCCTGGGTAATCCCAGGTACAGAGGAGGCCTGGAAGGATACAGACCATGGCATCACAAAGACTTGGATACAGTTGAGTGACTTGGCATTCACTCAGGCAGGTGCTCCATATGGAGTCCAGAAAATGTGACTACTACGGTCTCTGGTGCACACTATTAATGCACTAGGCTGTTAGCCGGGAGGCTGCAGCCCATCCAAGGTTCTAGCCCATCCATAGGTTCTAGCCCATCCAAGAATGGTGGGAGTGGCTTTTATTCCATTTCATTCATGGTATTCTATTCTGGGTCCTATCGACCTTACAACTACTGCCAGGTTAGTGCTAGCTCTGTCCGCACAAAACACCTTCTGTAAGAGTGTTCTTAACTGAGGAACTGTGAAAAGAGACCTAAGAATCCATGTCCTGCTGGGGTGAAATATGTATTCAGTCTTTTAAGGCTTGGACAGTAAGTTAAAATATATTTGCCTCAAGTTTTTCACTTTTAATAGGAGACCAGTGATTAGTATTTGCTCTATCAATTATGTTATCAGAGAAATCATCATCATAATTATCCTCTGCATTATTTTTGATAAGGGTATTTCTTCCATAGTTTGTGTATTACTTGGTTTCATGGTTTTAGGATTATGAAGTTGCTGCAGCCATCATGATTGTACACATACCATTGACCACTTTTGCAGGTATTTCCATAGTCTAGAGAACTAGATGTGCAATTGCTACCTTCAGTGTTTATACGCTTCTTATGTTGGCAAATCCTGCCAATTTGCTTTCTACAGAAGTGAGACTGAGTCATATTCCAATTTATTTTCTAATCTTTCAATGTTCTTGTCTTCATTTACTTGCCAATACAATGATCTTTCTATATATCTCTCTACAATATTCTAACTAATAAAGGGAGCAGTGCCCTCCAGACACAACTAAGGAGAGGGACAGCAGACGGACACTGTGGACATTACACAGATGTATTCTATATTCTATGTTGGAAAACTAAACATTCAATATTTTTAGAGTCTTCCAATAACTGTATATGCTTTCTCTAATGACTTAGTCAAGGAGGTCCAGAGAAGACTGGCCAGAATGACTTCTTTGACAGCTTCCTACCAAGCAACTTATCCGAGGAGAAAAATCTCGCTGATCCTGGATGTTTTATCTTTCTCCCTTTCCTCTTTTATTTACATTTGGGCTTGATGAAAATAATCTAGTGCCTATCCTCCCTCCTATAAAATGGGGAACTGGCATTTGAATTTGTCTATTATTCCTTTTTTTCCCCCCTACCTCCATAAAAATTAGCACATCACCAGAGTCAATAGAGTCCTGCCCCTGATGGGCTCCTCCTTCAGAGCTGGACCCTTGGATCTAGTGGCTCATGTTTGCTCTGTTCTACTGTTGAACCCCATGAGCAAAATTGAGCTCTTTGGCTTTTACATACCAAGTGTGTTTATTGGACAAGTCTTTTTTCTTCCTCTCATTTGTGCATCGTTACTTTCTTCCGTCACTGTGGGATTCTGCTTGTAATTTTAAGAATGAACTTTTGGGGATAATCCATGTTGAGTGTTGGTTGACAGGGATCCATTCCCTGTGAGGTAGAAGTTGACAGCTAATCTGGGCTGTGAGTCTTTTTCAATTGCTGCTTGTCCTGAGGATTCTGGCATTTCATTAGTATGAAATAATAACACTGCAGCAGGGAAAAGGTGTCCACCTCTTGTCTTTCCACAATTTAGTAAAAACCATATGAGCCCAATCAATAGTGGTCAATAACTTCAAAATGGGAATATCTAAAACAAGGATGATCTTAATACACAATGGTTCCCCCCATAAGGAACTCTTAAAATTAATAAATAGCTACACTTAAAAAGAAGTAGTACAGGAAGAATACTGATGCATGTTTCAGCATGCAATAGGTAGCTCTCTTTCATTGGTATACTCAAGTTTCTAAATAACTGAAAAAATCATATAAATGACCTTTAAGGATTGTTGAAATCAGACAACAGAAAGCTGAGGAAGAGACATTTATGTCTTTACAAAAAAGCAACGAGTCAGCAACATGAGCGCTTGTGATGGCTCTGCTAATCAAGACTGAATACTTCCAGAACGGTAGCAAGTTCAGTCCTAAACAAGAACAGATGAAAAGCAATGACTTCATGCACAGATGCATACACTGGAGACTCATAAGTGTATCACAGAATTACTCTGATTTTCAGTAATGCTGCTGCTGCTGCTACTAAGTCGCTTCAGTCATGTCCAACTCTTTGCAACCCCATAGATGGCAGCCCACCAGGCTCCCCCGTCCCTGGGATCCTCCAGGCAAGAACACTGGAGTGGGTTGCCATTTCCTTCTGCAATGCATGAAAGTGAAAAGTGAAAGTGAAGTCCCTCAGTTGTGTCCGACTCTTAGCGACCCCATGGACTGTAGCCTACCAAGCTCCTCCATCCATGGGATTTTCCAGGCAAGATTATTGCAGTGGGTTGCCATTGCCTTCTCTGTTTCAGCAATGAGGGTCCATCAACATTAACAATAATGTTGCTTAATTATTTCATTTTGTTTCCCTCACTGGCAAGTGGTTTTGCTAGATATCATTGCCTCTGCTTTCACTTTAAATAATACCCTCATTTTGATGGAATTTTCTCCTTTTAAATAGATTTTCTTAGAAACAAATCGATATACTTTCTCTTCCTCCAGAGAGAAAGGACAAATTAGGTATCTAAAAATTTACAGGAGCTACTGCCCCAATTAGTTTAGGGAAAGTAATAATCATTTACATGACTTTAAATATAAATTTTAAATGAGAAAATTAAGAATTTCTAGAGAAAGAGCTTTATGCCTATATTTAAATGCAGTATTTCCTGAAAGAAAAATATGCTGCTGAATTCCTAATATGAGAAAATAAAAGATTTAGCTATGGAGTCAATTGATGTTCTTGGTTACTTGGAAAAAAAAAAAGAAAGAAATGAAATTGATTACAAAATGCATCTTAATATATTTAAGAAGTTATGTAATTTAAATATTTTATATATAATGGTATTGGAAAGATTTATGTCATTTTTTTTGAGGTGACTCAGAAAAGTTAGAATGATTTAATAATTTGGTCTAAAAGTGACTATATATTTTCTTTCACATTTTCTCATAATGTAGAAAATAATAATAACATAATAGTCTACTCTATACAAGTCTTGGGTTGCTATTGACTTGAAAATCCAAATTAAATTGCACTTCCTTAATTTCCTCTAGTGGTTGTACTGATCAAATAAACAAATACTGCATCCAATAAACACAAAATTTTAAATTTATGTGTTCAAGTATATTAAATGTACTAGAGAGGTAATATCTTTCAACGGGAATTAACACTTATAATTCTAGAAACCAGAGTACTCAGCTATTCCACTTACGATTATTTGTAAATACTTTTAGATGTCATCTAAAGTGACTGCAACATTCTCATGTTCCAACATGTGTTAGCAGAAATGGAATTGTATACGAACCGTGTAAACACTATGTGACAGAGCAGTTACTCTTCCAGGACTCTTCGCTATAGAAGACCTTATAGAAGGGACCAACCATGTGTGTGAAAGGATGACTACAGCATTATTTGTAACCATGAAATCATAAAAACAGCTTAATTTCAAAAGCATATGGAAAGGGTTAAATAAATACTCTATTTTAATAGTACCTGCAGAAAAAAAGACTGTAGTAACTCCCTCGTTAAAAGCAATTCACAAAGTAACCATGACATCCCAGAAATTTCCAGGGGACCTATTTTCCCGTTGCGGCTTCCCTGATAGCTCAGTTGGTAAAGAATCCACCTGCAATGAGGGAGACCTGGGTTCGATTCCTAGGTTGGGAAGATTACCTGGAGAAGGGAAAGGCTACCCACTCCAGTATTCTGGCCTGGAGAATTCAATGGACAGTCCATGGGGTCGCAAAGAGTCGGACACGACTGAGCGACTTTCACTTTCACTTTATTTTCCGGGTGAGCTCTTCTGTACGGCTCGGTGATGGTCTTCTGATCCTGCCTACTGTCCCTGTCAGGTGGACAAGACACAGCAGACAAGAGGAGGAGGCTTTTTCGGCTTTTACAGTAGGGGATGGGCAGAGAAGAGCCAAGAAAACCTCTAAGTTCTAAAAACGTAAATGGAGGACGTCCCTGGGTGGGCTTGAACCACCAACCTTTCGGTTAACAGCCGAACGCGCTAACCGATTGCGCCACAGAGACTAACGAATGGCACAACTCTCTCAACGCCGCAGAGAAGAAACAGCCCTTCCACGCTAGGAGGAGCCACAGGGCTTTCCCCGGACTGCTGCTGCTGCTGCTAAGTCGCTTCAGTCGTGTCCGACTCTGTGCGACCCCATAGACGGCAGCCCACCAGGCTCCCCCGTCCCTGGGATTCTCCAGGCAGGAACACTGGAGTGCTACACCCTCTCAAACCCTCGGACAGCCGGAGAACTGACTTCGACGCAGTGCGCTGGTTCTTGTGGGGAAGCCGGGAGTCGGGCGATTCCGAAGCCAGAAGGGCAGCTGTTCGTCCCCGCCGCGCCTGGCTCCACACTCGCCGCAGATGCAGCGCCCCCGAGACGCCCCGGGCCTGAGCCGAGGTGGCCTGAGGGAAGCTGAACCCCCGGTGGGCCCTGTGACGGCTCTCCGATTGCTTCGCTGGCGCTGCCCTCCCTCCGCTGGTCCGCGGTCGGTGGGGCGGGAGCGGGAACCAGGGGTGCGGGGGATCGGTCTGAAAGGACAAACGCGAAGAGCCGGGAAAGAAGCCGGCGAGGTGGGGACCAGGATAAACAGACTTCCCGGGAGGTCTGTGCAGAGGCAAGTGCCTGTTTGGGGAGGCAAGATTTGGTTTCTGTTTTGATTTAGTCACCATGTATCAAAATTGAGAGGAAGGGACTGGATAACAGAGCGCAGATGAAAGAAAGTCTATGAATACCTGTTGTCGTCCAGCAACAGCTCAGTGACTGGAAGGAATTTACGTCCGCCTTGTCAGAGCAAGGGCTGCGATGGCGGCAGGAGCCGTGGCGCGCCGTGATCGTATAGTGGTTAGTACTCTGCGTTGTGGCCGCAGCAACCTCGGTTCGAATCCGAGTCATGGCATTCTCATCCGTCACTCCTGACGGCTACTCTCTTTTTACTTCGTCTGGAAACTTGCACAATTGTAACCCCACAGAGTACTCATCTCAACGTTCTCATCCCTGGTCTGAGCAGGAGGAAACTGAAGGCGGTGGTTTCTCCTGTGCTGCTGTGACAGAGGGAAGCCCAGCAAGGAGCCGCCTGTGCTGTAAATGGTGGAAAGCCCAGTTTCTTTGTTACTCAAGATGGGCAGGACAAAGACCCGATAAAACTTGTATCAGATAGGCGACTCCTCCTCCCTAGACTTGTTTTGCCGGTTTCTTCTGGGCTCCTGGGAATCTCTGCTCCGAGGACTTTTTCAGTCCTTGGCCATTGTTCCCTTCCTAGTCCTCGTACTAACCTCTCTAGTGCCCTTCGTTTTACACTCTCAAGGATCTTAAATGCCTGTGGGCAGCCACTCACTAGACAAATGGTATCCATCAGGCCGGGACTACTGGAGGAACTTAACAATTACCGCTTATAAGTGATGAAGAACGGTGACGACAGCACCCTCTGCTCTGACAACCAACTAGTGGAAACAGCGAACATGTGATTCCTCCGCCTGACCACAGCTTTGCTGGCAACAGACAGGAAAGTGATACTGAGAGCAGGACCCAAAGCGGGGAGTTTGGGTCAATCACAAATGGAGATCAGACTTGAAGATTCCCTGAGCACAGAAACCTGTTTAGCTGTGCAAGCAAAAGCTCCCTTAGCTTATTTTGCAAAATGAGTGAAACTTATATTGTTTATGCCTCTGAAAACCAAAAACAAAACAAAACTCTTCACCCAAATTGATTGAAAGCAACCACTTTTCACCAAGTTCCTATCACGAGGAAGACTGCTTTATTGATACAACCAATCATCGGTGAAGAATAAACAGCCACTACCTCCTCACTGTATAAGCTGCTTTATAACAGTACACCTCTGAGCCTCCTTCCATAATTTGTTGGAACACTCCCTCTTCCTGAACTGTCTTTTTGGGCACCATCAACCTTTACTAATTGCTGCTTTGGTGACCTGGTGGTTTTACTTAAGTTGTATATGGACTTTGACAGTGCCTCAACATTTTCATCTATCAGACTGGTCCAACAAGGGAACTCCCAGCCCTACTGTTATTTTCCCCTTTGTCTGGATTTAGTGACTACTCAATCAGCAATGAGGAATCATTAAAATCATTGTCATTGTCATTTTCCTCTGATTTATTTGTTAACAACTACTGTCCAGACTCCTTTCATTTGTATATTTGCCTCTTATAGAATGTCATGGAAATGGGATCATAGTGCAAATACTGTTTTTTTTCACACCTCTTTATCTGCATAGTCTCTCTGACTTTATCCATTGTTGAGTAAAGCAGATTTTATTTCTCTTTCATTGTTGAGATATATTCCATGGCAGTAACACAGCACACTCTGTTTACCATTCACTCAATAGAGAGCATTTGAGCTGTTTCCAGTATCGGCTATTGTGAATGAAGCTGCTTTGAACATTCTCTTCACAAGAGATTTTGTAGACATAGATTTTCATTTCTCTTGGAAAAAAAGAAACCTAGGTGAAGAATTGCTGGTACCAAAGAGTAGTATATACTCAACTTCATGAAACATTAAAGCCTTTTCCAGAGCAGTTGTACCATTTTATATTACCCCCAACAATATGAATGAGAGTTGTGGTTATTCCATTTCTTTGCAATACTGTTGGAGTTTCTTCTCCTTATAATTTTAGCCATGCTACTAAAAGAGTAGTGGTATCTCAATGTGGTTTTGATGTCCTTTTCTCTGACAGCTACAAATAATGAGCACTGCTTGTATCCTTTGTTGGCCATGTGCATATCTTCTGAAGTACCTGTTCATATCTTTTATCCATCTGAAAAAATAAAAAGTTGGTTGTTGTTTTAAAAAAATTATTCCTGGGTTGGAGAAGGTCATTATACATCATAATCATGGGAGGTGGGGTTGTAAGCTATGTTTTGTGAATATTTTCTTGTCTGTAGCTTGCTTTTCCACTTCAGTGGCATCTTTGGCTGAGATGACATGGTTAACATTGATGATGTCTAATGTATCATTTGTCTTTATTTTATATTCTTTGTGTCCTGGTTAATAAATCTTTCAATTCAGTTCAGTTCAGTCATGTCCGACTCTTTGTGACCCCATGAATCACAGCACGCCAGGCCTCCCTGTCCATCACCAACTCCCGGAGTTCACCCAAACTCTTGTCCATCGAGTTGGTGATGCCATCCAGCCATCTCATCCTCTGTCGTCCCCTTCTCCTCCTGCTCCCAATCCCTCCCAGCATCAGAGTCTTTTCCAGTGACTCAACTTTTCGCATGAGGTGGCCAAAGTACTGGAGTTTCACCTTCAACATCAGTCCTTCCAACAAACACCCAGGACTGATCTCCTTCAGAATGGCCTGGGTGGATCTTCTTGAAGTCCAAGGGACTCTCAAGAATCTTCTCCAAAACCACAGTTCAAAAGCATCAATTCTACGGCGCTCAGCTTTCTTCACAGTCCAACTTTCACATCCATACATCACCACTGGAAAAACCATAGCCTTGACTAGACGGACCTTTGTTGGCAAAGTACTGTCTCTGCTTTTGGTCATAACTTTCCTAATAAATCTTTGCCTACCACCAAATCACAAAGTATCCTCAAAATGCCTTCTAACTTTTATGTCTGGGTCTATGATACACCTCAGACCAATCCTTGTCTGTGAGATGGAAATAAACTGCCCCGTCCCCAATATTGAACCTATTTCCTTTCCCCATTGAACTGCTTTTCTTGAAAATTCATTCACTTACTGAGCTAGGGTCAGTTTCAAGTCTGTCAACTCAGTCTATTTTGTATTTCTGTACATTGATGCCACTTGCACTTTGTTGGTCTATAGGGGGTCATAGTAACTCTTCTAGTTAGGTAGAGCAACAAGTTTTCCTGTTCTGTTCATTTCCACACCAAATGATACATTTTGCAACATGTAATAACTCATGTAACCAACACCCAGGCCAAGATATGTCATCACTTCCTCTTCTGCTTTCCCTTGGGGACGCAGGCCCTCCCTCACATGTACTGGCTGCCCCCTTGTGGCCAAAGATCCTCTATTGCTCCCTCTTTGGAGAACAAATTCCCAGTTACCTGCAGGGCTGAAGAACCTGCAGGAAAGACCTACAAGTCTCAAAGCACTCTGCATTTCCAGATGATGGGGTTGGTAGGTTGAAGGTGGTGAAGGGAGGTGAGGAGGCAGCGGGAAGTTAGCTCAGTTTTTAGTCCTTTGATCAAGAGGAAATCGTGCCTAGGGAAGTTCAAATACTACCAAATGGGAAGACTGGGGATTGCCTATTTACTGGGACCCAGGCCATCCTTGTCTGCTTTGTCTACTTGGGTAGACTGGACAAGGGGACTCCATTCCCCTTCACTAGCCAGGGGGAAGTTTCAGAGGTGGTGGACTTCAATGGTAACTCTAGATCCTGAAACCTCATAGGATTTTTCTTCACTGTCCCTTTGATCTCTCTTCCGCCTACCCAAAAAGAGAGATTCACTGCCTTTCTTTCTCAATCAGGACACTTTTGGGGTCCACTGGGGACAGGACTGAAGTGGGCATCTGGTTTCCCTTAAGTGTCCCTCCTGGTTTGGGTGTCTCAGGAGCTCAGGCTGACCCAGTATGAACTGCCAATGGGCGGGACCGCTGGGAGACCAGAGGCTGCAAAGCAGGGGGCTGGAGGTGTGGCCTCACATGTTGGACACCATATTTAAACTCTACTCATCCCTGTGCACCTCCTCCTCAGGGAAGCCTAGGGCAGCCCAAATAGAGTAGCCCAAAGCTTCTCTGCAGGCTGAACTCAAAGAGACCTGAAATTCCAGATGGGAGTGATAGGACCCTCATTGAACAGACCCGGCATCTGGCTGCCCTTGGTGGGCAGGCTCAAACAGGTTGATTTCAAGGATGGACACAAAGAAAAGGCTTCTTTGCCAGACTTTATCAGAGTCACCACCTTCTCTGAAATCTCACCCACACCCCAAACACCACCCTCAAGATGAAAAAGATAAAAGACATGACATAACCAGTTTTCCAGACACTGTAAACCAGACAGCAAAGGACAGCAACCCGTGAGACATGAGAAACAAGATGAGCCCTGCCGCTGACCCAGCGTACTGCTTTCAGAGAGTGTCCAGGCTGCCCACCACGAGGGGGGGATCTGAGGCCAAATCCTTGGATGGTGAAGGTGAATCCGAGTGTTAGTTGGACAGCAAGGAAGCTAGAGTCCACAGAACAAAGATCCAGTGTTAAGTGGATCAAAGATCCAGGGCTATGAAAGGGTCTGCCTCAAATACTCATTAGAATAGTGGTCAGAGAATGCTTGTGAAGAAGCTGCCTGAGGCCAAGGAAAGAAACCTTTTTAAAAATCATGGTACAATGCCTAGTGCTCACACAAGACAGGCAATGGTACTCCCCCCACAGCCAGACTGCACTACTCATAATTCATGGGCCATTGGGAAGAACATTCAACAAACTCTCATTTCAGTAGTGGGAATAATCACCCTGAGAATAACCTACCTAAAAAATGATAAAAGCAAGATCCAAAGGGGTCTGTTTACAAGTCACTTAATTGTACCCCAGAACAAAACTCAAGATGACTTATAGGAATGCCAAAAGAGCTAGTGTCTAAGAAGAGAAACTGACAATGTCTGTCAAAGAATGCCAAGAATGCAAAGAGGCAGGAAAATGTGATGTGTTAAGGAGGAGACTGATCAATCCATTGAAACTGAACCACAACTGACATGATGTTATAATTAGCAGAAAGATAGCTATCACGACTGTGTTGCATATGACCCAAGAGTTAAGTAGAAATGTAGAACATATACAAATGGCCAGAAGCAAACTTTAAACATAGAAATGATAACATCTAGTATTATATAATTCACCAGATGCAATTAATAGCAGATTAGACATTGCTGGTGTATGGGGTGGGGGTCGGGGAAGATTAGGGAACACAAAGCCATGAAGAATTGACCATATCCAAAATGAAACCATGCACATACACAAAAAATGTTTTTTAATGAACATAGCATGTCTGAGGGATAGGGTATGTTTAAAAGGTCTAATATATGAGTAATTTGGAGTTTCTGAAAAGACCAGAAGGGAAGAAATAATTTTTTGAGAAACATTGACAGAAAAATTTCCAAAGAGCCAAATGAATATTATGAGCACAAGAAACATTAAACAAACCACAGGGAGCCACATCAGAATTAAACTGCTCAACTCCATTGAAGAAGAAAAACATTTCCAAAGAAGTGAGCAGGAAAAGACAGTACAAACAGAAAATGAAAATAAAGATTATGTTAGATTTCTCATCAGAAGCAGTGAGAAGACAGTGGAGCAACATCTTTAAAGGACTGGAGGGCAGCAGTCAACCTAGAGTTCATGCCTCCTCCCCAAGAAATGTCTTTCAGAAATGAAAGTGAAAAATGACATCTAAGACCAACCTACAAATGCTAAAAGAATTCATCACCAACAGACACACATAGTAAGAAATGTTAAAGGCGTCCACTGACCTCAGATGGAAATCTGGATATACACAAAGGCACCAAGGACAACAGAAAAGGTGCCTGTGTGGGAAAATACATAAGCTTTTTCTTATTATTTCAGTCTCTTTAGAAACGTGGGGCTAATTTTTCTAATCATGAAGGATTGTGGGGTTTATGACAAGTAAAATGCATGATGACAATAGCAGAAGGGCCTGCAGTGAAGAAATCTGAAGATGTGAACTTGAAGGCAGATTGTGATAAGTTACAGATGTCTGCTGTAAAGCTTCAAGCAGTCACTTAAATAAGAAAAGAAAGACTAGATAGCTAATAAGCCAACCAAGGAGTAGAAATGGGATTGTATATGAGCCATGTAAACACTGTCAGGTCAGTTCAGTCGCTCAGATCAGTTGCTTCAGTCCGACTCATTGCGACCGCATGGACTGCAGCTCAACAGGCTTCCCTGTCCATCGCCAGTTCCTGGAGCTTACTCAAACTCATGTCCATCGAGTTGGTGATGCCATCCAACCATCACATCCTCTATCATCCCCTTCTCCTCCCACCTTCAGTCTTTCCCAGCATCAGGGTTCTTTCAAATGAGTCAGTTCTTCCCATCAGGTGGCCAAAGTATTGGAGCTTCACTTTCAGCATCAGTCCTTCCAATGAATATTGAGGACTGATTGATTGGTTGGATCTCCTTGCAGTCCAAGGGACTCTCAAAGAGTCTTCTCCAACACCACAGTTCGAAAGCATCAATTCTTCGGCATTCAGCTTTCTGTATAGTCCAACTCTCACATCCACACATGACTACTGGAAAAACCATAGCTTTGACTAAATGGACTTTTGTTGGCAAAGTAATGTCTCTGTTTTTTAATATGCCATCTAGGTTGGTCATAGCTTTTCTTCCAAGGAGCAAGTGACTTTTAATTTCACGGCTGCAGTCACCATCTGCAGTGATTTAGGAGCCCCCCAAAAATAAAGTTTCTTATTGTTTCCCTATCTATCTGCCATGAATTGATTGGACCAGATTCCATGATCTTAGTTTTCTGAATGTTGAGTTTTAAGCCAACATTTTCACTCTCTTCTTTCACTTTCATCAAGAGATTCTTTAGGTTTTCTTTGATTTCTGCCATAAGGGTGGTGTCATCTGCATATCTGAGGTTATTGATATTTCTCCCAGTAACCTTGATTCCAGCTTGTGTTTCATTCAGCCCAGCATTTCACATGATGTACTCTGCATATAAGTTAAATAACCTGGGTGACAATATACAGCCTTGACATACTGCTTTCCCAATTTGGAACCAGTCCATTGCTCCATGTCCCATTCTAACTGTTGCTTCTTGACCTGCATACAGATTTCTCAGGAGGCAGGTCAGGTGGTCTGGTATTCCCATCTCTTGTAGAATTTTCCAGTTTGTTGTGGGTCACACATTCAAAGGTTTTGGTGTAGTAAATAAAGCACAAGTAGATGCTTTTCTGGAACTCTCTTGCTTTTTCGATGATCCAACGGATGTTAGCAATTTGATCTCTGGTTCATCTGCCTTTTCTAAATCCAGCTTGCACATCTGGGAGTTCACAGTTCATGTACTGTTGAAGCTTGGTGTGGAGAATTTTGAACATTACTTTGCTAGCATGTGAGATGAGTGCAATTGTGCAGTAGTTTGAACATTCTTTGGCATTGCCTTTCTTTGGGATTGGAATGAAAACAGAGCTTTTCCAGTCCTGTGGCCACTGCTGAGTTTTCCAAATTTGCTAGCATATAGAGTGTAGCACTTTCACAGCATCATCTTTTAGGATTTGAAATAGTTCAACTGGAATTCCATCACTGCTAGCTTTGTTTATAGTGATGCTTCCTAAGGTCCACTTGACTTCGCATTCCAAGATGTCTGGTCTAGGTGAGTGATCACACCATTGTGGTTATCTGGGTCATGAAGATCTTTTTTGTACAGTTCTTCTGTGTATTCTTGCCACGTCTTCTTAATATCTTCTGCTTCTGTTAGGTCCATACCATTTCTCTCCTTTATTGTGCGCATCTTTGCATGAAATGTTCCCTTGGTGTCTCTAATTTTCTTGAAGAGATCTCTGGTCTTTCCAATTCTATTGTTTACCTCTATTTCTTGGCATTGATCACACTATGCATTGTAAACACCATGTGATAGAGCAATTGCCCTTCCAGGACTTGTCGCTACAGAAGACCTTGTACAAGGGGCCAACGATGTATGTACAATAATGTACAGCATTATTTGTAACCATGAAAGCAGATGGAAAGTGTTAAATAAATAGTGTTAACAGTACGCGCAAAAAAAAAAAAAAAAAAAAAAAAAAAGACAGTAGTAACTCCCTCGTTAAAAGCAACTCAGAAAGGAACTATGACATCTCAGGAATTTCCAGGGGACCTATTTTCCAGATGAGTTCTTCTATCCAGCTCGGTGATGGCCTTCTGATCCCGCCTTATGTCCCTGTGAGGTGGACAGGAAAGAAAAGCCAAGAGGGAAGGAGTGAAGGGGCCCTTTCCCGCCTTTACAGTAGAGGATGGGCAGAAAAGAAAGAACCAAAAAGCTTTCACTTCCTAGAAAGGTGTAAGCAGAAGGCGTCCCTGGGTGGGCTCGAACCACCAACCTTTCGGTTAACAGCCGAACGCGCTAACCGATTGCGCCACAGAGACTGACGAGTGGCACATTTCTCTCAACCCCATAGAGAAGAAACGTAGCCCTTCCACGCCAGGCGGAGCCACACGCCTTTCCGTGCACAACGACACCGGCTCAAACCCTCGGACAGCCGGAGAACTGACTTCGACGCAGCGCGCTGATTCTCGTGGGGAAGCCGGGAGTCGGGCGATTCCGAAGCCAGCGCCTGGCTCCACACCCGCCGCAGATGCAGCGCCCCCGAGACGCCCCGGGCCTGAGCCGAGGTGGCCTGAGGGAAGCTGAACCCCCGGTGGGCCCTGTGACGGCTCTCCGATTGCTTCGCTGGCGCTGCCCTCCCTCCGCTGGTCCGCGGTCGGTGGGGCGGGAGCGGGAACCAGGGGTGCCGGGGGTCGGTCCGAAGGGACAAACGCGACGAGCCGGGAAAGAAGCCGGCGAGGTGGGGACCAGGATAAAGAGACTTCCCAGGAGGTCTGTGCAGAGGCACGTGCCTGTTTGGGGAGGCAAGATTTGGTTTCTGTTTTGATTTAGTCACCATGTATCAAAATTGAGAGGAGGGGACTGGATAACAGAGCGCAGATGAAAGAAAGTCTATGAATACCTGTTGTCGTCCAGCAACAGCGCAGTGACTGGAAGGAATTTACGTCCGCCTTGTAAGAGCAAGGGCTGCGACGGCGGCAGGAGCCGTGGCGCGCCGTGATCGTATAGTGGTTAGTACTCTGCGTTGTGGCCGCAGCAACCTCGGTTCGAATCCGAGTCACGGCACTCTCATCCGTCACTCCTGACAGCTACTCTCTTTTTACTTCGGCTGGAAACGTGCACAATTGTAACCCCACAGAGTACTCGTCTCAACGTTCTCATCCCTGGTCTGAGCTGAAGGAAACTGAAGGCGGTGGTTTCTCCTGTGCTGCTGTGACAGAGGGAAGCCCAGCAAGGAGCCGCCTGTGCTGTAAATGGTGGAAAGCCCAGTTTCTTTGTTACTCAAGATGGGCAGGACAAAGACCCGATAAAACTTGTATCAGATAGGCGACTCCTCCTCCCTAGACTTGTTTTGCCGGTTTCTTCTGGGCTCCTGGGAATCTCTGCTCCGAGGACTTTTTCAGTCCTTGGCCATTGTTCCCTTCCTAGTCCTCGTACTAACCTCTCTAGTGCCCTTCGTTTTACACTCTCAAGGATCTTAAATGCCTGTGGGCAGCCACTCACTAGACAAACGGTATCCATCAGGCCGGGACTACTGGAGGAACTTAACAATCACCGCTTGTAAGTGATGAAGAACGGTGACGACAGCACCCTCTGCTCTGACAACCAACTAGTGGAAACAGCGAACATGTGATTCTTCCGCCTGACCACAGCTTTGCTGGCGACAGACAGGAACCTTATACTGAGAGCAGGACCCAAAGCGGGGAGTTTGGGTCAATCACAAATGGAGATCAGACTTGAAGATTCCCCTAGTAAAGGAAACTGTTTAGTTGTGCATGTAAAAGCTCCCTTATTTTGCAAAATGAGTGAAACTTACCTTGGGCCATTCTTGTTTATGCCTCTGTAAACCATAAACAAAACAAAACTGTTCACAAAAAATGATAGGAGGTAACCACTTTTCACCATATCCCCATCACAAGGAAAACTCTGATATAACCAATCACAGTGAAGAATAAACAGTCATTGCCTCCTCACTGTAAAGCTGCTTTATAACAGTACACCTTTGAGCCTCCTTCCATAATTTGTTGGAACACTCCCTTTTCCTGAACCATCTTTTCGGGCACCGTCAACCATTACTAATTGTTGTTTCGGTGACCCCGTGTTTTTACTTCTACTGTATTTGGACTTTGACAGTGCCTCAACAGTTTCATCTATCAGACTGGGCCAACAAGGAAACTCCTCATCATACTATCGTTGTCCCCTTTGCCTGAATTTAGTGACAATTCAATCAGCAATGAGGAATCATTAAAATCATTGTCATTGGCCTCTGATTTGTTTGTTGATCATCACTGTCCAGGCTCCTTTCATTTGTATGTTTGCCTCTTCTAAAATGTCATGGAAATGCAACCATAGTGGAAATATGCTTTTCTACACTTCTTTATCTGTATAATATCTCTGACTTTATCCATTGTTGTGTAAAGCAGATGTCATTTCTCTTTCATTGTTAAGATATATGCCATGGCAGTAACACAGCACGGTCTGTGTTACCATTCACTCTATAGACAGCATTTGAGCTGTTTCCAGTATTGACTATTGTGAATGAAGCTGCTTTGAGCATTCTCTCCACAAGAGATGTTGTGGACATAGGTTCTCATTTCCCTTAGGGAAAAAAACAAACAAACAAACTAGGTGAAGAATTGATGGTACCAAAGAGTATCCTTATGAAAACTACCAAAGCTTTCCCCAAAGCAGTTGTACCATTTTATATTACCCCCAACACTATGAATGAGAGTTGTAGTTATTCCACATTTTTGCAAGACTGTTTGTGTTTGCCCTCCTTATAATTTTAGCCATGCTACTAAGATTAGTGGTATCTCAGTGTGGTTTTGATATCCATTTCTCTAACAGCTAAAAACACTGACTGCTCCTTGTATGCTTTGTTGGTCATGTGCACATCATCTTTTCTGATGTACCTGTTCATATCTTTCATCCATCTGAAAAAAGTTGGTTGTATGTTCCTTAAAAATAGGACTGCACATCATCTTTTCTGACGTACCTGTTCATTATCTTTCACCCATCTGGGAAAAGTTGGTTGTATGTTCCTTGAAGATAGGACTTTCCTGATACTAAGAATCTGCCTGTGATGTAGGAGACCCTGGTTCAATTCCTAGATTTGGAAGATCCCCTGGGAAGGGATAGTATCCAGTCCAGTATTCTTGGGCTTCCCTTGTGGCTCAGCTGGTAAAGAATATTATTGGATGGGAGGAGGTCATTATATATTATAATCACGGGGAGGCAGGATTGTAAGCTATCTTTTGTTAATATTTTCTCCCTCTTTGTAGCTTGCTTTTTGGCACCCCACTCCAGTACTCTCGCCTGGAAAATCCCATGGACAGAGCGGCCTGGTAGGCTGCAGTCCATGGGGTTGCTAAGAGTCGGACAGGACTGAGCGACTTCACTTTCACTTTCACTTTCCACTTTAGTAGCATCTTTGACCGACAAGATATGGTTAACATTGTTGAAGTCTAATTTATCATTTGTCTTGGTTTTATTTTAATACATTATTTGTGTCCTGCTTAGTAAATCTTCGCCTATGACCAAATCACAAAGTATCCTCAAAATGCCTTCTACCATTAACTTTTATGTCTTGGTTTACAATGTAACTCAGACTGATTCTTGTCTGTGAGATAGAAATAAAGCTGCCCCATCCCCAATATCAAACCTATTTCCTCTCCCTATTGAACTGCTATTCCTGAAAACTCATTCACATTATTGAGCTATGGGTTTCAAATCTCTCAAATCAGTCGGTTTTCTATTTGTGTACCCTGATACCACTTGCACATTGCTGATCTATAGGAGGTCATAGTAACTCTTATAGTCAGGTAGAGCAAGTTTTCCTGTTCTGTTCATTCCCACACCGAATGATACATTTTGCACATGTAATGATTCATGCAACCGTCACCCAGGCATTGCTTCCGCCTCTCCTTTTGCCGTGGGACACCAGCCCTTCCTCACAGGTACGGGCTGCCCCTTTGTGGCAAATCTCCTCTACTGTGGCCTCTGGGGAGACAAATGCCCAGATGCCCACAGGGCTGGAGAACTTGCAAGAAAGATGTGCAAGTGCCAAAGCAGTTTGCATTTCCAGATGCAAGTTGAGGGGTGCTGGTGGTGAAGGAGGGGTGAGCAGACAGCAGGAAGTTAGCTCACTTTTCAGACCTTTGATCAAAAGAAAGTTTTCTTCGGTAATTTCTAACTGTGGAAAGTACAAAACTTTGTGCTATTTAACATTTCCTCTTCTTTCTAGGGAAAGAGATTCCAATGGAGGGTACCTAATTTGCAAAGTTGATCATTGGGTGTGATGTTGAAAACTGAAAGTTAGGCGAGAGCTCTTGTTTTGTTTTGTGCGCATAAAAGAAGATGAGGGAGAACAGGAGATAGAGAGAAGGGATAATAGGCTGGAGCCTGGAAACCGATCTTAGGGTCTGGCCCTGGATGTCAGATTTGGGGGAAAGAGAAGCCACTGTTGATCATATCCAGGAAAGAAGGACTTTAGTGGAAATAGAGATGCTTAAGGCCATCTTATGACATTTTGCATACATTTATATGTAATTCTTCTTTCCCTTTTATTTTTCTAGATAAGGCTCGGGTGAGATTGATTCGTTCATTTCTTTTTGGAATGCACATTTCAATAAAAATGAGTACCATACTTCAAATAGTCGTCCATGAACCTCATAGACTCTTCTTAGATTCTACCAGCTGTGCATTAAAAGTAAAATGGGCCCAACCTGGGGACCCTACTTGGGAAAGTGCAATGAATTTTAAAGGGGTGGGTGGGAGAGAAATGAGACACTCTCAATAATACTTGCTTTCCTTGCTGTAGTGCTCCACACCTGCTCAATCCTTTCGGTCAAATAAGAGCAGTTGGGAAAATAAAAAGAATTCAGTTAACTGCATCCTGGAAAGGTATGGAAATCATGCCTAGGGCAGCTCGAGTACTAGCAGATGGGAAGACTGGGGTTTCCCTACTCACTGGTAGCCAGGCCATCCTTGTCTGCTTTGTCTATTTGGGTAGACTGGACAAGGGGACTCCATTCCCCTTCACCAGCCAGGGGGATAATCCACCTTCATTGGTAACTCTAGATGCTGAAACTTCATAAGATTTTCTTCATTTTCTCTTTGATCTCTCTTCCGCCTACCTAATAAGAGAGGATTCACTGCCTTTTTTCTCAGTCAGGACCCTTTTGGGGTTCCTTGGGGACAGGACTGAAGTGGACATCTGGTTTCCCCTAGGTGTCCCTCCTGGCTTGGGTGTTTCAGGAGCTCAGGCTGACCCAGTATGGAACTCCCAGTGGGTGGGGCCGCCTGGGAGAGGAGAAGGCTGTTTGCCAGTGTGGCTGGAGGTGTGGCCTCATGTATTGGACACCCCACTCAAACCCTATTCTTCACATGCACTTCCTCCTCAGGGAAGCCCAAATAATGTAGCCGGTAAAATTTCTCTACAGGCTGTACTCAGAGACAGGTGAAATTCTGGAAGGGGTGAGAGGAGCCTCACTGAGAAGACCCAGACTTATTCCTGGCAGCCCCTAATGGGCAGGCTCAAAAGAGGTTGATTTCAAGGATGGAGACAAAGAAAAGGCTTCATGGCAGGAAAAACCACGCGATCTTGAGATGAAAATCTTCCATCCTAATGTCTAGATGAGCAGGGGGCCGAGTTGAAACCACCGCTGCACCCTGACCAGGAGAGTCATCTGCCCAACTTCAGAGGCCAGGAACAGGAGAGACTGGGCACATCACTAAAGTTCTCTATCATGAGCGCTTGGGCTCCCACCCTCACTCCCTGCCCGCTCTATGACACTAGGCCCTGTGTGGAAACATCTTTTACTTTTTAAGACTGGGGGAAGGGGGATGGAGAGTTTCTCCCTGGCATTTAGTTGGAGGAAGGGTGAGGAGGGGGGGTCATTAACCATGCTTCGGTCCTCAGGCAGAGTCCCATCCCGTGGAGAATGATCCCGTCCAAAATATCAACACTGGAGAAGTTGAGAAACCCTGGTGTAGATCAATATCCATACACCTGAGAGTCGAGAAAACACCAATTCCTGAGTAACTGGATGTGAGATCTGAGGAAAACTGTGGCGGCAGAGAGAACTCCAAGATTTTTGACCTGTGTATAGAGAAGGATGGAGTTGGCATGGACTGAGGTGCGAAAACTGTAGGTGCAGCAGGTTGTAGGGGGAACTCATCCTCTGGGATTTTTCCCAGCAAGAACACTGGAGTGGGTTGCCACCTCTTTCTCCAGGCAGACTCCCTGACCCAGGAACCAAAACCATGGCTCCTGTGTCTTCTACATCGCAGGCAAATTCTTTACCCACTGAGCCATCGGGGAACCCTATAGCCGGGAAGATCTGTTTTCAAATGGCACTCGGGTCCTCCAGCCCATTGCACGGAAGAGCCAAGCAACTGACACCACGTGGTGGCAAAGGAAAGTACCCCTTTTACTGCAGGAGAACTGGCAGCTGATGCTCAAAAGACCCCAAATCATAGGATGGCTTTCAGGCAAGTGTAAATAAAGACAGTGTGGAGGAGAGGGTCCCAGGGTGTCTGATCAGCTCCCTACAGTCTTCTGACTGGTTGATGGTGAGGTAACAAGGTGAAGTTTCTGGAATCAACATCATCGTTCTGACCCTCTAACCGCTAACGGGTCCACGTGCTTGTGGTCAGCAGTTTCCATCTGGGTTCTGTGAAAACAACCTCGGAATACGCGTCAAACATTGTTATCCATCGATGTCCTAAAGGGAGAAACTACAGGTCCTGTGATGGTGCTATATGACTCATTCATCGTGAAAATTGGTAGCAGGCCTCCTACCCGACTGCTGCTCTTTGTCTCTGCATGTTCTCATGCCTCTACTCACTCATCCTTGAGCCAGACTTTTGGCAACTCAGGGATGGCTCAGGAGACAGAAGTTTTTCTCCACGCCGAACTGGGGAACACTGAGGTGTGGGTTAACCGAGAAAGCCCATTCGGGGATTGCTCGACTTTGGATCCAGAATCCAGTTCGCAGTCTTGGAGCCAGACTCCCGAGAACTTTCCATTCAAGCCCTCTTGGTTGCTGCATCCGCCCGAGTCCTTCTGGACGGTAGAGATGCGGGGTGTCCGTGAGCGGTCCCTTCTCACCCCGGGCACAACGCGTCCCGCCTCCTCCGGGCCCCTGGCCTCCGCTCCAGCTCCCCGGTCCCCAGCGACCTTCTGCTCTATTCACTCCCGGGCACCTCGCTAAGGCGGGTCACCAGTCCAGTTCTGAGGTGCGGCCGGAATGAGGCAACTTGCTCCCGACTTGGGGACCAGGCGGGACTCGAGGGTGCTGGGTGCCTCACCTGCAGGTGCCTTTTCTGGGGGAAGAAGGCAAGGGATGGCCTTAGGAGAGGATTTCTGGCAGTGACGGCGAAGGCTCAAGACTTTAGAGAAGGCGCAAGACCTCCCCGGGGGAGAAAGGGAAACGGTGATTCTCGTCAGAGGCAAGAAGAAGAGTACCCGGACTGTAAATCCCTGGTGGTCTAGTGGCTAGGATTCGGCGCTTTCACCGCCGCGGCCCGGGTTCGATTCCCGGTCAGGGAAACCTTTTGTGCAGCGTTTCATCCCCTGATCACCGTGTCGAGGAAAACTACAGTCGCCGATTCTCTGACCAGTGTAGTAGGTAGATGAGACGCTGCCGGGTCGAGGGGTCTGGCGGAGTGGGCAGTCGGCGCCGTTCCTGGAACAGCTTTGCGGAGCGCGGTCTGGAAGGACAGCGAGGGCCGCGGGGAGGGCAGGGTGTTGACCGTGAGTGTCGGTGGAGGGATGGGAGGCTGCACTGTGCCCGCGGGCTGTGGGCTCACACTTAACCGGGCACCGGAGAGACTGTGGTTACGAAGGTAGTTTTTCCCAGGATGAGGCTCGTCTACTGCGCTCGGGACCTGCAGATGCCGGGTTCTCCGCTACTGCGAACCGTGTTCGTGCTCTCCGCCGGTATCCCGTGGTTCATGACAGGCGACATCTCTTCCGTGGTGCCTCGCTGTGCTCCGCTCCCCAGATCCAGAGCGGGAGGTGCACCCCCAGCCAGCGCGCCACTGCTTGGAAATAGGGTCTGCATCCCCATCTGCCGGCTTTCCTATTTCGTCTGGATGTGTCCTGCGTCTTGAGGCACGCCTCCTGTCTGTCCACAAGTGCCAGACGTGCCTTCTCCTGCAGCCTGCAGCCGGCCACGCGCGTGTGGGTGCGCGCGCCCAGCCTCCACCTGCCGGGCTCCGCACTGGTCCGGGCGGTCCCTGCAGGCTGGCCAGGCGGGCATCTGCCGGGGAAAGGCCGCGCGGCCCGGGTGCCGGGAAAGAGTGAGAGCCTCGCTCGGAAGCCTCGCGCTGCACAGTCCCTTTGGAGCCAGGTCAGACGGAGGCACCCCTTCCGGGAATGCGGAGGTCCGAGGCCTGCCTCCGCCAGGAGGCTCCCGGGGCCGGCGCGCCGTATCCCTGGCCCGGCCTGGCCAACTTCCCACCCGGCTAGTCCGTCTCCCTTCTCCTCTTCCACCCCAGCCGTGTTCCTGCGGAGAGTCAGCGCTCCCTCCACGCGCCCCTTGCCCGTCGGCCGCCCACCCCCCAGATATCACCTAGCCGCCTCTCCGGTGCCTGCGGAGGGAGTGGGATCTCTCTTTTCCTGCAACGGGAGGAGAGAGAACGTGCGGACCCAGGTGGCAACCCGTTCCCTTGCGGGTTCTCTGGACTCTGCCCATCGAGGGGCCTAGCTCAGGACCCTGGGTCTCCCGCGGCCCAGGGAGCCGGCCAAGCTGGGGCCTCTCCCACTGCTCCTCAAGAAAGAGCAGGGATGTCCTCCGGGATCCAGAAGAGGCACCCGGGAAAGCATCCTGCACAAGCCGGGATACTGCGCAATGGACCCCTTCGGGGCAACGCTTCCGTCGGCGCGTCCTTCCCTCCGAGGGCTTCGGGCAGACAAGAAATCATCTAGGACGATGAGCTCTCCACTGTCTTGACTGAGACCAGAGGAAAGGAGGGTATCTTCCAGGAGAGCAGCAGCACTGAAGCCTGTGGTCGCAGAGAGGCTTCTGGAGCCAGAGCGCCCTCTCTTCACCAGGGCTATCCAGGGGCTGTAGAAATCTCACCCGGCTGAGTCCGCCTCCTCCCCTGCTCCCTCCTCCTACACCTTCCCCCGTCTCCTACCCCCTCCTCCCGTCTTCGTTTTCTGTTCTTGGTGGTCTTCGAGTGCCTCGGGACCTCTCACCTCCGCCACAGATTGCTTTTTTCCGGTAGTTCTGAGCTTCAAGTAAGGAAATGTATGCAAGAGTGTAACGAATGCTCAACAATGGTGACCCCTCTTTTTTTTTTTTTTGAATCAGTAACACTATCTGAATTATCAGGATTGTCTCGTTTGTAACAATTGCATTTTCATTGTCGGAATATACTGATGTACATTTAAACCTTACATGTTGAGTAATGAATGGGTTCTGCTATTTCCTTATGAATAATGATGTGCAGAAGAATATTCTTACACATACATCCTTGGCAATTCTGTAGCATAGAGACTGTTCTTTTATTTATCAGAGGACACTTGCAGGTAGAAAGGTAGAAACTGGCCAGCGAGGTGGTGACTGGGAGGCACGCCAAATGCTGCTCCGTCACAGCCCTGGGGCTCCGTACACTCCCAGTTCCCACGACTCCTTAAGTTATCTTCTGCTCAGGGCTGCCTTCGGATTATAGTCCCTTTTCTTACTCCTTGTGGGTAGAACCACGACATAACTGGACTTGGCGCGTGGAGCAGGCAAAACCAAGCAGTGAAAAGTCTGGGATGAAAAAGTAGCATGAGCACGATGCATTGGCCGGGAATCGAACCCGGGTCTCCCGCGTGGGAGGCGAGAATTCTACCACTGAACCACCAATGCCCCGCTCGTTTGACGTCCGGACGGCTCTCCGGAAAGAATCTCCAAAGCGACTGCGACACCCTCTGCGGGCAAACAAAAGAGATTCCGAAAGAGGCTTACACCGCTGTGTTTGGAAGACAGAGTTCACAGACTGACAGGCACTCGGAGCAAAGGCTTGCCAAGAAGGGCTACAATCATGCAACAGCGTAAAGTGGGAACATTCAAGTGAAAATATAAAAATATCGGCGTTATCAGCTCACACCACAACTCTGAGAAAGACTCTTTTATGACCATACCACAGACCCCTGCAGAAGATACATCGGAAATCCATCCAGATCCCTTGTTTATGACCCTCAGCCTCAGATTCTTACCTTAGAGGGTCTGAGAAAATTATTCAACTTGCTAGGTTAGGCAAGTGAAATTCTAATCCAGGTATGAAATAAGAAACAGAGGCAGAATCAGACTGTAATCAGAGGACGGAAAGGGCCAGAATCTAAATAGAGATAATGAAGAAATACACCATTTTTTGGTATAAAATAGCGAGGCAGTCTTGTAAGCATTACAACAATAATATGTGTCAGCTTTCTAAGGCGTTCAAAGCATTTCGATGGATAGGTGATATGCATAACCATTTAAAGATGAATTAATACTGTTTGCAACCAATGTTTGATTAAATGGAAGCATCTGATCGCCTAAACTGGACTCTGTGTTGTGCTGAGTTTTAGCATTTGAGACTCTGAGATGCATATGGGGCGTACGTAGGCTTTGGTGTTTTGGTTGTATAAGGAACAGACTAAATTCCAGAAAAGTATTGATAGGTGAAATGTTAACATGTTGGTCCTCTGATGAGACTGAAGTACAGAGTGATGTCTTTCCCTACTTTTCCCTGAGGTATTTACACTGAAGAAAGGAACCTGGCGTGGGGACTCCCTCACATGTTGGGACTTAGGAATCATTATGACTTTTTGAAAGATAGGAGCTGCAGATATGCAGTTATGGTTCTCTTGCTGAGAAGCCAAGCTAGGTGGAGGCTGAGTCATAAACTTGAGCTCAACAAGGAAATTGACCATCACCTGGACCTTGAAGAACTTTGGCTGTGTCTGCCCTCTGTCCAACACCAGGGTTCACACCGCCTCTGGCCAGCATGCTTTCATTTACCACCCACATCAACCAGATCGACATGTATTCCCGCACCTCTTTCTAAACTGCAAACCTCAACTCACAACTCCTAATTCACAAGTCAATGCCTCCTATAAGTCTGAGAGTCACAAATGCTAAAATGCAACACACCATCGACCTCCCTTTCAGCATCACATACCACCCTCTGCTTCAGCTCTATGAGCAGACCCAGGCACAGCGTCTCCCTAAGAGCAGTGGGCACTGTCTCTCGAGTGTTTCCATCAGTCACCAGAACACACCCAAATCCGTTCCGACCCTTACCTGGTGTGTTTACCCTCACCACCAGCCATCCTGTTGTCCAAACCAGATCTTGTTAGCCTCTTTGTATATACTCTCTCATCCTCCTGGCACAGAAGTTTATGTCCAGTATAACCAACAGAGAATGCCTAACTAACCGGGTGCTTTTTTTTTGTCGGTTTTTTTTTTCCCCCTTAAGCTTTTCTCTACCTCTCTACTGAAGAAACCTGTTCCAAAAAAAAAAAAAAAAGTCCTTCCTGAGCCACTTCCTGAGGAGATCTAGTCCACGATTAAAAGCCAAGGCATTGGTGGTTCAGTGGTAGAATTCTCGCCTCCCACGCGGGAGACCCGGGTTCGATTCCCGGCCAATGCATGTGCCTTTTGGCCGGCTCTCCACTTTTTCTCTGTCTTTGGGCTAGACAAATTGTTTCCTATCTAGAATTTTACCAAGATCTGAGAACTGGGATCTACCTCACGAGGAAGGTCAGAAGCTCCACTCTCCATCTTCTTGTATCTGCGAAGGAACTGCTCGGACAAAGCATCCTTCTTCCTGGACCCCTAACACTTCTCCCGCTACAGCTACTGTCTTTCCCTGATCTTCATTTCTAGAAGATAGGATAAAAGTAACAATGGTTTTAGTTTCAGGTTTTCCAAAACCAGGGATTCAGCAAACACACTTGGAGCTTCAAAGACATGCTCTCTTCACAGTATGTGAGGGCTGCAAAATATGTGATGTTGAGAGCACTTTCTAAGAGTTACAATGAGTGGTACCTGTTGCTCTTTTCCTCCCTTATACCGCCTTAGGTATTGGTGGAAACCTAAGTTGTGGGTGAGCCGACAAGAAATCCCACATACATTAGCTCAGGAATCGAACCCAAATCTCCAGTGCAGGAGGCAAGAATCCTACCACTGAGCCACCAAAGCCTTGGTGTAAATACCTCAGGGAAAAGTAGGGAAAGACATCACTCTGTACTTCAGTCTCATCAGAGGACCAACATGTTAACATTTCACCTATCAATACTTTTCTGGAATTTAGTCTGTTCCTTATACAACCAAAACACCAAAGCCTACGTACGCCCCATATGCATCTCAGAGTCTCAAATGCTAAAACTCAGCACAACACAGAGTCCAGTTTAGGCGATCAGATGCTTCCATTTAATCAAACATTGGTTGCAAACAGTATTAATTCATCTTTAAATGGTTATGCATATCACCTATCCATCGAAATGCTTTGAACGCCTTAGAAAGCTGACACATATTATTGTTGTAATGCTTACAAGACTGCCTCGCTATTTTATACCAAAAAATGGTGTATTTCTTCATTATCTCTATTTAGATTCTGGCCCTTTCCGTCCTCTGATTACAGTCTGATTCTGCCTCTGTTTCTTATTTCATACCTGGATTAGAATTTCACTTGCCTAACCTAGCAAGTTGAATAATTTTCTCAGACCCTCTAAGGTAAGAATCTGAGGCTGAGGGTCATAAACAAGGGATCTGGATGGATTTCCGATGTATCTTCTGCAGGGGTCTGTGGTATGGTCATAAAAGAGTCTTTCTCAGAGTTGTGGTGTGAGCTGATAACGCCGATATTTTTATATTTTCACTTGAATGTTCCCACTTTACGCTGTTGCATGATTGTAGCCCTTCTTGGCAAGCCTTTGCTCCGAGTGCCTGTCAGTCTGTGAACTCTGTCTTCCAAACACAGCGGTGTAAGCCTCTTTCGGAATCTCTTTTGTTTGCCCGCAGAGGGTGTCGCAGTCGCTTTGGAGATTCTTTCCGGAGAGCCGTCCGGACGTCAAACGAGCGGGGCATTGGTGGTTCAGTGGTAGAATTCTCGCCTCCCACGCGGGAGACCCGGGTTCGATTCCCGGCCAATGCATCGTGCTCATGCTACTTTTTCATCCCAGACTTTTCACTGCTTGGTTTTGCCTGCTCCACGCGCCAAGTCCAGTTATGTCGTGGTTCTACCCACAAGGAGTAAGAAAAGGGACTATAATCCGAAGGCAGCCCTGAGCAGAAGATAACTTAAGGAGTCGTGGGAACTGGGAGTGTACGGAGCCCCAGGGCTGTGACGGAGCAGCATTTGGCGTGCCTCCCAGTCACCACCTCGCTGGCCAGTTTCTACCTTTCTACCTGCAAGTGTCCTCTGATAAATAAAAGAACAGTCTCTATGCTACAGAATTGCCAAGGATGTATGTGTAAGAATATTCTTCTGCACATCATTATTCATAAGGAAATAGCAGAACCCATTCATTACTCAACATGTAAGGTTTAAATGTACATCAGTATATTCCGACAATGAAAATGCAATTGTTACAAACGAGACAATCCTGATAATTCAGATAGTGTTACTGATTCAAAAAAAAAAAAAAAGAGGGGTCACCATTGTTGAGCATTCGTTACACTCTTGCATACATTTCCTTACTTGAAGCTCAGAACTACCGGAAAAAAGCAATCTGTGGCGGAGGTGAGAGGTCCCGAGGCACTCGAAGACCACCAAGAACAGAAAACGAAGACGGGAGGAGGGGGTAGGAGACGGGGGAAGGTGTAGGAGGAGGGAGCAGGGGAGGAGGCGGACTCAGCCGGGTGAGATTTCTACAGCCCCTGGATAGCCCTGGTGAAGAGAGGGCGCTCTGGCTCCAGAAGCCTCTCTGCGACCACAGGCTTCAGTGCTGCTGCTCTCCTGGAAGATACCCTCCTTTCCTCTGGTCTCAGTCAAGACAGTGGAGAGCTCATCGTCCTAGATGATTTCTTGTCTGCCCGAAGCCCTCGGAGGGAAGGACGCGCCGACGGAAGCGTTGCCCCGAAGGGGTCCATTGCGCAGTATCCCGGCTTGTGCAGGATGCTTTCCCGGGTGCCTCTTCTGGATCCCGGAGGACATCCCTGCTCTTTCTTGAGGAGCAGTGGGAGAGGCCCCAGCTTGGCCGGCTCCCTGGGCCGCGGGAGACCCAGGGTCCTGAGCTAGGCCCCTCGATGGGCAGAGTCCAGAGAACCCGCAAGGGAACGGGTTGCCACCTGGGTCCGCACGTTCTCTCTCCTCCCGTTGCAGGAAAAGAGAGATCCCACTCCCTCCGCAGGCACCGGAGAGGCGGCTAGGTGATATCTGGGGGGTGGGCGGCCGACGGGCAAGGGGCGCGTGGAGGGAGCGCTGACTCTCCGCAGGAACACGGCTGGGGTGGAAGAGGAGAAGGGAGACGGACTAGCCGGGTGGGAAGTTGGCCAGGCCGGGCCAGGGATACGGCGCGCCGGCCCCGGGAGCCTCCTGGCGGAGGCAGGCCTCGGACCTCCGCATTCCCGGAAGGGGTGCCTCCGTCTGACCTGGCTCCAAAGGGACTGTGCAGCGCGAGGCTTCCGAGCGAGGCTCTCACTCTTTCCCGGCACCCGGGCCGCGCGGCCTTTCCCCGGCAGATGCCCGCCTGGCCAGCCTGCAGGGACCGCCCGGACCAGTGCGGAGCCCGGCAGGTGGAGGCTGGGCGCGCGCACCCACACGCGCGTGGCCGGCTGCAGGCTGCAGGAGAAGGCACGTCTGGCACTTGTGGACAGACAGGAGGCGTGCCTCAAGACGCAGGACACATCCAGACGAAATAGGAAAGCCGGCAGATGGGGATGCAGACCCTATTTCCAAGCAGTGGCGCGCTGGCTGGGGGTGCACCTCCCGCTCTGGATCTGGGGAGCGGAGCACAGCGAGGCACCACGGAAGAGATGTCGCCTGTCATGAACCACGGGATACCGGCGGAGAGCACGAACACGGTTCGCAGTAGCGGAGAACCCGGCATCTGCAGGTCCCGAGCGCAGTAGACGAGCCTCATCCTGGGAAAAACTACCTTCGTAACCACAGTCTCTCCGGTGCCCGGTTAAGTGTGAGCCCACAGCCCGCGGGCACAGTGCAGCCTCCCATCCCTCCACCGACACTCACGGTCAACACCCTGCCCTCCCCGCGGCCCTCGCTGTCCTTCCAGACCGCGCTCCGCAAAGCTGTTCCAGGAACGGCGCCGACTGCCCACTCCGCCAGACCCCTCGACCCGGCAGCGTCTCATCTACCTACTACACTGGTCAGAGAATCGGCGACTGTAGTTTTCCTCGACACGGTGATCAGGGGATGAAACGCTGCACAAAAGGTTTCCCTGACCGGGAATCGAACCCGGGCCGCGGCGGTGAAAGCGCCGAATCCTAGCCACTAGACCACCAGGGATTTACAGTCCGGGTACTCTTCTTCTTGCCTCTGACGAGAATCACCGTTTCCCTTTCTCCCCCGGGGAGGTCTTGCGCCTTCTCTAAAGTCTTGAGCCTTCGCCGTCACTGCCAGAAATCCTCTCCTAAGGCCATCCCTTGCCTTCTTCCCCCAGAAAAGGCACCTGCAGGTGAGGCACCCAGCACCCTCGAGTCCCGCCTGGTCCCCAAGTCGGGAGCAAGTTGCCTCATTCCGGCCGCACCTCAGAACTGGACTGGTGACCCGCCTTAGCGAGGTGCCCGGGAGTGAATAGAGCAGAAGGTCGCTGGGGACCGGGGAGCTGGAGCGGAGGCCAGGGGCCCGGAGGAGGCGGGACGCGTTGTGCCCGGGGTGAGAAGGGACCGCTCACGGACACCCCGCATCTCTACCGTCCAGAAGGACTCGGGCGGATGCAGCAACCAAGAGGGCTTGAATGGAAAGTTCTCGGGAGTCTGGCTCCAAGACTGCGAACTGGATTCTGGATCCAAAGTCGAGCAATCCCCGAATGGGCTTTCTCGGTTAACCCACACCTCAGTGTTCCCCAGTTCGGCGTGGAGAAAAACTTCTGTCTCCTGAGCCATCCCTGAGTTGCCAAAAGTCTGGCTCAAGGATGAGTGAGTAGAGGCATGAGAACATGCAGAGACAAAGAGCAGCAGTCGGGTAGGAGGCCTGCTACCAATTTTCACGATGAATGAGTCATATAGCACCATCACAGGACCTGTAGTTTCTCCCTTTAGGACATCGATGGATAACAATGTTTGACGCGTATTCCGAGGTTGTTTTCACAGAACCCAGATGGAAACTGCTGACCACAAGCACGTGGACCCGTTAGCGGTTAGAGGGTCAGAACGATGATGTTGATTCCAGAAACTTCACCTTGTTACCTCACCATCAACCAGTCAGAAGACTGTAGGGAGCTGATCAGACACCCTGGGACCCTCTCCTCCACACTGTCTTTATTTACACTTGCCTGAAAGCCATCCTATGATTTGGGGTCTTTTGAGCATCAGCTGCCAGTTCTCCTGCAGTAAAAGGGGTACTTTCCTTTGCCACCACGTGGTGTCAGTTGCTTGGCTCTTCCGTGCAATGGGCTGGAGGACCCGAGTGCCATTTGAAAACAGATCTTCCCGGCTATAGGGTTCCCCGATGGCTCAGTGGGTAAAGAATTTGCCTGCGATGTAGAAGACACAGGAGCCATGGTTTTGGTTCCTGGGTCAGGGAGTCTGCCTGGAGAAAGAGGTGGCAACCCACTCCAGTGTTCTTGCTGGGAAAAATCCCAGAGGATGAGTTCCCCCTACAACCTGCTGCACCTACAGTTTTCGCACCTCAGTCCATGCCAACTCCATCCTTCTCTATACACAGGTCAAAAATCTTGGAGTTCTCTCTGCCGCCACAGTTTTCCTCAGATCTCACATCCAGTTACTCAGGAATTGGTGTTTTCTCGACTCTCAGGTGTATGGATATTGATCTACACCAGGGTTTCTCAACTTCTCCAGTGTTGATATTTTGGACGGGATCATTCTCCACGGGATGGGACTCTGCCTGAGGACCGAAGCATGGTTAATGACCCCCCCTCCTCACCCTTCCTCCAACTAAATGCCAGGGAGAAACTCTCCATCCCCCTTCCCCCAGTCTTAAAAAGTAAAAGATGTTTCCACACAGGGCCTAGTGTCATAGAGCGGGCAGGGAGTGAGGGTGGGAGCCCAAGCGCTCATGATAGAGAACTTTAGTGATGTGCCCAGTCTCTCCTGTTCCTGGCCTCTGAAGTTGGGCAGATGACTCTCCTGGTCAGGGTGCAGCGGTGGTTTCAACTCGGCCCCCTGCTCATCTAGACATTAGGATGGAAGATTTTCATCTCAAGATCGCGTGGTTTTTCCTGCCATGAAGCCTTTTCTTTGTCTCCATCCTTGAAATCAACCTCTTTTGAGCCTGCCCATTAGGGGCTGCCAGGAATAAGTCTGGGTCTTCTCAGTGAGGCTCCTCTCACCCCTTCCAGAATTTCACCTGTCTCTGAGTACAGCCTGTAGAGAAATTTTACCGGCTACATTATTTGGGCTTCCCTGAGGAGGAAGTGCATGTGAAGAATAGGGTTTGAGTGGGGTGTCCAATACATGAGGCCACACCTCCAGCCACACTGGCAAACAGCCTTCTCCTCTCCCAGGCGGCCCCACCCACTGGGAGTTCCATACTGGGTCAGCCTGAGCTCCTGAAACACCCAAGCCAGGAGGGACACCTAGGGGAAACCAGATGTCCACTTCAGTCCTGTCCCCAAGGAACCCCAAAAGGGTCCTGACTGAGAAAAAAGGCAGTGAATCCTCTCTTATTAGGTAGGCGGAAGAGAGATCAAAGAGAAAATGAAGAAAATCTTATGAAGTTTCAGCATCTAGAGTTACCAATGAAGGTGGATTATCCCCCTGGCTGGTGAAGGGGAATGGAGTCCCCTTGTCCAGTCTACCCAAATAGACAAAGCAGACAAGGATGGCCTGGCTACCAGTGAGTAGGGAAACCCCAGTCTTCCCATCTGCTAGTACTCGAGCTGCCCTAGGCATGATTTCCATACCTTTCCAGGATGCAGTTAACTGAATTCTTTTTATTTTCCCAACTGCTCTTATTTGACCGAAAGGATTGAGCAGGTGTGGAGCACTACAGCAAGGAAAGCAAGTATTATTGAGAGTGTCTCATTTCTCTCCCACCCACCCCTTTAAAATTCATTGCACTTTCCCAAGTAGGGTCCCCAGGTTGGGCCCATTTTACTTTTAATGCACAGCTGGTAGAATCTAAGAAGAGTCTATGAGGTTCATGGACGACTATTTGAAGTATGGTACTCATTTTTATTGAAATGTGCATTCCAAAAAGAAATGAACGAATCAATCTCACCCGAGCCTTATCTAGAAAAATAAAAGGGAAAGAAGAATTACATATAAATGTATGCAAAATGTCATAAGATGGCCTTAAGCATCTCTATTTCCACTAAAGTCCTTCTTTCCTGGATATGATCAACAGTGGCTTCTCTTTCCCCCAAATCTGACATCCAGGGCCAGACCCTAAGATCGGTTTCCAGGCTCCAGCCTATTATCCCTTCTCTCTATCTCCTGTTCTCCCTCATCTTCTTTTATGCGCACAAAACAAAACAAGAGCTCTCGCCTAACTTTCAGTTTTCAACATCACACCCAATGATCAACTTTGCAAATTAGGTACCCTCCATTGGAATCTCTTTCCCTAGAAAGAAGAGGAAATGTTAAATAGCACAAAGTTTTGTACTTTCCACAGTTAGAAATTACCGAAGAAAACTTTCTTTTGATCAAAGGTCTGAAAAGTGAGCTAACTTCCTGCTGTCTGCTCACCCCTCCTTCACCACCAGCACCCCTCAACTTGCATCTGGAAATGCAAACTGCTTTGGCACTTGCACATCTTTCTTGCAAGTTCTCCAGCCCTGTGGGCATCTGGGCATTTGTCTCCCCAGAGGCCACAGTAGAGGAGATTTGCCACAAAGGGGCAGCCCGTACCTGTGAGGAAGGGCTGGTGTCCCACGGCAAAAGGAGAGGCGGAAGCAATGCCTGGGTGACGGTTGCATGAATCATTACATGTGCAAAATGTATCATTCGGTGTGGGAATGAACAGAACAGGAAAACTTGCTCTACCTGACTATAAGAGTTACTATGACCTCCTATAGATCAGCAATGTGCAAGTGGTATCAGGGTACACAAATAGAAAACCGACTGATTTGAGAGATTTGAAACCCATAGCTCAATAATGTGAATGAGTTTTCAGGAATAGCAGTTCAATAGGGAGAGGAAATAGGTTTGATATTGGGGATGGGGCAGCTTTATTTCTATCTCACAGACAAGAATCAGTCTGAGTTACATTGTAAACCAAGACATAAAAGTTAATGGTAGAAGGCATTTTGAGGATACTTTGTGATTTGGTCATAGGCGAAGATTTACTAAGCAGGACACAAATAATGTATTAAAATAAAACCAAGACAAATGATAAATTAGACTTCAACAATGTTAACCATATCTTGTCGGTCAAAGATGCTACTAAAGTGGAAAGTGAAAGTGAAAGTGAAGTCGCTCAGTCCTGTCCGACTCTTAGCAACCCCATGGACTGCAGCCTACCAGGCCGCTCTGTCCATGGGATTTTCCAGGCGAGAGTACTGGAGTGGGGTGCCAAAAAGCAAGCTACAAAGAGGGAGAAAATATTAACAAAAGATAGCTTACAATCCTGCCTCCCCGTGATTATAATATATAATGACCTCCTCCCATCCAATAATATTCTTTACCAGCTGAGCCACAAGGGAAGCCCAAGAATACTGGACTGGATACTATCCCTTCCCAGGGGATCTTCCAAATCTAGGAATTGAACCAGGGTCTCCTACATCACAGGCAGATTCTTAGTATCAGGAAAGTCCTATCTTCAAGGAACATACAACCAACTTTTCCCAGATGGGTGAAAGATAATGAACAGGTACGTCAGAAAAGATGATGTGCAGTCCTATTTTTAAGGAACATACAACCAACTTTTTTCAGATGGATGAAAGATATGAACAGGTACATCAGAAAAGATGATGTGCACATGACCAACAAAGCATACAAGGAGCAGTCAGTGTTTTTAGCTGTTAGAGAAATGGATATCAAAACCACACTGAGATACCACTAATCTTAGTAGCATGGCTAAAATTATAAGGAGGGCAAACACAAACAGTCTTGCAAAAATGTGGAATAACTACAACTCTCATTCATAGTGTTGGGGGTAATATAAAATGGTACAACTGCTTTGGGGAAAGCTTTGGTAGTTTTCATAAGGATACTCTTTGGTACCATCAATTCTTCACCTAGTTTGTTTGTTTGTTTTTTTCCCTAAGGGAAATGAGAACCTATGTCCACAACATCTCTTGTGGAGAGAATGCTCAAAGCAGCTTCATTCACAATAGTCAATACTGGAAACAGCTCAAATGCTGTCTATAGAGTGAATGGTAACACAGACCGTGCTGTGTTACTGCCATGGCATATATCTTAACAATGAAAGAGAAATGACATCTGCTTTACACAACAATGGATAAAGTCAGAGATATTATACAGATAAAGAAGTGTAGAAAAGCATATTTCCACTATGGTTGCATTTCCATGACATTTTAGAAGAGGCAAACATACAAATGAAAGGAGCCTGGACAGTGATGATCAACAAACAAATCAGAGGCCAATGACAATGATTTTAATGATTCCTCATTGCTGATTGAATTGTCACTAAATTCAGGCAAAGGGGACAACGATAGTATGATGAGGAGTTTCCTTGTTGGCCCAGTCTGATAGATGAAACTGTTGAGGCACTGTCAAAGTCCAAATACAGTAGAAGTAAAAACACGGGGTCACCGAAACAACAATTAGTAATGGTTGACGGTGCCCGAAAAGATGGTTCAGGAAAAGGGAGTGTTCCAACAAATTATGGAAGGAGGCTCAAAGGTGTACTGTTATAAAGCAGCTTTACAGTGAGGAGGCAATGACTGTTTATTCTTCACTGTGATTGGTTATATCAGAGTTTTCCTTGTGATGGGGATATGGTGAAAAGTGGTTACCTCCTATCATTTTTTGTGAACAGTTTTGTTTTGTTTATGGTTTACAGAGGCATAAACAAGAATGGCCCAAGGTAAGTTTCACTCATTTTGCAAAATAAGGGAGCTTTTACATGCACAACTAAACAGTTTCCTTTACTAGGGGAATCTTCAAGTCTGATCTCCATTTGTGATTGACCCAAACTCCCCGCTTTGGGTCCTGCTCTCAGTATAAGGTTCCTGTCTGTCGCCAGCAAAGCTGTGGTCAGGCGGAAGAATCACATGTTCGCTGTTTCCACTAGTTGGTTGTCAGAGCAGAGGGTGCTGTCGTCACCGTTCTTCATCACTTACAAGCGGTGATTGTTAAGTTCCTCCAGTAGTCCCGGCCTGATGGATACCGTTTGTCTAGTGAGTGGCTGCCCACAGGCATTTAAGATCCTTGAGAGTGTAAAACGAAGGGCACTAGAGAGGTTAGTACGAGGACTAGGAAGGGAACAATGGCCAAGGACTGAAAAAGTCCTCGGAGCAGAGATTCCCAGGAGCCCAGAAGAAACCGGCAAAACAAGTCTAGGGAGGAGGAGTCGCCTATCTGATACAAGTTTTATCGGGTCTTTGTCCTGCCCATCTTGAGTAACAAAGAAACTGGGCTTTCCACCATTTACAGCACAGGCGGCTCCTTGCTGGGCTTCCCTCTGTCACAGCAGCACAGAAGGAGAAACCACCGCCTTCAGTTTCCTTCAGCTCAGACCAGGGATGAGAACGTTGAGACGAGTACTCTGTGGGGTTACAATTGTGCACGTTTCCAGCCGAAGTAAAAAGAGAGTAGCTGTCAGGAGTGACGGATGAGAGTGCCGTGACTCGGATTCGAACCGAGGTTGCTGCGGCCACAACGCAGAGTACTAACCACTATACGATCACGGCGCGCCACGGCTCCTGCCGCCGTCGCAGCCCTTGCTCTTACAAGGCGGACGTAAATTCCTTCCAGTCACTGCGCTGTTGCTGGACGACAACAGGTATTCATAGACTTTCTTTCATCTGCGCTCTGTTATCCAGTCCCCTCCTCTCAATTTTGATACATGGTGACTAAATCAAAACAGAAACCAAATCTTGCCTCCCCAAACAGGCACGTGCCTCTGCACAGACCTCCTGGGAAGTCTCTTTATCCTGGTCCCCACCTCGCCGGCTTCTTTCCCGGCTCGTCGCGTTTGTCCCTTCGGACCGACCCCCGGCACCCCTGGTTCCCGCTCCCGCCCCACCGACCGCGGACCAGCGGAGGGAGGGCAGCGCCAGCGAAGCAATCGGAGAGCCGTCACAGGGCCCACCGGGGGTTCAGCTTCCCTCAGGCCACCTCGGCTCAGGCCCGGGGCGTCTCGGGGGCGCTGCATCTGCGGCGGGTGTGGAGCCAGGCGCTGGCTTCGGAATCGCCCGACTCCCGGCTTCCCCACGAGAATCAGCGCGCTGCGTCGAAGTCAGTTCTCCGGCTGTCCGAGGGTTTGAGCCGGTGTCGTTGTGCACGGAAAGGCGTGTGGCTCCGCCTGGCGTGGAAGGGCTACGTTTCTTCTCTATGGGGTTGAGAGAAATGTGCCACTCGTCAGTCTCTGTGGCGCAATCGGTTAGCGCGTTCGGCTGTTAACCGAAAGGTTGGTGGTTCGAGCCCACCCAGGGACGCCTTCTGCTTACACCTTTCTAGGAAGTGAAAGCTTTTTTTTGGTTCTTTCTTTTCTGCCCATCCTCTACTGTAAAGGCGGGAAAGGGCCCCTTCACTCCTTCCCTCTTGGCTTTTCTTTCCTGTCCACCTCACAGGGACATAAGGCGGGATCAGAAGGCCATCACCGAGCTGGATAGAAGAACTCATCTGGAAAATAGGTCCCCTGGAAATTCCTGAGATGTCATAGTTCCTTTCTGAGTTGCTTTTAACGAGGGAGTTACTACTGTCTTTTTTTTTTTTTTTTTTTTTTTTTGCGCGTACTGTTAACACTATTTATTTAACACTTTCCATCTGCTTTCATGGTTACAAATAATGCTGTACATTATTGTACATACATCGTTGGCCCCTTGTACAAGGTCTTCTGTAGCGACAAGTCCTGGAAGGGCAATTGCTCTATCACACGGTGTTTACAATGCATAGTGTGATCAATGCCAAGAAATAGAGGTAAACAATAGAATTGGAAAGACCAGAGATCTCTTCAAGAAAATTAGAGATACCAAGGGAACATTTCATGCAAAGATGCGCACAATAAAGGAGAGAAATGGTATGGACCTAACAGAAGCAGAAGATATTAAGAAGAGGTGGCAAGAATACACAGAAGAACTGTACAAAAAAGATCTTCATGACCCAGATAACTCCTTTTCCTATTTGGAACCAGTCTGTTCTTCCATGTCCAGTTTTAACTGTTACTCAAGAGGTAGGTCAGGTGGTCTGGTATTCCCATCTCTTGAAGAATTTTCCACAGTTTAGTGTGACCCACACAGTCAAAGGCTTTGGCATAGTCAATAAAGCAGAAATAGATGTTTTTCTGGAACTCTCTTGCTTTTTCCATGATCCAGTGGAGGCTGGCAATTTGATCTCTGGTTCCTCTGCCTTTTCTAAAACCAGCTTGAACATCTGGAAGTTCACGGTTCACGTATTGCTGAAGCTTTGCTTGGAGAATTTTGAGCATTACTTTACTAGCATGTGAGATGAGTGCAATTGTGCAGTAGTTTGAGCATTCTTTGGCATTGCCTTTCTTTGGGATTGGAATGAAAACTGACCTTTTCCAGTCCTGTGGCCACTGCTGAGTTTTCCACATTTGCTGGCATATTGAGTGCAGCACTTTCACAGCATCATCTTTCAGGATTTGAAATAGCCCCACTGGAATTCCATCACCTCCACTAGCTTTGTTCACAGTGATGCTTTCTAAGGCCCACTTGACTTCACATTCCAGGATGTCTGGCTCTAGGTCAGTGATCACACCATCGTGATTATCGGGGTCATGAAGATCTTTTTTGTACAGTTCTTCTGTGTATTCCTGCCACCTCTTCTTAATATCTACTGCTTCTATTAGGTCCATACCATTTCTGTCCTTTATTGAGCCCATCTTTGCATGAAATGTTCCCTTCATATCTCTCATTTTCTTGAAGAGATCTCTAGTCTTTCCCATTCTGTTGTTTTCCTCTATTTCTTTGCATTGGTCACTGAGGAAGGCTTTCTTATCTCTTCTTACTATTCTTTGGAACTCTTCATTCAGATGCTTATATCTTTCCTTTTCTCCTTTGGTTTTCACTTCTCTTCTTTTCATAGCTATTTGTAAGGCCTCCTCAGACAGCCATTTTGCTTTTTTGCATTTCTTTTCCATGGGGATGGTCTTGATCCCTGTCTCCTGTACAATGTCATGAACCTTCAACCATAGTTCATCAGGCACACTATCTATCAGATCTAGGCCCTTAAATCTATTTCTCACTTCCAATGTATAATCATAAGGGATATGATTTAGGTCATACCTGAATGGTCTAGTGGTTTTCCCTACTTTCTTCCATTTAAGTCTGAATTTGGCAATAAGGAGTTCATGGTCTGAGCCACAGTCAGCTCCTGGTCTTGTTTTTGTTGACTGTATAGAGCTTCTCCATCTTTGGCTGCAAAGAATGTAATCAATCTGATTTCAGTGTTGACCATCTGGTGATGTCCATGTGTAGAATCTTCTCTTGTGTTGTTGGAAGAGGGTGTTTGCTATGACCAGTGCATTTTCTTGGCAAAACTCTATTAGCTTTTGCCCTGCTTCATTCCGTATTCCAAGTCCAAATTTGCCTGTTACTCCAGGTGTTTCTTGACTTCCTACTTTTGTATCTTAACAAGTCCAACTCTTAATGCTTTCTCTCTCACTGAATTTTTGCAATGAGACATCAGAGCCTGAGTTTCATTAGGTGCTGAAGTCAGGCATCCTGGGTTTTGGTCGGGCTCAAGTCCCGGGTGAGGGCTGAAGGACAGGAGGAAAAAGCAGTGGGGAAAATGTGCCAAGGAATCCCCTTCACAGCCTGCTGGAAAATGTGCTAAATATCTGACCTGTGCTCACCGTTTTCACTGGCCTGATTCTTGGCACAGAGAAGAGTAAGGACAGAAGAACTCCCACGGGTTTGGGTAACAGCTACTGGGGCTCAGCAGAATTGTAAACAAACCCAATGGCCCTGCTCCCACTGTGCCCATATCTTGAGGCATGAAAAAGGGGCAGCTCTGTGGGAGCACAATCAGTCTCAACCACCTGCCAGAGCCTAACGGCAGGTGCTGTGAGAGAAACAAGGGAGGGATAGCAAAGAATGGGAAAATGGATATGACTTCATTTCTATGGAAGGTAAGCAAGAACTAGGATTTTTTAAAAATTAAAGACCTGAGAAACGCAGCAGATCTCCTTACTTCCTGGAGCAGATATACCATGTGTTCTATGTGCCTTCAAATGACATATTGGCCGTGTTCACCACATCCCCTACATTACCCATACCTCCTCTCAACCCGTGCAACTTTGACCACTCAGCAGTCTATGAAAACATGCCTCAGCACTATAGTAACACAGTGTGCTTTTCCTGTCTTAAGTAGATATTCTCTGGGCAAAGATTATATGTTAATGAACTCAATTTAATATCAGCCAAAGAACTTAAAGAGAACAATAGACCTTAGAATTGCAACTAAAACTGAATCATAACAGAGAAATGCATGTTAGAATCACATGTTGGGTGATACCTAAAACTGTTTACCCCCCAACTATAACTGACATAATTAGGTCCCTATGATTTTACAGAATTATGAGACCTCTTTATTTAAAAGATACTATATGGAGCCTTTATTTTATTGGAACACACAATTTTAGATTTTATGAGCTTAAATATTTATTGGAACTAAAATTTGCTTCAAGCTCTGGGAGTTGGTGATGGACAGGGAGGCCTGGCATGCTGTAGTCCATAGGGTCACAGAGTCGGACATAACAGATGAAAGGTTGCTGAATCAAGCAAAGACACCAGGATTCTTGGTCTCTGGAGGAGAAGAATTCAATCCAGGGCCAGAGATGAGGCTTGATCGCTCAGAGCTTTTGTGTAATAAAGTTTTATTAAAGTATAAAGGAGATAGAGAAAGCTTCTGACATAGATATCAGAAGGGGGTAGAAAGAGTACCCGCTTGCTAGTGTTAGCAATGGAATTATATACTCTCTAGTGAATCCAAAGAATGTCTGGAGGTTATAAAGATCTCACCATACCTACTCCCATAATTTACATTTTAAGATAACAGGATTAGCTAGAAGGTTTAGTCCATAGACTGCCTTCAGGCAGGATACATTATTGTTATATAATCCTTGTAAAGACCAGACCTACTCCCATAATTTACATTTTAAGATAACAGGATTAGCCAGAAGGTTTAATCCAGAGACTGTCCTCAGGCAGGATACATAATCCTAAAGAATGTACAGGAAAAAAAAGTTTTTCCTTTCTTCCCCCTTGAGAATTCCAGACCCCTCTCTCCATGGGGACTCCTAGACTTCTTATCAACCTGTCTAGGAACTGACTCTCTCACTGAGAGACTGAACTGAACTGAAAATTTGCTAACTGGATCAGTAAAATCAAAAGAGGAAATTTAGGCAGTTCAGTGCCATGACAATTTTGAAGAGAAAGTAAATCCAACATGTGTGCACACTAGAATACTGTGCTACCAATATTTTCCACATCATTAGAAAATCTGGAAGACAATATAAAGTAGTATTTAGATAGAAGCTCTTAAACTGATGTCATGCATATAAGGAGTCATCTTTAGAAGTAAGACGTGACACATTCTATTCTTTTTCAGTCCTAGAATATTGTGAGTGAATGATGAACCTGTTGTGTGAAAAATGATGCATAATTTCATGATGTTATCTTTCCCTGAATATCGTTAACCCTCTTGCCCCAGCAGGCAGCAGAAGACCCATCCCCTCAATTCAGTCTTTGAGCTGATCTGCAACTTGCTTGCATTCAAGGGAAGACTCAGTCCATAACTAGTTTGCTCACACTGCCATGCTATAGATGGCTAGGGTCCCTGAGACTTTGAGGGTTTTCCTGGGCCCTGACTCTGGGTGAATTCTGAACTTCAGTTTTTATCTCCTTAGTACCATGCTGCTGCTGAAAATTCCACTCTTTTTCAGCCACACTGTCCAACTCATAATCTCTTACATGAACATGGCTTAATATGCAGTGTCTTGAAAGGAAATGCTTGGAAGCAAGCATCCAGTTCACTCATCACTGCACTCCAGGATCTTGGCTCCTCAAGTCTGAATACTTGGATAGTCCATGGCTCTTTTTCTCCTTTTTTTTCCCTCTCTCCTTCTCATCTCCCTTCTTTTCCTCCTGCTCATCTCATCTTCCTTCTTCTCCTCCTTCCCCATTCCTTCTTTCTCCCACCTCCTTCCCATCCTCCTCATTTGTTCTCTCCAGATTTGTTAGATTACTTAAAGTGTTACTGTTTTCCCTGACCTTCAGCAATTGCCCTCTCCCCAGCTTCTGGGTGGCTTGTGCCTTGTCGAAAACTGGCAAATGCCCTGAGAGGAAAAAGTAGAGAACCAGTTTCATTCCAATGAGCCTCTCTCTCTCACTGGTGCTAATCCTGTGGGTCCTAGCTGCACTGTATTTCTTCAAAGACCTCAAACAGAATTTCTTTAAACCAGAATTTATTTGGTTGCCTTCAGGGTGAAAGCTACTTTGCTACAAATACTCCATTATAACTGAAAGAGGAAATCATCTACAACTTCCAGATAAATCATATTTCCCTTCTTTGATTTCTGACAAACAAACAGACAAACCCATGGGTCATATGTACATACTTGAATGTTTCTCAAAATGTGAGATCACTCTGACTGTTACTAAAAGTTCTTTCTAGAAGCATGTGCAAAATATTGTCTATCATGAGCTAAATAATTATCAGACCTGTCCAAGGCCCAAGAATATGGTGAAGCTGGATCCAGTCTGCAGCTGCACCTAGATCACCAGCAAACCCAACCAGTTTCTGGATGGTGGTCACTAATATGGGGGAGAGGAGATTAGCCAAACCATTAAACACTCCTAATTTACTCTGGGGAATGTAGAAAGTCAGCAGTGGTACATACAGTTAGAAGTGGAAACAATACCAGCTTTCTTGGAGCTTTACTGGGTCAGATCAGATCAGATCAGATCAGTCGCTCAGTCGTATCCAAGTCTTTGCGACCCCATGAATCGCAGCATGCCAGGCCTCCCTGCCATCACCAACTCCCGGAGTTCACTCAGACTCACGTCCATCGAGTCAGTGATGCCATCCAGCCATCTCATCCTCTGTCATCCCCTTCTCCTCCTGGCCCCAATCCCTCCCAGCATCAGAGTCTTTTCCAATGAGTCAACTCTTCGCATGAAGTGGCCAAAGTACTGGAGTTTCAGCCTCAGCATCAGTCCTGCCAAAGAAATCCCAGGGCTGATCTCCTTCACAATGGACTGGTTGGATCTCCTTGCAGTCCAAGGGACTCTCAAGAGTCTTCTCCAACACCACAGTTCAAAAGCATCAATTCTTCAGCGCTCAGCCTTCTTCACAGTCCAACTCTCATATCCATACATGACCACAGGAAAAACCATAGCCTTGACTAGACGGACCTTTGTTGGGAAAGTAATGTCTCTGCTTTTGAGTATGCTATCTAGGTTGGTCATAACTTTCCTTCCAAGGAGTAAGCATCTTTTAATTTCATGGCTGCAGTCACAATCTGCAGTGATTTTGGAGCCCAGAAAAATAAAGTCTGACACTGTTTCCACTGTTTCCCCATCTATTTCCCATGACGTGGTAGGACCAGATGCCATGATCTTTGTCTTCTGAATGTTGAGCTTTAAGCCAACTTTTTCACTCTCCACTTTCACTTTCATCAAGAGGCTTTGTAGTTCCTCTTCACTTTCTGCCATAAGGGTGGTGTCATCTGCATATCTGAGGTTATTGATATTTCTCCTGGCAATCTTGATTCCAGCTTGTGTTTCTTCCAGTCCAGCGTTTCTCATGATGTACTCTGCATATAAGTTAAATAAACAGGGTGACAATATACAGCCTTGACGAACTCCTTTTCCTATTTGGAACCAGTCTGTTGTTCCATGTCCAGTTCTAACTGTTGCTTCCTGACCTGCATACAGATTTCTCAAGAGGCAGATCAGGTGGTCTGGTATTCCCATCTCTTTCAGAATTTTCCACAGTTTATTGGCATAGTCAATAAAGCAGAAATAGATGTTTTTCTGGAATTCTCTTGCTTTTTCCATGATCCAGCAGATGTTGGCAATTTGATCTCTGGTTCCTCTGCCTTTTCTAAAACCAGCTTGAACATCTGGAAGTTCATGGTTCACATATTGCTGAAGCCTGGCTTGGAGAATTTTGAGCATTACTTTACTAGCATGTGAGATGAGTGCAATTGTGCAGTAGTTTGAGCATTCTTTGGCATTGCCTTTCTTTGGGATTGGAATGAAAACTGACCTTTTCCAGTCCTGTGGCCACTGCTGAGTTTTCCACATTTGCTGGCATATTGAGTGCAGCACTTTCACAGCATCATCTTTCAGGATTTGAAATAGCTCGACTGGAATTCCATCACCTCCACTAGCTTTGTTTATAGTGATGCTTTCTAAGGCCCACTTGCCTTCACATTCCAGGATGTCTGGCTCTAGGTCAGTGATCACACCATCGTGATTATCTGGGTCATGAAGATCTTTTTTGTACAGTTTTTCTGTGTATTCTTGCCATCTCTTCTTAATATCTTCTGCTTCTGTTAGGTCCATACCATTTCTGTCCTTTATCGAGCTCATCTTTGCATGAAATGTTCCTTTGGTATCTCTGATTTTCTTGAAGAGATCTCTAGTCTTTCCCATTCTGTTGTTTTCCTCTATTTCTTTGCGTTGATCGCTGAAGAAGGCTTTCTTATCTCTTCTTGCTATTCTTTGGAACTCTGCATTCAGATGTTTATATCTTTCCTTTTCTCCTTTGCTTTTCACTTGTCTTCTTTTCACAGCTATTTGTAAGGCCTCCTCAGACAGCCATTTTGCTTTTTTGCATTTCTTTTCTATGGGAATGGTCTTGATCCCTGTCTCCTGTACAATGTCATGAACCTCATTCCATAGTTCATCAGGCACTCTATCTATCAAATCTAGGCCCTTAAATCTATTTCTCACTTCCACTGTATAATAGTGTGTAGTTACTTATTAAGTCCACATAACAAACCTAAAAGATAATGTAGACTATTACCACTCCCTTGCTGCAGATGAGAATGCAGAGGCCCAGAAAGGCTGAGCTAATTTTAAGGTCAAGCTAAGCTAATTTTAAGGGTCCCACCAATGCAGGAGATGTAAGAAACATGGGTTGGATTCCTGGGTCAGGAAGATCCCCTGGAGGAGGGCGTGAAAACCCCACTCCAGTATTCTTGCCTGGAGAATTTCCATGGACAGAGGAGCCTGGTGGGCTACAGTCCATAGGGTCACAAAGAGCTGGACAGGACTGAAGCAACTTAGCGTGCACCTCAGTGATGGAGAGAGCCAGCACTCAGACCTAGGCAGTTTGCCTCCAGAGCCCTTCCCCTTGGCCTTCATGCTCAGTGGTCACTGAGAAGACTTCACTAAGGTTTGCATTTCCTCCTTTATGGTCAACCTCAAGATTTCAAAGAGAAGAAGAATATTGAAAGGAAGGCCTACGAATACTCACAACCAATTACTGAAAAGAAGAAGAAAAGGAGAGAGAGAGTAAACAAAACCATTTATCTTTCCCTAGAAACAGATTCCCTGACTCTGGAGATGATTCAATCACACCTCCCAACCAGAAGTGTTTATGGGCCTTGAATCTCCTGGTCTGAAACAAGGACATTCCCAAAGGAGCTCATAGGAAAAAGAGGTAGCAGTGCCTTCTGTGTTCAAAGGGTAGAGGGGACAGGTAAGCATTCCTGCCTATCTTGACTTCAGGGAGAGGGAGTGCTCCCGAAGGGAAAAGAAGTAGGAGGACATCCAACAAAAATCAGACAAAAGCATGTTTTTACAGTTCATTAATGAAGACATCACTTTAATATTTAGCCACATTCATGTATCTTTACCTGACATTTCCCATACTTGGATTCACATTTTTCATTTAGAACTTTTGTTTTGAAAATTAATTATATCTCATTATCTCAACTGAAAGAAAGCCTGGCATACTGAAGTCCATGGGGGTCTCAGAGTCGGACACCACTGAGCGACTGGATAACCACAACCACAACTGAACTGCTACTATCAATTGCCACAGGCAGGATGTAATTATAAAATTAAATAAAAAGAAAGCAGGTGTTATTATGGTTAATAACAGAGTTAATAAGCGCAGCTCATGAGTTTGCACAAACATTCCCAGGAGGCCTGGGCAAGGGCAGCCTTTAGAGGAACCTAGAGCAGCAGTGAGGCTGGAGTGATCACTGTGAGAAAACCTCGGTTGTGCCTGGTTTACCAGTGCCCTGTAGTAGCGCCCTAGAGCACCAAAGGCTCTTCATAGCAGCCAAGCGGCACGCTAAATTCATCCTTGCAACCGAAGCTCAGGGACGGCACACGGATCAGTACAGACTCACAAACTACTGGTACTACAGATGAAGGAAATGGAATAAAATGTCAATAATGTTGAGTAAGAAGACAGAACCTTGGAATTAAAAATCTTATGTGTACTGATTCACTAGATGAATGGCCTAGATCTGCATTTTCTAATACAGTGGCTGCTCGACAGATGTGATAGTTGAGTGCTTAAAACACGACGACTGTGGAGATGTTGCATAGTTGAATAGTTCTTTTTTACTTCATATTACATAGTTAATTTATATTTAAATACCTATATATGGCTAGTGGCTACACTGTAGGACAGCACAGGGTAGGGAATAAGCAGTGTGCCGTAAAGCCATCTGCTGTATTTCCCTGTAGCAATAAATGGGTTTTCATAAGATCTCACGTCTACCAACAATTTTCAATGCCTTTCTCCATCTGGTTAGATACAGCGGATGTCAGTTCATCCCCAGCATCTCTAGGGGCAGCTCTGCAGCAGCCTTTGTGTCTAAATCACTTTGCTTTTCCAATGTGCTTTCCTCATAGATCCCCACACCTTCACCAAGGGACCAAGAGCCTCACCTGTCTTGCTGTCTCACAGATGGGGTCTGAGCTGCCTTGGTGGTAGCAAGCCCTGCCTCTGTGGCAGTGCTTCCCTCCTCTCCTCCCACCTTTGACTAATAGCAGCACTGTGTAGGCCCAGTGCTGTATACTGCAGGGGTTTCCTTGTTCTGGAAGGCACCTGGGACAAGGGTAAGGCAGTCATGTCAGCAATAGCTGGACAGTGGTAGAACTTTGTCCCATCCCCTGGACACTGCTTTTGATTCCCAAGAACTGGGATTTACTGAATTTTTCAAAGCTATTTCTTTATTACACAGATAAGACTGCAAAATCGAAAAGGCTGCAGAATCAGAAAAACAACTCCCTTAGAGGACAATACAAAAAAAGTTTTACAGTAGGGCTTGAGTGGTCCTGAAAAGGTCTTGACCTTCAATGGGAGCCAAACAACCAAGCCCAGGGAAGCTCAGCACCCAAGGGGCTTCCACTCTGGAGGCCTTTACTCCGTCATTCCCCAAGTCCCTCCTGAGGGCATAGAGCATCATGGAGCAAAGTAAAAGCACAACAGGCCTCCCAGATCCACCAGGAACAGAGGCTGAGACATGAGGAGCACATTGGAAAAGCAAAGTGATTTAGACACAGAGAGAATTATGATGTACTTGTTACCCATACACTAACCAGAAACTGGCTTTATTTAAAGACTAAGAGGTACTAGTGTTCCAACAGTTCAAAGGCTAAGTTTTCCATGAAAGGAAAATTTCCACTCTAGAACAAATGTCAAAGATACCTATGTAGTGTGTATAGACATTAATATAAAAATTATACTTTTATATTAGTAGTAAAGAGATTTTGAATGAGTTATCTCACATATTTATTCAGAAAAATTAGAGTTATTAGAATATTGTCATTAAGCAGAGCCAAAAACAGGATTTATAAAAGAGCCAGAAAAGAGAAAAGAAAGAAAAAAAACACACACAAAATGTTTGGAAATGGGGAGTTCTGATTTTTCTTTTCTTTGGAATAGTTGAGCTGGAAGTCACCAAACAGCTAATCTGGATGGGTTGATCTGGCGAAGCTGAACAGCTAATCTGGTAAATAGCTTTGGCAATATGTGGACATGCCATCAATTCTTTTTTAAAAAATATTTTATTTATTAATTATTTATTTATTTGACTGAACTGGGTCTTAGTTGTGGCATGTGGGATCTAGTTCCCTGACTAGGAATCGAACCCCAGGTCCTTTGCATTGGGAGCTCAGAGTCTTGGCCACTGGACCACTGGGGAAAGTCCCATTCCATCAATTCTTGAAAGTTTAATTGTGAAATGAATATGGAAGCTTTTCTAGGTGTAATAGCTGCCAGTATCCTCCCTTTGGCATCTCTGAGTTGTTGTTCAGTTGCTCAGTCATGTCTGACTCTGCGACCCCACGGATTGCAGCACACCAGTCTTCCCTGTCCTTCACCATCTCCAGAAACTTACTTAAACTCATGTCCGTTGAGTCGGTGATGCCATCCAACCATCTCATCCTCTGTTGTCCCCTTCTCCTCCTGCCTTCAGTCTTTCCCAGCATCATAGTCTTTTCCAATGAGTCAGCTCTTTGCATCAGGTGGCCTAAGTATTGGAGCTTCAGCTTCAGCATCAGTCCTGTTGAATATTTAGGGTTGATTTCCTTTAACTGATTGACTGGTTTGATCTCCTTTCAGTCCAAGTTAGTTAAGCCTAATTGAACTACCTTCCACATCAGGATTTCTCAGTTTAACCCCTCCTTCCTTGGCTCGTAATTGTTCCTAAAAGAGCAGATTTGATCATGAGTGTTTTGCTTTCTCTTTGACATAGTATTAACAGTTGGACATCAGCATAAGATAATGGTTGTGAGCAACATGTACATAAGTAATCAGATATCTGATAGTGAAGGAGAGCCATAAATCTGACAGTAGCCAAAGTATCATAGTATTTTGAATTGACTTTGTCTCCTAGCCTAGGTGAAAGCATAAGAATCAACATCACTCTGGCAATAGCCAAGTGGCTTTAAACTTTTTGAAACTGAGTTTTGTTTATGTTTTCTTGTGCTGTGCAAAATTTGTACGTTTACTTAGGTCCCATTTGTTTATTTTTGTTTCCATTTCCAGTACTCTATGAGACCAATCCAAAACGCTATTACTGAGATTTATGTCAAAGAGTGTTCTGCCTATGTTTTCCCCTAGGAATTTTATAGTATCTAGCCTTCCATTTAGGTCTTTAATCCATTTTGTGTCTCTTTTTGTTTATGGTGTTAAGAGAAAGCTCTAATTTCATTTTTTTTTTTTAGACCCCACTGGGTCTTTATTGCTAGGTGTGGGCTTTCTGTAGTTGCAGCGAGCAGAGGCTGCTCTTGGTTGCGCTGTGCGGGCCTCTCATCGCTATGGCTTCTCTTGTGGAAACAGGCTCTAGGTGTACAGGCATCAGTAGTTGCAGAATGCTGGCTCAGTTGCTCCACGACATGTGGGATCTTCCTGGACCAGGAATGCTGTGTATCCTGCATTGGCAGGTGGATTCTTAACCACTGGACCACCTCTTAACATTGGACTACCTGGGAAGTCCCTCTAATTTCATTCTTTTACATATAGCTGGTCATTTCCCCAGCACCACTTACTGAAGAGACTTTCTCCATTGCTCATTCTTGCCTTCTTTGTCATGATGAATTGACTGTAGGTGTGTGCGTTTATTTCTGGGCTTCCTATTCTGCTCCATTGCTCTCTATTCTGTTTTGTGCCAGTACTATACTGCTTTTGTTTTGTTTGCTGTTTCTTTGAAGTATGTTCTGAAGTCAGGGAAGCTGATTCCTCCAGCTTGTTTGTCTTGGTCAAGATTGCTTTGGCTATTCTGGGTCTTTTGTGTTCCCATACAAATTAAAAACTTTTTTTTCTGGTTCTGTGGGAAATGCCATTGGTAATTTGATAGGAGTTGCATTGAATCTCTACATCGCCCTGGGCCATACAGTCACTGTAACACAATATATATCTTTCCATCTCTTTGTATCATCTTCAGTTTCTTTCATCAGTGTCTTACAGTTTTGGGAGTACAGGTCTTTTACTTCCTAACTTTCCAAAGTAAAATGTAAACAAAACAAAAAGAATGGGAACCTGCAGAATGGGAAAAAATATTTGCAAATGATACAACCAAGGGATTAATTTCTAAAATACACAAACAGCCCATAGAGCTCAATAAAAACAAAAACAGACAACCCAATCAAGAAATGGTCAGAAAATCTAAACAGACATTTCTCCAAATAAGAAACACAGATGGACAACAGGCACATGAAAAAATACTCGACATCACTAATTATTAGAGTAATGTAAATTAAAACTACAATGAGATATTACTTCAGACTGGTCTGAATTGCCATCATAAAAAATCTACAAATAATAAATGTTGGAGAGGCTGAGGAATAAATGGAACCCTCCTCCACTTATGGTGGGAATGTAAACTGGTATAATCAATATGGGGAACAGTATGGGGATTCCTTAAAAAACTAAAAATAGAGTTACCATATGATCCTGCAATCCCATTCCTGGACTTATATCCAGAGAAGACTATAATTAAAAGAATATATATGCACCCCAACGTTCATTGCAACACTGTTTATAATTACCAAGACATGGAAGCAGCCTAAATGTCCATAAACAGATCAATGGATAAAGAAGATGTGGTGTACACATACAATGTAATATTAGGCATATAAAAATGGAATAATGCTACTGGCCACAACATGGATGGACCTAGAGATTATCATGCTAAATGAAGTAAGCCAGAAAGAGAAAGACAAATGTTATATGATATCACTTATTCGTGGAGTCTATAAGAAAAGATCCAAATAAGCTTATTTACAAAACAGAAATAGACTCACAGACATAGAAAACAAACTTATGCTTACCAAAGCTGAAAAATGTGGGGGCAGGATAAATAGGAGGTTGGGATTAACATATATGGAAACAAACAAGGACCTACAGTATAGCATAGGGGAACTATTCTCAGTATCTTGTAATACCCTATAAGGGAAAATGGGCTTCCCTAGTGGCTCAGATGGTAAAGAATCTGCCTGCAATGCGGGAGACCTGGATTTGATCCTTGGGTCAGGAAGATGCCCTGGAGAAGGAAATGGCAACCCATTCTAGTATCTTGCCTGGAGAACCCCATTGACAGAGGAGCCTGGTGGCCTATATTGCATGGAGTCGTAAAGTCAGACACGACTGAGCAGGTAACAGACACACACATAACGGAAAATAATCTGAAAAATATATATATATGCTTCCCAAGTGGTGCTAGTGGTAAAGAACCCACTTGTCAATGTAGGAGACATAAGAGAAGCGGGTTTGACCCCTGGGTGGGGAAGATCCCCTGGAGGAAGGCATGGCAACCCACTCCAGTATTCTTGCCTGGAGAATCAGAGGAGGCTGGCGGGCTACAGTCCAGGGTCACAAAGAGTTGGACAAGACTGAAGGGACTTAGCATGCACGCATATATATATATTCTCCTTCTGGCCTCCCAATTCCACTTTGATAAGGTTTCCCTTTATTAGATTTTATACCAGTCACATGGAATTTTCAATTTTCTAGTAGATATATTTTTTTTCTTAAAGTAAAATGAAAGAGAATAAATCTGTTTTAACATTTTATGAGACTTACCACATAAAAATATTATCATTACAACATGTGACCCTGGTAACATATCAAGTGTTTAAACAGCTCCAAGTGGTTTGTACCTCTCAAGTTAGACAGCAGAGGTCAAATGTATACTATAGGTAAAAGTTGAATTTCTGGGCCAAGCATGTAACTGTGTATGCATGACCTCTAACTGGTGTTGCAAAAATTTTTCCAACATTGTTAATCTTGTTTATATTCTTCAGAAATGGAAGAGTATCCGGTGTTCTCCATCTTGCCAATATTTGGGGTGGTCAGTCCTTTTCTACTTTTATTTTTTTTAAGTCAGATTTCTTGAGATGTAATTTAAATTCAGTAAACTTCACTGACCTTAGATTATGCTACATTCTCTTCAATGATATAATTTCTTTGTGAAGCTAGATTTCAGTGATTGCTGTGATAAAAAGCAAGTTTCATGCAAAAAATGAATGTATAACAAATAACGTGGTGCTTTAAAAAGGTTTGAGAAGCTGTGCAGTGCTCCAAATTAAGGTTATGATTCTGATATATCAGAGCCCTGAAAACCACAAACCACTATGCTGAACTTTTGTCAGAGGAACACATAAGAATACCCATAGACCAGGCACATAACTATAAAATACAGAAAGGTATGTGAACTCAGAAAACAACAGCATTCTCCAGCCAAAGTGGTATTTCTGTTGTCAACCAAAATCTATCAGGAAATTAGGGCAAAGAGGAAAGAGAAAGTGGGGGAGAGAGGGCTTTGTTGGCAATGAAAGATTATGGATTACTTAAATCAATTTAATATTAATCCAAAACTTCAAGTGAACTCTAGACCTTGACATTGTAAAGTAAGCTGCACAAGTTGGGACATGAGAATATTGGAATCAGTTTTCGGTATATGTGGAATCATATATTAGATGACACCTAAAAATATTTACCAAAAATTGTAAGTGGAATACTTGAGTACTCTGGTTTCTAGAATTTTAGGTGTTAATTCCCATTTAAAGATATTACCTATCAAGTATATTTAATATATTTGAACACATAAATTTAAAACTTTATACAATTTAATATTTATTGGATGTAACATTTGCCAGTTTGACCAGTACAACCAGTATAGGAAATTTAGGAAGTGCAATTTAGTTAGGATTTTCAAGTCAATCTAAACCCAAGACTTGTATAGAGTGGAGTGTTATGCTGTTATTATTTTCCACATTATAAGAAAATCTGAAAGAAGATATATAGTCACTTTTAGATCAAAATTATTAAAGCATTCTAACTTTTCCGAGTCACCCCAAATATATATAATATTTAAATTATTTAATTTTTAAAATGTATTAAGATGCACCTGTGATCAGTTTCATTTGTGTGTGTGTGTGTGCTAACTAATCAAGAACATCAATTGAATCTATAGTGAAATCTTTTATTTTCTCAGGTTAGGAATTCAGCAATGTATTTTTACTTCAGGAAATATAGCATTTAAATACAAGTATAAACCTCTTTCTCTAGAAATTCTTAATTATCTTATTTTAAATTTATATTTTAAATTATGTAAATGATTATTACTTTCCCTAAACTAACTGGGGCAGTAGCTCCTCTAAATTTTTAGATACCTAATTTGTCTCTTCTCTCCAGAGGAAGAGAAAGTATATAGATTTGTTTCTGAGAAAATCTATTTAAAAAGGCAAAATTCCATCAAACTAGTGGGCACTATTTCAGATGAAGCAGAGGCAATGATATCTAGTAAAAGCACTTGCCAGAGAGGGAAGCAAAATGAAATAATTAAACAACACTATTGCTTACTGTTGAAGGACACTCATTGTTGAAAACTGGAGTAATTCTGTGATACACTTATGAGTCCCCAGTGTATGAATCTGTGCATGAAGTCATTGCTTTTCATCCATTTTTATTAAGGACTGAACTTGCTCAAAGTTCTGGAAGTATTCAATCTTGATTAGTAGAGTTATCAGAGTGCTCATATTGCTGACTTCAGCTTTTTTGTAATGATATAAATGGCTTTTCTTTTGCTTTCTATAGTCTGACTTAAACAATCCTTAAAGGTCATTTATTTGATTTTTGCAGTTATTTAGGAACTTGAGTATACCAATGAAAGAGAGCTGCCTGTTGCATGCTGAAACATGCAACAGCATTCTTCCTGTACTAATTCTTTTTAAGTGTAGCTATTTATTTGTGGGGGGAACATTGTATATTAAGATCATCTTTATTTTAGATATTCCCATTTTGCAGTTATTGACCACTATTGATTGGGCTCATATGGTTTTTACCAAATTGTGGAAAGACAAGAGGTGGACACATTCTCCCTGCTATGGTGTTACTATTTCATGCTAATGAAGTACCAGAATCCTCAGGACAAGCAGCAATTGAAAAAGACTCACAGCCCAGATTAGCTGTCAACTTCTACCTCACAGGGAATTGATCCCTGTCAACCACCACTTAACAGGGATTATCTCCAGAAGTTCACCTCTTAAAATTACAAGCAGAATCCCACAGTGACGGAAGAAAGTAAAGATGCACAAATGAGAGGAAGAAAAAAGACTTGTCCAATAAACACACTTAGTATGTAAAAGCCAAAGAGCTCAATTTTGCTCATGGGGTTCAACAGTAGAACAGAGCAAACATAAGCCACTAGATCCAAGGGTCCAGCTCTGGAGGAGGAGCCCGTCGGGGGCAGGACTCTATTGACTCTGGTGATGTGCTAATTTTTATGGAGGTAGTGGGGAAAAAAAGGAATAATAGACAAATTCAAATGCTAATTCCCCATTTTATAGGAAGGAGAATAGGCACTAGATTATTTTCATCAAGCCCAAATGTAAATAAAAGAGAAAAGGGGAGAAAGAAAAAATGTCTGGGGTCAGTGAGATTTTTCTCCTTGGATAAGCTGTTTGGTAGAAAGTTGTCAAAGAAGTTACTCTGACCAGTCTTCTCTGGACCTACTTGACTAGGTTATCAGAGAAAGCAATTACAGTTACCGGAGGACTTTAAAAATAGCATGTGCCCTGGGGCCAGACTTCCTGAGTTCAAGCCCAAGCTGTTTATCTTCTCCATTTCCTCATTGTAATGGTAACAAGATTAGTATCTACCTCCTCAGGGAATGGTGATGATTGCAGGGTAATTCTCTAGAATCTACTACAACGGGGCCTTGGCAAATACTGTGTATTAGTTCCCCCTCCAACTTAACACAACATCCTTAGCATTTGAGCATATATCTTTCAGATATTTTTCTCTTCATGTACCTTTTTACACAACTGAATCCAGATAAAATTTAAAATATTTGAAATATTAGGAGGATTACTGCAACTCTTAACATGGGAGGACTGTCAGCCCTACAGTCCATGGAGCCTTCCCAAACACACAGGGAATTCCTATTGTGTGCCCAGGCTCATATTTTCCTCAAGAGGCTGCAAGGCTTGGTAAAGCGGCTCAAAATTTGGGGCCACAACTCAGCGTATGTGAACTCTGACTTGGCTTCATTCCAGGTGAATCATCTTGAGCAAGTTATTTTACCTTCTTTGATGTTCTCTCTCCTGAGCTCTAACTTAGGAGGAATCAAATGCTTGTAGCTGGGAGGCTAATGAATCAGACATGGGAATCCCTGTGTAGGGCCTGGTACCCAAGTGACATCTGTCCTGGGGTGGCCCCTCCTCATCCCTTGAAGGCTGGACCACAGCAGCAGGGCCAGCTTCCCCTGAGACAGTGTTTCTGTTTACCCAGAGTGTGACGAGTACAAAGGTCCAACATGGCCCTACCTTAGACAGTTTCAAATATAAGGTAGATTGCAGCATTCATGATGCCTTTCAACCTTGGTTAACATGAAATCTGAGAAGCCCAAATGTGTCAGACCCACTAAAGCGGAGATACTCGATTGAAGGAGGCCTAGGTCTGGAGACACTATTTCTCCCTAATATCTGCCTTCACCTCCTCTGACACTTTATAGGATCTCTAAGGAACAGAGTTTGAAAGACAGCCTGTAGAAGATCACTTAGCAGTGAGGAGATTCAGACATCACATGGAGTAGATGACCATCAGTGTCTAGTCTAGCATTAAGATTATATGGTTCTAAGAATTAACTAATTGCCTACTCTGGTGTGTATGCTTTATTGTCTACTGTATGTTGGGTCCTACAGCACTGTCTCTAGCCTCACAGAGTTCACATTCTAGTTAAGAATCTATGAGAAATATTTGTATAATAATTAGAAAACTTGGGGAACTTCCCTGGTGGTCCAGTTGTTAAGACTCAGTTCTCCCAATGCAGGGGGCCCAGGTTTGATCCCTGGTCAGGGAATTAGATCCTGCATGCTGCAACCAAGACCTGGTGCAGCCAAATAAATAAATAAATATTTTTAAAAATAATTAGAAAACTGTGAAATCCCACATAGAGCAATACAGTTAATACTCAGAATTTTAATTACTCTTAAAGGCCTCCTTACTAATTATGGCTTATCTTCATGTCATTCAAATTAATGCTCTTCACCTTGACCCTCTCACTGATTTTTCTTTTCATCCTTTCAGTTAATACCAGATGTACCTGTCCAACACTCTGTACCTGGCTTCCCCCCATGCCCCTGCAATGTCTGTATAATGCTTGATGATGCATATGGTATTGAAATGAATGTGGGCTGAAGAGAGGAACTAAAGGGTTTTTTTTTTTTTTTTTTTTAAAGCAAAGCTAATAAGAAAGAAAGAAATCCACTGCTATTTCCTCTTTCCCTCTGTTACAGGCAAGTCACACAACCTGTGCAAGTATTCATCTTGGGGAATTCCTTTTGAGAAATCAGTCCTGAATATTCATTGGAAGGACTGATGCTGAAGCTGAAACTCCAATAGTTTGGTGACCTGATGAGAAGAACTGACTTATTTGAAAAGACCCTGACCCTGGGAAAGATTGAAGGCAAGAGGAGAAGGGGATGACAGAGGATGAGATGGTTGGATGGCATCACCGACTCAATGGACATGAGTTTGAGTAAACTCCGGAGTTGGTGATGGATAGGGAAGCCTGGTGTGCTGCAGTCCATGGGGTTACAAAGAGTTGGACATGACTGAGTGACTGAACTGAACTGACTGAATCTGTGACATGGGCTTCCCTTGTGGCTCAGACAGTAAAGATTCTGCCTGCAATGTGGGAGACCTGGGTTTGATCCCTGGGTTGGGAAGATCCCCTGGAGAAGGGAAAGGCTACCCACTCCAGTATTCTGGCCTGGAGAATTGACATATTTCTGCTGAAATTCCCATAACTATCATTCACGACATTTACTTCTACATTTTACTTTTCTTTGCCACTTTAGAAGATACAATCCCCTGACTGAGGCTTAGGCCTGAGAACTGACCCGCTTACAACAGAAGATACAGGAAAGGAAAGGTGTCTGTTATCTAGTCACACAGCTTGCAAAGAACACAATCAAGACTTCTGAGAGTCTCGTCAGGAGCACTGACATGACCTACTTCCAGAGACAGAGATTCTATGAGCTCCTGGCCCAAGGAAACCAGCTGGTAGAGAGACTTGCCAGCAAACTGACCACAAGTAAGTTGTCTTACAGGCTCTGAGGACCCTTAGCACCTCCTGAGTTTCTAGCCTCACATGAGACTCTTCGCCTCCATGATTCCTAGAGTGACATTGTAGCTGGGTGTCCTGCTGTTTTGTGCTGGTCTCAGCCAAAGGCCAGTAATACTATCAGGTAGAAATACCTGGGGCGTCCTCCCCTGGGTCTGAGGCAAGCCTCCATAGACACTTCCCTTTTAGCCAAAGTTGTGGCTGGACTGACACTTGTGATTCTTATTATGATTGTAAGATAAACCTCAGCAACAACCGTCAGGGAACTTTGAAAAGCACAAGGTATATCGCTTGCACTTGCACTTCCGGGAAGATGCTTAGCTCACCCAGGGCCACCCAGTGAGGTCAGGGTAAAGAGGGAGAGAGCGCAGGCCAGTGGTTCTGCCTAGCTTGGGTCGACAGTGGGGTGCCTAGGGTTTCATAGCTTCACTCTTTATTGGTGAATTTAAAACAGAAAAGAGGGAATTAAAGTGTAGGAAAGAAAAAGAAGTGGTCAAACATAAATTGTTTAAATCAGCCAGGGATCTCTAAAACAAGAGAGACTTCAGAGTTGGGGCAGTGTGCCTCACCATCTGTTATGTCGCTGTCCATGTGATTCTTTGAGATAGCTGTCTTTGACGTGAATGCCTTTGCAATCAGTAGCCTACTATCAGACATTTGAGTTATAATTTTAAAACAAGAGGTCTGTTAGGTGCTTACAGTACACCTGCTTCTCACCTCATATTCTGGGGACCATGACAATGTTAGGACTGGTGAGTACAGTGGAGAATACACGGGGATGGAGGCCACATTGTTACAACAGCCTCTGTTACCATGGGCTCTGGAGCAGGAGGCAGCAGCCATCCAATCACTTTTTGATTTTAAAAATAATTGATACCTAATAAAATGACCATTGTAGTATTAGTTCTGTAAGCTTTGAAAAATGTGGTATGTGTACCGCCACAATCAAGATAGAATACCACCACAATCAAGATAGAGAACAGCTCCATCACTCCTGAAAGTTCCCGTGTGCCTCTTTGTAGCTAACCATTTCTTCCAAACCAAGTACCTGGCAACCACTAGGTCTGTTTTCTGCCCCTTTAGATTTTTTTTAATCTCCAGAATGTATCAGCAGTTTGTTCGGTTTTATTGCTGAGTGCTACTCCATGATAGAGATGCATCACTTCTTGTTTATCCAGTCATCCACTGATGGGCATTTAGATTGCTTTCAGTTGGAGGCAATTATGAGTAATAGCTATTAAGATTCACATACAGATTTTTGTGTGAAAATACATTTTCACCTCACTTTGCTTGGATAAATATCTTGGAGTGGGATTGCTGGGTCATATGGTGAGTGTATGTTTAACTTAAAAGAAACTGCCAAGCTATTTTCCAATGTGGCAAAACCATTTCACATTCCCTGGAGTGACGGTCAGAGTTCCAACTGTTCCCCAACACCGGGTCTTGACATTTTCAGGTTGTTGCTCTTTGGCTTTTTGTCTTTTAATAGGTGTGTAGTTGCCTATTATTGTGGTTTTAATACATTTGCCTAGTGACTAATGATTTTGAAGACCTTTTCTTATGTCTATTGACCATCCATACATCTTTGGAAAAGTGAGTGTCCAACTATTTTGTCCATTTTAAAGTTGAGTTGCTGGAGAAGGAAATGGCAACCCACTCCAGTGTTCTTGCCTGGAGAATCCCAGGGACGGGGGAGCCTGGTGGGCTGCTGTCTATGGGGTTGCACAGAGTCGGACACGACTGAAGTGACTTAGCAGCAACCAAGAAACGTACTAGAAACCCTTCCTGGAAAAGGCATGGAATTAGTGTATATCATGCTTGCTAAGTGCTTCCTAGGCTTTGTTTGGTAAGCTGTAAAAGTCACAAATCTCACATCATTATATCAAAAAATGAATATCTTTCTCTGTACTTTTGATGTATTTAATCATGGATCATACCGTGGATTGTAAAAGGTTTTATTTCAACTATGTGAAATTAATACATGGTTATTAATAAAAGTGAATAAAAAAATAAAGTTGAGTTGCTTATTTTCTTATTATTGAGTCTTGTGAGCTCTTTGAATTTCTGGATACAAGTCCTGTAACAGATATTTGATTTGTCAGTATTTTCTCTCAACCTGTGGCTTATTTTTTCATTGTCTTAATTCTCTTTCAGAGCAAAGAATTTCTTATTTTTGATGAAGTCCAACTTATGGATCATCATTTTGTAGTTCTCTCTATGAACTCTTTGCCTAAAACAAGGTTCTTTGCTTTTCCATACAGATTTTACAATGAGCTTGTCATTATCTATAATAAAGCCTCTTGGGATGTTGAGTGGCATTGCATTACATCTATGAAAAGTTTAAGGAGAAATGACATTTTCCAAAAAATATTTATTTGACTGTGTAGGGTCTTAGTTGCAGCGCACAGGAATCTTTCATTTTGCTTGCTTGCTGGACACTCACCTCCAGCTGTCGGCCCAGTTCCCAAGAGGCTATGGACCAGTACTGATCTGTGGCCCTCTGGTTGGGGACTCCTGAACTAGAGTCATTCTGACCTAAAAGTAAACCAACCAGAGATCCATGGCCTCTAGTTTCTAAAAATCTGTAAGAGTGAGATGCCTATCTGGTTTCTGCACGGTTGTCCTGAGATATGTTGACAGGTGATTATAGCCAGAAATACCTTGAAAAAATAAATAAATCATATCAAATATTCAGAGAGAGAGAGAGAGATCTAAAAGCTACAAGAGCCCTAGGAGGTTACATTCCCTGAGGAGACACTGTTCAGTGGAACCCTTCATATACTATTGCATTAAATTTGTCTATAGTATTTTAAAGGCAATATTTATAGGGGCATTGGTGGTTCAATGGTAGAATTCTCACCTCCCATGTGGGAGACCTGGGTTTGATTCCTGGCCAGTGTATCATGGTCCTTTTATTTGGGGCTTCCCTGGTGGTTCAGATGGTAAAGAATCTGTCTGTAATACGAGACAGCTGGGTTCAATCCCTGGGTTTGGAAGATCCCCAGGAGAAGGAAATGGAGACCCACTCCAGTATTCTTGCCTAGAGAATCCTGTGGACAGAGGAGCCTGTTCAAGGGGTCACAACGAGTAGGACATGACTGAGCAACTAACGCACACACACACACACAAATTTGTCCACAGCATTTTAAAGCCAATATCTGGAGAATCTCAGGGATGGGGGAGCCTGGTGGGCTGCCATCTATCTCTGGGGTCGCATAGAGTTGGACACGACTGATGCGACTTAGGTCAGGTAGGTCAGGTTAGGTCTCTGAGTGTCCTGTGTGTCAGAGAGTGTTTTAGAGAAGTCATTGAGTCTACTTCCTCATCCACGTTATGAAGTCAGTATGTGGAACACCTAGCTGCTGTCTCTCATACCCCAACTCTAGGCACACTGAAACACCAGTCAGAAATGGATCCCATACTTTCTCTCTGAAAGAATGGTCGCTTTGGTTACTGGTGCCTCTTTCATGAGCTTCAGATGAGCACCAGCTGCCAGGTTGATGCTGGTTGCCTTATTTTCATCTCCTGTCTTGTCTGCCGCCTTCTCCATCCCCCTCAGGCTCAGCATGGGACTCCAGGAGGAAGAAGTGAATGAAGTCCTGGAGGACTCACTAGATGAAAAGTATCTGACCATTCCAGTCACCATGACTCACACCAGTCTTCCAGCAGCAGTGCCTCTGTGTATGATGTACAGGACACCAACTCTGATGTAGACTGAGCCAGTGAGTACTCACAATATAAAGAAAATAACCCCCAACAAAGGGAAGACTGAATAATAAAGCTCTGGTAGCTTCTACCTGCTCAACCACCTCTGTCTAGGCTAATTGAGATCATCTCTGAAGGCAGACCCTAAGAACTAATCTTGAAAGAGTGATTAGGCTAAATACATTCCTGGGACCAAGTTTTATGTCCCTGGTGTGTCTGTTCATTTGCACTCTCCCTGGTCCACACCGCACCTGTGTCTCTCTGGCCCCTACTGGCATGTATGCAAGCTGAGGAACCCTGGGCAAACCAGAGTGCAGAGAGTGAAGGGATCACGGCAACTTCTCTGCCACCCTTCAGCACATGTATGTAATAAAATTCCTTATTTCAGATGAAGTATCTTAGCTTTTCTAAAATGTTCTTGTGTCCCTTAGGCTCGTCTAGTTGTCCAAGTTTATTGGCCCTCTTTGCGAGGTCCACTTATCATGGTTCCTGAGTTTAAGCACTGGTGCCCATCCCCCCTCAAGACAATACATTTTACTTTCTCTGGAGAGAAAAAGACTATCTTAATATGCCCCCTATTAACTGAGTTTTTCATAATGATATAAATGACATCAGGGTTTTATCTTTTTTTACAGTGATGGATATAAATACATACCTTTTGTTACAAAGTCCATTCCGTTACAAAAGCATCTTCATTTTTGCTTCCCCTTTCACTCTGAGGTGCATAGGGAGGTCTTTGCATCTCTTAAAGATGTTCAGTCATAAATCAGGTGGGAGAGGTATTTAGTACAGAGGAATTCCTTCCTAGTACCCACAAAGTCATACTGAAAGGGGGCCACTCCTTTCCCAGTGCTAGACAAGCTCTATTCAGACATCTTCAGTAATTTTCGAGCATATGTCAACGCCCCATCCCCCTTAGACTTCACAGATCCTTGTGTAGGAGGTGACCCTGAGGTGTGTGAGCTTAGCCCTGGGCCACGCTTTGTTTGAAAGCCTAAGGGCTCTTACAGGAGGTTACCAGGTGTTTCCTGATGAGAAGAGGAAGTTGGCAGAAGCCTGGTGAAAGTTAGTGATCTAGCTGAAAGGCCCAGGCCATGGCATTACTGATAAGGACTCTCCACCTTCTGCAGTGAAAGACTCCGGAATCAACAAAAGGAGGACTAGGATTCAGGTGGGAATGGAGACAAGGCAGATGGAAATCTCTTTTAATTAGAGCTTAGGGGCCCAGAATTTTCCACAGTTTATTGTGATCCACACAGTCAAAGGCTTTGGCATAGTCAATAAAGCAGAAATAGATGTTTTTCTGGAACTCTCTTGCTTTTTCCATGATCCAGTGGATGTTGGCAATTTGATCTCTGGTTCCTCTGCCTTTTCTAAGACCACCTTGAACATCTGGAAGTTCACAGTTCATGTATTGCTGAAGCCTGGCTTGGAGAATTTTGAGCATTACTTTACTAGCATGTGAGATGAGTGCAATTGTGCAGTAGTTTGAGTATTCTTTGGCATTGCCTTTCTTAGGGATTGGAATGAAAACTGGCCTTTTCCAGTCCTGTGGCCACTGCTGAGTTTTCCACATTTGCTGGCATACTGAGTGCAGCACTTTCACAGCATCATCTTCCAGATGAAATAGCTCAACTGGAATTCCATCACCTCCACTAGCTTTGTTCATAGTGATGCTTTCTAAGGCCCACTTGACTTCACATTCTGGGATGTCTGGCTCTAGGTCAGTGATCACACCATTGTGATTATCTTGGTCGTGAAGATCTTTTTTGTACAGTTCTTCTGTGTATTCTTGCCACCTCTTCTTAATATCTTCTGCTTCTGTTAGGTCCATACTATTTCTGTCCTTTATGGAGCCCATCTTTGCATGAAATGTTCCCTTGGTATCTCTAATTTTCTTGAAGAGATCTCTAGTCTCTCCCATTCTGTTGTTTTCCTCTATTTCTTTGCATTGATCGCTGAGGAAGGCTTTCTTATCTCTTCTTGCTATTCTTTGGAACTCTGCATTCAGATGCTTATATCTTTTCTTTTCTGCTTTGCTTTTCACTTCTCTTCTTTTCACGGCTATTTATAAGGCCTCCTCAGACAGCCATTTTGCTTTCTTGAATTTCTTTACCATGGGGATGATCTTGATCCCTGTCTCCTGTACAATGTCATGAACCTCCAACCATAGTTCATCAGGCACTCTATCTATCAGATCTAGTCCCTTAAATCTATTTCTCACTTCCACTGTATAATCATAAGGGATTTGATTTAGATCATACCTGAATGGTCTAGGGGTTTTCCCTACTTTCTTCCATTTAAGTCTGAATTTGGCAATAAGGAGTTCATGATCTGAGCCAGTCAGCTCCTGGTCTTGTTTTTGTTGACTGTATAGAGCTTCTCCATCTTTGGCTGCAAAGAATATAATCAATCTGATTTTGGTGTTGACCATCTGGTGATGTGCATGTGTAGAGTCTTCTCTTGTGTTGTTGGAAGAGGGTGTTTGCTATGACCAGTGCATTCTCTTGGCAAAACTCTATTAGCCTTTGCCCTGCTTCATTCCATATTCCAAGGCCAAATTTGCCTGTTACTCCAGGTGTTTCTTGAAACGGGAGAGAGCCCTCGGGGGGAGGTAGGAGGGTGGCTGGGTTAAGAACCTCACAAGGGGATATAGTGAGGCCTGGATTTTCCATCAGCATTACTTGATATCTGAGGATTCTTTGATCAGACATCCATAAATGGCCTCTCCCATTCAGGAGTTGTTTTACTTGGTGGCTGGTAAAAATAGTTAGTTTGCCCCCAAAGGAGAGTTTTAAAGCATCTTCTATCATGATTGCAATAGCTGCAAGATTTCGAAGGCAGGGGGGCCAACCTTGGGAAGTTGGATTAAGCCTCTTGGATAAGTAAGCTACAGGCTGGGGCTCAGATCCCAACCTTTGAGTTAACACTCCCAAGGCTATTCCCTCTCTTTCATGGACATAAAGTTGGAATGCTTTTTCTGGGTCTGGCAACCCAGAAAAAGGACAGAAAGAAAGGACAGAAGAACCCCCACCGGCTTGGGTAACAGCTATTGGGGCTCAGCAGATAGCGCCTTTGGGACATACTGAGGAGTAGCCTCTCCAGAGTCCCTCAATTGTGCCCCTGCCGCCTGCCAGCTTGCAGGAGGTTCGAGGAAACAAGAAACAAGAGATTGTAAAGGTCCCTCCAGCCATAGGATCGAGGACCTCTTACCTTAACCGGAGGTCTTCTGGAATCTGAGACTGGACCGCGTGAGCTTTCTGCTGAGTTCGTTTTTCTCTGTCCCGGTTCCCAGCACGATGGGCCTTCCCCTGCTCTGGGTTTCTTTACCTTCTGCTTCTAGTGTGGGAGCTTCACTGAGCTGGGTTCCTGCTCTGCTTGGCCTCTTCCATGCAGAGGTTGTTTCAGCCAGGTTATATCCAAGTCACGGCACCATAGATGTCACGTGAGTGTATGTTCCTCGGTTCTTTGTCTCGTCACAACAAAGATTTGGAGCGACGGACATTAAAGCCCTCGGCGTGTCACAGCTCTCGGGTCTTGGACAAACCGTGCTACAGCTCTTAGGCAAATCAGTCTTACAGCTCTATTTTATTTAGAAGATAGCAGGAGAGTGAGAAAGAGAGAGAAAGAAAAGAGCGCATGCACTCGGGAGAGAGAGTCCTAGAGAAAGCGCTTTGGCTCCTCCTTTTATATGTTTTTTCCTCCACCTGGGCCTGCCCTATGCAAATTGGGCTTAGCCGGGAGTGCTGTTTGTTCTGCCTGAAGTCTTCACTCTGGTCCTCGGACCTTCCTTGTCTTTTAGCCACCGCCATTTTGGACTCCTTTTCCCTTTTCTACCTACCTAACAGAAGGAAAGAGGGGAAAGTGTAATGAAATTTCCTGATGAGAGCTGTCAGGATGTCTGCCTCACCTGGAACTGTCATCCCAGTTGCTGGTGTGGCTAACAGAGTCCATTCCTGTCCCCATTTACAGTTTGGAAAACTAAGCCAAAGGAGAACAAGATCGACCTTGGCAACAGGATGTCCAGCAAACAGCCTATTCTGGTCTTGTGGGGGCAGTGGTGAACTGTGAGTGTGAACAATGGAGGAAATCATTGAACCAAGAAAAGTTAACTGTTGAGGACTTCTCTGGTGGTCCAGTAGTTAAGAATCCAGCTGCCAGTGCAGGCAACACGGGTTCGATCTCTAATCCTGGAAGATTCCACATGCTGCTGGGGCTGCACACTACTACCAAGACCCAGCAAAGCAATGAAAACAAAGCGCAGCCATTAAAAAAAAAGTGGACAAATAAAGACCTGTGTTTTTTTTAAAAAGAAAGAAAAGCAACTGATGGGGAAAAAAGAATATCCCCTCAGCTTTTATTTTTAACTTTATGTTAAAAAGTTCTTAGGAAGAGGAAACAGTATCTTTCAACAAAGGAAATGCTTTCTGCCCTTGGTCTTTTTGTAGTGAGACAAAGGTGGAAACTTTTCAGATACTACTTTCAGACAGGACTTAGCAACTGAACAACTTTTCTCTGAGAACTGTCTCTACCTCGTGGTTAAAATTCCAACTCCATGACTTGTTGAGCAGGAAAATTAAGCAGACAAATAAAAAGAAGTTTGGGGTGTTCTAATAGTTGGAATTAAACTGCCCTTTTAAAAAGAATCTCAGCATCTTCCAGGGTCTTCAGGCAGGTTCTGAACCCCTACGGTTCATAACGGTCTGATGGCCAGATCTTCAACTGAATTCACCACAGGCCAAGAAAATTTGATCGGCTAGCCGTTGATGTTCAATATTGTCATAGGGCCAAATGCCCTAAAACACAGCTTTTGTTACAGTATCTGCTAAAAGGTGACAGGGTGATTAAGCTGGACTTGTTTAGCATGATAGCACCTTAATGTTTATGTTGTCTAGTGATTAGCATACACCACAGCAGCAGGATCGGGGGCGCCCACAGCCCCACCCCCAGGACTCGGCCGGGAGGATTTTGGGGAAGCGCAGCGGGGAAGGAGCCCGCGGGGTCAGGCGCTTTGGAGCAGAGGGAGGACGAGAATAGGCCCTACGGCTCCTGGGTGTATTCGAAACACCGATCATTTCCGAGAGCTGAGAGCGCCGACGCCCGGGTGGTGGAAAGAGCCACCTGGCGCGGGTCCGCAGCGCGGGAGGAGCAAGGTCTATATGGCTGGGCGACGGGGTCGTCTGGGTTTTAAACGAAGATACGACCCCCCCCCCCGCCCCTTCCCCCACGCCTCCCCCACCCCCTCCCCCCCTCCCCTACCCCCCGCCATCCCGGCTCCTGTGGCTTCCCGGAGCTGAGGCGTCCGCAGAGGCATAGCAGTGAAACTGGGGACTCTGCTCTGGGTGTGCGATGCGGAAGCCAGAGTGTGAGGGCTCGAGGATCCTGGTTTCCGGGGAGGGGAGGAGCCCTAAAACAGGGGCTCTTGGGAGCCGCAGTCTCCTCGCCCGAGAGATCATTGGTGGTTCCAGGTTCATTCTTCAGTTTGAAGGTCTGGTGACCAGGAGAGTGCAGGCAGGACCTCAGATTTCGGTGGACGTAAGGTCAGACTCCAACACGGACCTCATTTCTGTAGTGTAGTGGTTATCACGTTCGCCTCACACGCGAAAGGTCCTCGGTTTGAAACCGCGTGGAAACAGATTTCCTTCCCCCCCCCGCACCCCCCACCCCCACCCCGCCCCGCCGAGATTTACATTCCCATTCAAGAAATTACAAAGAAAGGTGGAAGGTGTGGCGGTGGTGGAAGGTGTGGCGGTGGGTGCACCTGCATTTTCCTTAACTCGAGAAGCTTGGGAGCAGTTCCTTACCACCTGAAAGTCCCATTGGCCCTAGAACCAGCCCTCCTTTCTCTGCTCTGAGTCACAGTTGCAAAATAAGCCACAGTCAGTGAATTCAAGGAGGGCACAAGACAAAGCTGACTTAAGGATACCTTTACCTTCTGAAATCCCCGCACCTTTTCATCTAGGCCCTACATCGTCTATACCCGCTACACTTGTTATGTCTCTGAAAGCCAAGAAGTTCATCCCTTGTGAAGACACTTAGCTTTCCCTCGCCCCAGCACACAGATGGGACAATCTGATTTATGTAACAGGACAAAAGAGAACAAATTCAATTCTACACCGCAGGCTGGAGCCAAAGACCCAAAGGTGAAGAGGGTCAGGTTCTGCAAATTGAGCTGATCAGGAGGAAAAGCAGCTGGTCCTGGAGCCATTATCGGGGAGGGGCCTGGAGTCAGGTCAGAGATCAGGGAGTAGATGGACTGCTCACCACCGACCGAGAGCCAAGTGGCCCCTCTTCACAAGAAAACAGGTTCAGAAAGAGAGTCTCTCACCAAACTTGGATTCCAATTCTTTCCCCATGACCTACGACACCTGCCGTGTCCACACCTTGGATGAGCCAACTTCCTTGGGCTCAGACCAAGAGTAGTCTCTGATGCAGGGCTTTCCTCAGACCCCACATACAGTTAGGACTTCGAGTTTGCTTCTCGGTCCATGTGGACTTTGGCCTACACAGACCCTCTTGTTCTAGACTCTGGATTTGTGTAAACGACTTTCCTGATAAAGGCGGGAAATCAGTGGAACACTCGGCTCCCTCACCCTGAAGCTCGGATGAGGATGGTGGGGGCGTTGGGCGGCCGCTGGGCTCCGTGCTGGGCGGCGTCACTCTTCTGGGCCCGGCCTCATGGGCAGGGGCAGGGCCCGGTCCCTCAGCCGCTCCTCTCGCCGATTTTGGAGCCCAGTGCCTTCCCTTGCGGCTGCAGGGAGCCGTGTGTCTGTGGTCCCTCGGGCACCTGCTGTCCCTCCACCCCGTCCGGGAAACGACCATCGCCCCCTGGTCCAGTAGACATGGGCTGGCAGCGCCGGGATGCAACTGTGAATCCGCTCATCTGGCTGGACGTGGCAGGTGAAAACTAGGACGTGGAGGTGAGGAAAGCAGGGGAAAGCTCTTGAAATGTCCTCATCTAAAGCTGCTTTCAAGTCCGCCTCTTTGGGGACTCAGGCTCCAGCGCTGGTGAGGGTGCTGCCGCACGGTCGCACCCTCGACTCCACTCGGAGTTCACGCGGAACCAGGCAGAGCCCCGCGGCCTCGGGGCCAGTGCACACGCGGCCCGCACCTCCCTCGGTGTCGGATCCCTGAAGCAAACGCGGTGACCGCTGCACTAAGAAAAGAAGAAAAACTACTGCGGGAGGAAACGCAAATACACCCCCAACCTTGTTATCCTTTACTTCGAAAGGAAACCAGAGACAGACACACAGACAACATTGCATTAAAGTCTTTCAGCAAGAAGAAACTCTGCCTGCTGTGAGGTGAAACCAAAAACCTCTCCAGACACCTGTTTTCTGGGAAAACAACCTTTACCTCTCTGTTGTCCAAGGTTAAAATTCGCGCTCCATGACCTGTTGAACCAGAGAATTTAAAAAGTCAAATAAAAGGCATTTCAGACATTATAAAAGGTAAAACAAAGCTGTCCTTCAAGAAGAATCTCAAGTACAATAAGGGAGGAATACACAACCGTGAGGTCTGCGTGGACCGAGCCTGATCCCTCCGCAGCTTTATACCTGGCCTGGTCAGCAAACGAATTCAATACAGGTCAGGAAGGGAAACTCGGCCAGCGTTGATGTTCAGTATTTTCTTTTCTTTACATTTGTGTCTATACATTCCAGTGGGATGAAACTCCTAGATCTAGAATTACTGTTTCAAAAGGAACACACATTTATAGAGTGGACAGGCCATGCCACCTTGACACCCCAAACCAGAGAAGATACACTACATGGGTTGTGATGAACAGCCTCCTGTTTTCCACACTGATAAAGGTACAGCCTATTAACCAGGTTAGATTTTAGTCCATCTGAGGTCAAGATTTGTTATAAATCTGTAATTTTCTGACCAAGGGAGTTAAGAGCCTAACAAATTTTATTTTTTAGAGTTCTTCAAGTATGACACACCTGTTGGTATGCACTGCCTATTTCCCTGACAGCTTTGTATGTGTCCTAGCACTCTGTTCTTAAACGATATATTTATTCATATGTGTTGTGATTTTCTGCCAGTTGTGTATTACATCTTTTTGGCACCTTTTGCCATGCTGAAGTTTATTTAAATCTTTGTTCGGTTGGCGTACTCTCTTCCAGGTGTCCATGTCCTACTCAGTAAAGCCTTCCTCCTCTCTGTTTGCCTCTAATGTGTTGTTTCATAATTCGAGCCACTAAATACAACTGACTCATTGTTCTTTGTAAGGTATGCTTTCCTTTTAGTTTGTAGCATGGATAATCGATTGTTAAAACATTATTTCCACAATGATGAAAAACTAATCTTATTATATGTTGTTGTTTAGTTGCTAAGTGGTGTCTGACTCTTTGGGACCCCATGAACTGTAGCAACCAGGCTTCTCTGTCTATGGGATTCACCAGGCAAGAATACTGGAGTGGGTTGCCATTTCCTTCTCTGATGTTTGATATTTTCAAACAGCCAGATGACCAGAGACGTCAGCCTTTGCTGCTCTTCCTGCTAAATGTGAAAGTGTGATGAAAGTTTTGGACTTAAACTAGATGACTAGAATAAGCCATAGCAGCAGGAACTTGAGAAACCCCTTTGCCTGGGATGATGCCAGTGAAGCGATGCTGCGAAAGGAGCATGCAGGTCAGGTGCATCGGAGCAGAGGAAAAGGTTCTTTGTTTCCAGGTAGGATTAAAGTATCGATCATTTCCAAGAGCCAAGCCCAGTGACTGCAGGAACAGTGAAAAGGGCCACAGAGGTGCGGGTCTGCAGCTGGGGGGACTTTGTCCACCCCACCCAACCAATGGGTTGCCTGGGGCTCAGAGACATCTAACTGTCCCAACTCCTGAGGTTTCTGAGAACTGGAGAGTCAGCAGGGTGACTGCTGCACTCGGGCCCAAAGCTGTGCATTCCTTGTGTGATCCTGAGGACTAACTGCTGGGATGCTCACAGGGACCTCACTCCAGAGGAAGAGAGGAACCCTAAACCAGGGCCTTTCAGGAACCTCAGTCTCCTTACCTGAGGGATCCTCTGTGCTCAGAGAGCTCTCTTCCATTCAAAATTTGAGGGCAAGTTGTGTCCAAACATGCTTTTCTTGGATGTCACTAGGTATACCTGACCATATGGTTTCTGTAGTGTAGTGGTTATCACGTTTGCCTAACACGCAAAAGGTCCCTGGTTCGAAACCAGGCAGAAACAGCTTCACTTTATCCCAAACTTTTTGATGTACATTTTAAACATAAAAAAGCCTGCAAGAATCATAGGAGGAGTTCTGCAACTTTCTGAAAGCCTACTCAGCACTACAAACTAGGCCTCCTTTGTCTAAGTCACTGTGGACACCAGGCCCAAGGAGGGCACAGAACAAGGCCAACTTGGGGTCACCTTTCAGTTCAGTTCAGTCACTCAGTCGTGTCCGACTCTGCGACCTCATGGACTGCAGCACGCCAGGCTTCCCTGTTCATCACCAACTCCCGGAGCTTAATCAAACTCATGTCCATCGAGTTGGTGATAGCATCCAACCATCTCATCCTCTGTCGTCCCCTTCTCCTCCTGCCTTCAATCTTTCCCAGCATCAGGGTCTTTTCACATCAGATGGCTAAAGTATTGAAGCTTTAGCTTCAGCATCAGTTCTTTCAATGAATATTCAGGACTGATTTCCTTTAGGATGGACTGGTTGGATCTCCTTGCAGTCCAAGGGGCTCTCAAGAGTCTTCTCTAACACCACAGTTCAAAAGCATCAATTCTTCAGTGCTCAGCTTTCTTTACAGTCCAATGCTCACATCCATACATGACTACTGGAAAAACCATAGCTTTGACTAGACATATCTTTGTTGACAAAGTGATATCTCTGTTTTTATTTATTTAGTTATTGATATCTCTGTTTTTAATATGCTGTCTAGGTTGGTCATAGCTTTTCTTCCAAGGAGCAAGCATCTTTTAATTTCATGGGTGCAGTTACCATCTGCAGTGATTTTGGAGCCCAAAAAATAAAGTGCTGTACTCAATATGCCAGCAAATTGGAAAACTCAGCAGGGGCCACAGGACCAGAAAAGGTCAGTTTTCATTCCAATCCCTAAGAAAGGCAGTGCCAAAGAAGGTTCAGACTACCACACAATTGCATTCATCTCACATGCTAGCAAAGTAATGCTCAAAATTCTCCAAGCCAGGCTTTAACAATACGTGAAGCGTGAACTTCCAGATGTTCAAGCTGGTTTTAGAGGAACAAGAGATCAAATTGTCAACATCTGTTGGATCATCAAAAAAAGCAAGAGAGTTCCAGAAAAACATCTACTTATGTTTTATTGACTATGCCAAAGACTTTGATTTTGTGTGGATCACAACAAATTGTTGGAAAATTCTTCAAGAGACAGGAATACGAGACCACTTGACCTTCCTCCTGAGAAATCTGTATGCAGGTCAAGAAGCAACAGTTAGAATCCGACATGGAACAACGAACTGGTTGCTAACTGGGAAAGGAGTAAGTCAAGGCTGTATATTGTCACTCTGCTCATTTAACTTCTATGCAGAGTGCATCATGAGAAATGCCAGGCTGGATGAAGTACAAGCTGGAATCAAGATTACCAGGAGAAATGTCAATAACCTCAGATATGCAGATGACACCACCCTTATGGCAGAAAGTGAAGCAGAACTAAAGAGCCTCTTGATGAATGTGAAAGAGGAGAGTGAAAAAGTTGGCTTAAAACTCAACATTCAAAGAACTAAGGTCATGGCATCCAGTTCCATCACTTCATGGCAAATAGATGGGGAAACAATGGAAAATGATCACCTTTACAATCTGGAAATCCTCTTAGTTCCTCTGGCACGTAAATCTCCTCTATACCCTGACATATAGTATAGCTCCAGAAGTTCATCCCTCTGAAGCACATTTGGTTTGCATGAGAGAACAAAAGAAACCAAACCCAACTCTTCACCTGAGGCTGGAGCCAAAGACACAAATAAAGAACTCCTCTAACTGAGCTGTCAGGTACGAAAAGAGTCCATACACATTCCATTATCAGGAGAGGCACCTGAGCCACATCAGAGGTCAGGAAATAGATCCACCCATCACCCCCTGAGAGCCAGTCTGCACCTTTTTCTGATACAGACAGCAGAGGTTCAGACAGGGAGCCGGACCTTGGCTCTGCTGCACACAACACTAAAGCTAAGCCAGAATGGAATCTAGGGGCAAGAGCTGGGAGACTTGCACAGCTTTATTCAGCCCTGAGCCACTGGCAATCACCTCCTTTCCTGTTCTTGGCATCTCAAGAAGTTAATTTTTACTTTTATAGTTTTTACCTGGAGACACTAAACCAGATACTTTGCAAGATTCCTTTGTGGTCTAGTGGCTAGGATTTGGTGTTTTCACCACCCCAGACCATGTTAGACTCCTGGCCAGGGAAATCTTATTCTCTCTTGCATGTGTGTGTGCGTGTGCTCAATCACTCAGGCGAGTCCAACTCTTTGGGACCCCATCAACTGTAACCGCCAGGCTCCTCTGTCCATGGGATTTTCCAGGCAAAAATACTGGAGTGGGTTCCCATTTCCTTCTCCAAGGGATGTCCAAAGTGGAGGTACTGATACTGCTTCTACAATGAGAATTCCAGCAGATAACATCCAAGGGGACTTTGACTTTTCTTACTGAAATGTAGCTTCATTTCCTACTAAAATGAAGAAGAAAAAACAGAAAGTTTAGTTTTACTTTATCATAGAGATAAGTTAGTATGTACCTTGTGTGCTAGGTATAAGGAAAAAAATCAAGCTGAAAATAAGAATTCTCAAATATTATTTATACTCTATTCTAATAATTGACATAAAATCACACAGAAAATGTTATATTTATAGAGAATATTCCTTGTATGTATCACACAGGTAAATAATTTTGGTCTAAAAACTATGTTGCTTTTCAAATACTGTAATAACATGGAAAATACTGGTAACAAAGTACTCTAGTTTGCACAATCTTGGATTTATTTTCTCTTCAAATTCTAATAACACTGACTGCCTAAGTTTGCTATACTGGTTTTACTTGTTTATCAAAAAATTTAAGGGACTTTCCTGGTGGTCCAGGAGCTAAGACTCCTTGCTCCCAATATAGGGAGCCTGGGTTCCATCCCCAATCGTGGAACTAGACCCTGCATATGGCAAGGAAGACTTAGTGCAGATAAATAATGCAAATAAAAGAATAAATTAAGAAAAAATTTAACTGGATAAACATTTAAGTTTATAAACTTAAAATTATGTGTTCTAAGAAATTAAATATACTATATAATATATGTTAAATGGAGATGTAGTATTATAATTCTAGAAATCATAATCAATCCACTTAGACTTTGGGGTATCATTTACTATATGATTCCAACGTGCATTTCTCTATTATGTGTCAGCTCAACTTTTGATTTTAAGGTCTATGTTTATCTGAGTTCTTTGACTGATATTAAATTAATTAATGTGTGATCTTTGCCTGTATCATGTATAACCAAGATAGAAATGAGAAACACTATTTTCCTATGATGCTGCCTCCTATGTTTATAGATTACAGAATGACCATATGTGAACAGGTTGAGAGGAGGCTCAGGTGCCTTTTATGGAAGATTGGTGACTATTTCCATCAATGTCACTATAAGAATTGTGGAACATGTGGAATGTCTGCTCCATGAAGTGGGAAGCTGTTGCTGAATGTCTACTGTTTTCCTAAAGTGCTTATTTATGTAATTAAAAAAAAATTGTTTTGGTTCTTAGTTTTCTGCCTACTAAATCTGAAGTCATCCATCTTCATTATGCTTCTCTTATCTCCATCACTGCTAGAACCCTAGGCCAAGATGAGCAGATTAGCCTGGGGAAAACTGCCAGGAACCATTTCTCCTCCTGCTGCAGTGCCCCTTTTCAATGCCTCCAGATGTGAGCTCCACAGGGCAGAGACCTTGAGCTGACTCACTATTCAGCATCTTTCTTCATTTCCCCTGCCCATAGCAGGGCCTAGCATCTAATAAGTGCCTGAGAACTGCTCAGTGATTAAAGGCAATCTAGTGCAATGTCCTGGAAAGGGGAAAAGGAGAAGAAATTAGGTAGATTGGGGGAGGCCTAGAGTATGAGGGACAGAGAATGACAGACAGAAAAAGAAACACACTGAGAGAGTAGAAAGAATGTCCAGGAACTAGATTTACTGTGTGAAAGCCTGAGTGCTCATGAGATTCAACAGAAGAACTCAGGGAAGGTCGACTAATAACTCTTGGTACCAGGTCTGCACAAGATGGATTGTCAGGTGGAGAATCCTATTGGTCCCAACAATTTGTCTCAAATGGGATAATTTTTGCAGAAACAGCCAAACACTGTCAAGGAATCATAAAGACACAGTTATTGGCATTCCAACACAGTCTTGAGTAAGAGGGTGGCCAGTCATTAAATGTGTGCATCCAGATGGCAAAAATGTATTCATAAAGAAAAGTGAAGAAGAACAAATATCTGAGACCAGTGTTTTTTTCCCCTGTCCTATCCATAACTGGAAGTTTAGTGTGAAGCAACTGGAAGTCATTTGGGGTAGTCTTCTCAGACTCAAATAAATAGGTCATTACCAAAAATAATTACAATTATTGGAATGCTTTCTAAACATCTTGGAAGTTTAGCTGTTGAACATGTGCAGTAGGGTATATCTGGGTAATGTCCACTTAGAGTTTTGTTGTACCTCTGGCTTAACTGAATCAAGAGGGTACCCATCCTCTTACTAGAGTATCATACAGATGTGTACAAAGCTTGTCATGATGGCAAGAATATGAAGAAAAAAGCTCTTTCATGGATTTGGAAAGATGGAAATACAAATTGGCACACCTACTATGGAAATCAACTTAGAAACACATAAGATGCCTTCAGTTTAGTTCAGTTCAGTCACTCAGTCATGTCCAACTCTTTGTGACCCCAAGACTGCAGCACACCAGGCCTCCCTGTCCATCACCAACTCCCGGAGTTTATCCAAACTCATGTCCATTGAGTCAGTGATGCCATCCAACCATCTTATCCTCTGTCATTCCCTTTTCCTCCTGTCCTCAATCTTTCCCAGCATCAGGGTCTTTTCACATGGGTCAGCTCTTTGCAGCAGGTGGCCAAAGTATTGGAGTTTCAGTTTCAACATCAGTCCTTCCAATGAACATTCAAGACTGATTTCCTTTTGGATGGACTGGTTGGATCTCCTTGCAGTCCAAGGGACTCTCAAGACTCTTCTCCAACACCATGGTTCAAAAGCATCAATTCTTTGGTGCTCAGCTTTCTTTATAGTCCAATTCTCAAGTCCACACACGACTACTGGAAAAACCATAGCCTTGATTAGATGGACCTTTGTTGGCAAAGTAACGTCTCTGCTTTTTAATATGCTGTCTAGGCTAGTCATAATTTTTCTTCCAAGGAGTAAGTGTCTTTTTATTTCATGGCTGCAGTCACCATCTGCAGTGATTTTGGAGCCCCCCAAAATAAAGCCTGTCACTGTTTCCACTGTTTCCCCATCTATTTGCCATGAAGTGATCAGACCAGATGCCATGATCTTAGTTTTCTGAATGTTGAGTTTTAAGCCAAGTTTTTCACTCTCCTCTTTCACTTTCATCAAGAGGCTCTTTAGTTCTTCTTCACTTTCTGCCATGGTGGTGTCATGAGGTGGTGTCATGAGGTGGTGTCATCTGCGTATCTGAGGTTATTGATAGTTCTCCCAGCAATCTTGATTCCAGCTTGTACTTCATCCAGCCCAGCATTTCTCATGATGTACTCTGCATATAATTTAAATAAGCACGGTGACAATATATAGCCTTGACGTACTCCTTTTCCTATTTGGAACCAGTCTATTGTTCCATGTCCAGTTCTACCTGTTGTTTCCTGCATACAGATTTCTTAAGAGGCAGGTCAGGTGGTCTGGTATTCCCATCTCTTTCAGAATTTTTCACAGTTTATTGTGATCCACACAGTCAAAGGCTTTGGCATAGTCAATAAAGCAGAAATAGATGCTTTTTCTGGAACTCTCTTGCTTTTTCGATGATCCAATGGATGTTGGCAATTTGATCTCTGGTTCCTCTGCCTTTTCTAAAACCAGCTTGAACATCTGGAAGTTCACGGTTCATGTATTGTTGAAGCCTGGCTTGGAGAATTTTGAGCATTACTTTGCTAGCGTGTGAGATGAGTGCAATTGTGTGGTAGTTTGAGCATTCTTTGGCATTGCCTTTCTTAGGGATTGCAATGAAAACTGGCCTTTTCCAGTCCTGTGGCCACTGCTGAGTTTTCCAGATTTGCTGGCATATTGGGTGCAGCACTTTCACAGCATCATCTTTTAGGATTTGAAATAACTCAACTGGAATTCCATCACCTCCACTAGCTTTGTTCATAATGATGCTTCCTAAAGCCCACTTGACTTCACATTCCAGGATGTCTGGCTATAGGTCAGTGATCACACCATCGTGATTATCTGGGTTGTGAAGATCTTTTTTCTACAGTTCTTCTGTGCATTCTTGCCACCTCTTCTTAATATCTTCTGCTTCTGTTAGGTCCATACTATTTCTGTCCTTTATGGAGCCCATCTTTGCATGAAATGTTCCCTTGGTAGCTCTAATTTTCTTGAAGAGATCTCTAGTCTTTCCCATTCTATTGTTTTCCTCTATTTCTTTGCACTGATCACTGAGGAAGGCTTTCTTATCTCTCCTTGCTATTCTTTGGAACTCTGCATTCAAATGGGTATATAGTTCCTTTTCTCCTTTGCTTTTGGCTTCTCTTCTTTTCACAGCTATTTGTAAAGCCTCCTCAGACAGCCATTTTGCTTTTTTGTATTTGGAGTGACAAAAATCAGATTTACCCTCCTGCTTGAAACCTCACCCTCCCTTTCTTGCCTGCCCCCACAGGAATAAAAGGAAAATATATAATGTCAGTTTCTAGACACAGGAAATTGGGCAAAAGAGGACAACTGAGAATCACCTGAGAATGAGAAACAAGACGAGTCCTGCCACTGGCCCACATGACCGCTTTCAGAGCATGTCCAGGTTGGGCATGAGAAGGGCGATGTGAGACCAGCTCTTTGGATTGTTGAGAGGAAGCTGAGTTTTGGTGGAGAGCAAGGCAGCTAGGGTTCAGAGAGCAAAGGTCCAGTGATGAAAGAGAAAAAGATATCCAGGGATACTAAACAGTCTCCCTGAGGTACTAAACAGAGTTCTGATAAGAGCACACTTGTGGAGAATTACCTGAGACCAAGAAAAGAAATTTTGGATCAGAACATGGAACAGTGCCTGGTGTTCACATGGGACAGGCAATTGTTCTCACTGCCATCAGCCAGACTAGATGATTTATATAACTCATGAGCCTTAGGGCAAGAACACAGCTCTAGAATAATCAGCTCTACACTGACCTTCTGAAAAAAATCATAAAGCAAGATCCAAACAGATCAAACTGTTTACAAGTCACTTAACTGTACCAACTGTACCCTAATACAAAACTCAAAATAATTCATAGGAATATCAAAGTAGCTATTATCCAGAAAGGAAATTTTGATAATGTCCAGCATCCAAACAACAACAACAAATGTCAGGCATGCAAAGAGGCATAAAAATATGATGCAAAAGGAAGAATATAGTCACTCAGTCAAAACTGACCAGAACTGACATGATGAAAAAGTCAGCAGAGAGAACTTTAAACAGTTACCATGACTATGTTGCATATGTCCAAAGAGTTCATTAGAAATGTGGAACATACAAAAATGGCAAAAAGCAAACTTTAGAGATAAAAACAATAACATCTGTGAATCAACAACAAATTAGACATTACAAGAAAAAAAATTAAGGAATACAAAGCTTTGAACCACTGAAACTATTCAAAATGGAATGGCAGTAATTTTTTTAACTGAACATATTAATAGCATCACCGATGGTAGAGCAACTTTAAAAGGCCTAACACAAGAGAGTATTTGGAGTCTCAAAAAATACCAGGAGAAATTTTTTGAAGGAAAAAACTTTTAAGAAACCCAAGAGGACATACTCCAATCATAATGAAAATTATAAACCCACCCATCCAAGGAGCCAGATGAACTGTGAGCACAAGGAACAGGAAGAAAACTGTGCCTAGTCACAGAGTAATTAAACTGCTCCAATCCATTATAAAAGAAAAAAAGATGTCCAATGAGCCAGAAAGAAAATACACAGTACATTCAGAAAGCAAAAGTAAAAATTATGTCAGATTTCTCATCAATAATAGTGAAAGTGAGAAGACAGAGAAGCAACATTTTTAAAGGACTGAGAGTGAAAAAGGGTGGAATCTTATGCCCCCTTCCCAAATCTATTTGAAAATAGAAGTTGAATGATGACATTTATAGACATACCCATGCTTAAAGACTTTGTCACCAGAAAAGCCACACAGCAAGAGAAGTTAAAGGAGCCCTCCAAGAAGAAGGGAACTCACATGAACTGGAATTCCTGATGGACACAAAAGAAATGAAGGAAAAGAGACACGGTCTATGCATGGGAAACATATGATTTTTTATCCATTAAATCTCTTTCAAAACATGAGGAATTTTTTTTTTTAAGTAGTAACCTTGGATTTGGGATTCAAAACATATGCCAAGTAAAACACAGGACAACATAAGCATAAGGGCAGGCAGGGGAGAAATGTGAGGAAGTGTGCCATCCCTCGAAGGCAGGCTGTGCTAAGTTACAGATGTATGTATGCTATAATGCCCAAAGCATTTGCTGAAATAACAAAATATTTACACCCAATAAGTCAACAAAGGCAAGAAAAAGGAATTATATACAAACCATGTAAAGGCTATGACAGAGCAATTACTCTCCCAGGAGTCTACCCTGTAGCCATGTGTGCAAGAATGATGACTGTCATTGGAAAAGCATAGAACCAAATTTATTACAAAAGTATACGGAAAGGGATAAATAAAGGCTACTACAAACAGTGAAAGAAATTTCATTGGTGAAAGGAGTTTACAGGGTAAAGATAATGAGCCTGATCTTTCCTGAATTCCAGGACTCCCACTGACCTGCTTTCCTCCAGAGACCCTTTCTGAGGATCAGTGGACTATCTGGATATAGGTTCTCGTGTTTGTGTATACAAGACACAAGGGAAAGGACTGTAGTCGTGGAGCTTGGGGACAACGTGCGGACTAGAAATTATCAATCATACATCACTTACACTCCAAAAGGCAAAGACACGTCCCTGGGTGGGCTTGAACCACCAACCTTTCGGTTAACAGCCGAACGCGCTAACCGATTGCGCCACAGAGACTCGACATTTGCTCGTTTTTGGTCTCAACAGAGTGACTAACAATCAGTCACTCAGTCATCCCCGCAGAAAGCAAGCAAAGCTACAAAGGTAGGCGAAGCCACCTGCCTTTCGCGGGAGAGCAGCTCGGTCTCCAAGCCTCGGGCCATAGGAGAGACGGAGTCCACTCAGTGTTCGTTCCCGTTGGAAAGCCGGGCGTCGGGCGACTCCGAAGGCAGGAGTGCAACCGAGAGTCCCTGCCACGTCTTACTCCACACCCGCCTCAGATGCCAGCGCCCGGATGCCAGGCCTGAGCCGAGGGGGGCCCGAGGGAAGCTGAACCCGCAGTGGACTCAGTAACGGCTCCAGGTTTGCTCCACCTTCATCCGGCCATCTGCACCTTTGGGCAGCGGTTTAGTAGGTGTGGTCCGTGTGGCTTAACGGGAAAGAGATCACATCCAAAGAGGAAATGTGAAAAGGAGCCAGAGCAAGCAAAGACATGGATGAAACCTGCCAGCAGACCTTCCAGGAAGTCTGGGAAGAGGCTTGGGCCAGATCCTCAGAAAGAAAAATTGCTTTTTTTTAAGTAGCAAAATGGGGAGGAAGAATCGGAGAAGAGCATGAAAGAGAGAAAAGCACACGAACTTCTGTAAGTGTCCAGGAATGAAACAGTGTGGATTTATTTATGTGGAGATAGTTACCTGAAGTCATGTTGTGCATTGTGCTTGTATAGTGTATAGTGCTGTATTGTGGTGGCAGCAACCTCGGTTCATATCCAGACTGTATCAAGTTAGTGTCTATAACCTCTTTCCATTTGCTTTTTTTTTTTTTTTAATTGGCATATAGTTGATTTACAGTGTTGTTAGTTTCAGGTGTACAACAAAGTGATTCAGTTATACATACATTTTATTCAGATTCTCTTTCTGCATTGGTTTTTATTACAAAATATTTTATTTATTTATTTATTTACAAAATATTGAGTTTAGGTCCCTCCCTGTGCTAGAGGTCCATATTGGTTATCTATCTGATACACAGTAGTGTATATATGTTAATCTGAAACTCCTAATTTATCCCTCATTCCACCCTTTTCCCTTTGGTAACCAGCAGCTTGTTTTCTACATCCGAGGCTCTATTTCTGTTTTGTATATAATTTCATTTGTATCATTTTTGTTTTTGTGTTTTAGTTTCCACATGTAAGTGATACCGTATTTGTCCATCTTACTTCGCTCAATATGAGAATCTCCGGGTCATCCACATTGCTCCAAATGGCATGATTTCATTCTTTTTTTTTTCTTTATAGTTGAGTAATATTCATTTTGCTTTTAATTCCAGACGAGTTATGCTGCTTAGCAGTGGTTGGAGAGCAGTCTGCTGCTGGCCCTGCATCTGTATTCTGTGACGAGTAAATCCCACAGCACACAAGTGGGCTGGTCAAAGCAAAACCTAGGTCAACTGCTTGTCTCACTGTTGAGCAGAACATATTCCAAAGTGGAAACATCACCTCTCAAGTAGCTTCGTCTGTAGCTTGCACTAACGAAATGATATGGTCAATGACTTTTTTTCTGGAAAAGGTATTTCTAATATCAGTAGTTTTTTTTTTTTTTTTTACACTAAAGGAGAATGCGTTTTCAATGTGTTTACAATAAAATGCAAACTAGTCGTCACAGTTTACAGCAGCTTGTCTCCACCCACCATCCACTGATTTTTATGGAAACAGTAAATCATTGAACTATACTCCACACCGTGTAAAAAGCACACATCTTTAGTTATAGGCCCAATTTGTGAACTTGGGCAAATGTAATCACCACCCAGACGAAGTTATAGAAAACTGCTACCATCCTAGCAATGTCACTTGAGACCCTTTCCAGGCAATTCCTACACAAGATCACTTAATTACTAATTCTGAAGTCTATTGCAATCATGTACTGTTGCCTGCTTTTGAAACTCAAATGAATGAATGTACATTTTTTGTTACTGATTTTTGTTTCATGCAACATTTTGTTCATTAAACATATTCATACTGTTGTGTATATCACTTCTTAATTTTGGTACTATTGGAGTAATTTTGGTGGGTTTTTTGGTGTTAATTGGTGTCCTTGATGAGTATTCTTGGTGTTTTGATGAATATTCCATATCAATCTTTTTGTATACTTCTGCATTCATGGATGTACTGCAATTTTGGAGTCATGGAGTAGGTACAAGATTAACTTTATCAGAAATTGCCAACAGTCTTCTAGAATGATTTCAAACAGACTACTACAGATGCAATTGCTCCACAACTGTCAGCATTTGATGTACGAATTCTTTTAAATACAATCATGCTGCAGGGTAACGATATCTCCATGTAGTATTAAGGTTTATTTCCCTGATCAGTAAAAATGTCAAGAATATTTTCTTATAACTTTTTGTTATTAAAATATCCATCTTTGTGATCCAGTAAGACCCTGGCTTAGGCTTCCCAGGAAAAGTAAATCAGGTCCTGTGGTCTGTCACTGCAGTGCAGATGAATCCTTTGAAGCATCCCTTGAAGACAGAGACCCAAGCTTGGGGAGTTCCCAGGAACAGCTGCTTCAAATCCAATGACTGGCCCACCAAAAGCAGACTCACCCAACCTCTCAGGCCTTTGCCATTTTCACCCACTCTTCAGTAGAGTGAGGGTGGATTATATTTTCTAAATATTCTCTTTCAATCCATTCATTCACATTCATTTCCCTGAGTAACTTGAGTTTCCAATTCATCTCACTACCACAAAGGGAAAACTGTTATTGTTGACATAAGCAGAAAGTATGTATAAAAATCAATGCCAGAATATCAATATGATGGTGATCCAGGTAAATGTCCTGACTCTCCAGCTGCTGTTGTTTGGAATCCCTGTGGTCTCCATCTGGCAGTGGGCACATTTTCCCTTTTCCCTTGGACACTCACTCAGAAGACCTGTTAGGATAAATGTTATGTCCACTGTAGGGCAAGAGGTGAGTGAGGAAGAGTGGTTGGTGGATGGCAGGGTGGGAGTGTGAACCAAGCTTGCAGAGGGAGCAGTAGATGAGACAGCACAGTGGCTGTGTGTGTGTGTGGCTCTGGAAGAGTTGATGAAAGGCAGTCTGGTGGGTGAGAGAGTGTGCTTTGCCTGTGTGGGGAGGGGCAGGAGAATTGGGAGATCTTTGCTAGAATTACTTTGCAGACAGTGATTTGGTAAGGGTAGAAGGGCGGAGGAGTGAAAGACGGTGGCTCTTGGGGTATGTGCTTATAGTTAGCTGGCAGCAGAGATACCTGATCTTGAAGGGGCTTTCTCCAGGGCAAAAACTTGTCCATTGCTTTCATGCGGTGCTGAACTCCGTGATTTCCTTACTAGTGGGAAACTCGACTTCAGAATTTCTGCTTGATAATCCTTAGATAGTAAAATATGTATATTCATTTAGGTGAGTTTGAAGAAAGGACAAGCTTAATCTGTGGGGTGGCCATCAGAATAGCTTAGAGTAGCAGGGGATGGATAGGCATTACCCGGAAAATGTATCAAAGGGCTTCATCATATATCAAAGTGTATCTTCCATAACACGTTGATAAAAATTTTTCTGAATTTTGATCCTGGTGATGATTTCACATCAAATAGCTGTTCATTAATGATTTGTGCATTTTGTTCTGTGATTACACATGTTAATAATTTCCTTTTTGGATAGAATTGGCGGTCACATTTCAGGGAACCCAGTGTAGACCATTACGGTGTTTAAGAAAAGAAAAAAAACAAGGAGATGCCAGGTGTAACCTAATGCCGTGACTCGGATTCGAACCGAGGTTGCTGCGGCCACAACGCAGAGTACTAACCACTATACGATCACGGCGCACCACAACCCAAGCGTTGACAATTGTCCTTAATCTATGTCATTTGACATAAAACGATTCCAATTACTGCGCTACTTTATTCTTGGAAACTCTACTCAGGTGTTCGTATTCTCTCTTTCACTGGCTTCCGCTCTCTTCCTCTCATTTCTGATACATGATGAGAAAACAAAACAAAATCAAAAACCAATTCTCATCTCCCCAGATCCGGCACGTGCCATCTGGGAAGTCTGACTGTCCTCGTCCCCACCTCGCCGGGTTCTTTCCCGGCTCTTGGCGTTTGTTCCTTGGACCGACCCTCCCCTCCCGCTGGTTCCAGCTCTCGCCTCACCGACCGCGGCCGAGCGGAGGGAGGGCAGCGCCAGCGGCTCAGACGGCCGGGTGAAGGCGGAGCAAAGAACCGAAGAAATACTGGAGCCCAGCGAGTGATCAGCTTCCTTCGACCCCTACCTATCCTCCCGTCTCAGGCCGGGGGCATCTCAGGGCGCTGTTTCTGAGAAGGGAGGGGAAGGGAAGGGAGAAAGACGCGGCTGGGGCATTCGGCACCCAAGGGAATGAAAAGAAGGCCATTTGTATTGAGGTTTGAGGCGTGATTGTTTAGCGCCTTTGCCTGATGGTTCTAAGCCTACCCAAGGATAACTTTCTCCTTGTACCTTTTAAGTAAGTACTCCAAGGCTTTGTGGTTCTTTCTACTCTGCTCTTCCTTTCCAAAAAATGCCTCCTTCACTACACTTCTGTCCCTCGTTTCTGGACCTAAACCAAGAGCAGGTTGCCCAGTCAGGGTCACTGGGAGTCCAGAATATCCTGAAAGAGTGCAACTAGCAACTTTATCTCTTTATGTTTCTCCTTTTTGGTGCACGTTATAAACCTTACAATCTTTCGTTATTTTTAAAAATCTGTCCCATATTTCTAAGAGATTTAAATTTAAAATCTTATATTTTTCCTTCATCCCTTTGTGTAAATCCAGATTTCCAGCTGGTGTCAGTGTTGTACTTCCTGGAGGACTCCTTTAACATTTCTTGTAATGTAGCTGATGAAGTCTTTAAGCATTTTTATGTCTCAGTTCAATTCAGTCTCTGTCTCCTCTGGTTCTTTGCAACCCCATGGATTGCAGCATGCCAGGCTTCCCTGTCCATCCCCAACTCCCGGAGTTTGCTCAAACTCATGTCCATCAATCCTACCATGTCATGCCATCCTACCATCTCATCCTCTGTCATCCCCTTCTCCTCCTGCCTTCAGTCTTTCCCAGTATCAGGGTCTTTTCCAGTCAATCAGTTCTTCTCATCAGGTGGCCAAAATATTGAAGCTTTAGCTTCAGCATCAGTTCTTCCAATGAATATTCAGGACTGATTTCCCTTAGGATTGATTGGTTTGATTTCCTTGCAGTCCAAGGGACTCTCAAGAGTCTTCTCCAATACCACAGTTCAAAAGCATCAATTCTTCAGTGCTCAGCTTTCTTTATAGTCCAACTCTCACACCCATACATGACTACTGGAAAAAACATAGCCTTGACTAGACGGACCTTTGTTGGCCAAGTAATGTCTCCACTTTTTAATATGCTGCCTAAGTTTGTCATAGCTTTTCTTCCAAGGAGCATGTGTCTTAATTTCATGGCTGCAGTCACCACCTGCAGTGATTTTGGAGCCCAAGAAAATACAATCTGTCACTGTTTAGATTGTTTCCCCATCTATTTGCCACGAAGTGATGGGACCAGATGCTATGATCTTAGTTTTTTGAATGTTGAGTTGTAGGCCAGCTTTTTCACTCTCGTCTTTCACTTTCATCAAGATGCTCTTTAGTTCCTCTTCACTTTCTGCCATAAAGGTGGTGTCATCTACATATTTGAGGTTATTGATATTTCTCCCCTGCAGTCTTGATTCCAGCTTGTACTTAATCCAGCCTGGCATTTCACATGATATACTCTGCATAGAAGTTAAATAAGCAGGGTGACAATATACAGCCTTGATGTACTCCTTTCCGAATTTGGAACCAGTCCATTGTTCCATATCCAGTTCTAACAGTTGCTTCTTGACATGCATGAAGGTTTCTCAGGAGGCAGGTAAGGTGGTATGGTATTCCGATCTGTTTAAGAATTTTCCACAGTTTGCTGTGATCCACACAGTCAAAGGCTTCCTTTGACTAAAAAGTCTTAGTCAATGAAGCGGAAGTAGATGTTTTTCTGGAATTCTCTTGCTTTTTCTATGATCCAAAAGATGTTGGCAATTTGATCTCTGGTTCCTCTGCCTTTTCTAAAGCCAGCTTGAAAATCTGAAAGTTCTCTGTTCACATACTGTTGAAGTCTAGCTTGGAGAATTTTGAACATTACTTTGCTAGCATGAGAAATTAGTGCAGTTGTGCAGTGGTTTGAGCATTCTTTGGCATAGCCTCTCTTTGGAACTGGAATGAAAACTGGCCTTTTCTAGTCTGGTGGCCACTGCTGAATTTTCCAGATTTGCTGGCATATTGAGTGCAGCACTTTCACAGCATCATCTTTCAGGATTTGAAATAGCTCAACTGGAATTCCATCACCTCCACTAACTTTGTTTGTAGTGATGCTTCCTAAGGTCCACCTGACCATGCACTCCAGGATGTCTGGCTCCAAGTGAGTGATCACACCATCATGGCTGTTGGGTCATTAAGATCTTTGTTGTATAGTTTTTCTGTGCATTCTTGCCACCTCTTTACTGTTTTTGTCCTTTATTGTGCCCATATTTGCATAAAATATTCCTTTGGTATCTCAAATTTTCTTGAGATTTCTAGTTTTTCCCATTCTATTGTTTTCCTCTCTTTGTTTGCATTAATCATGGAGGAAGGCTTTCTTATCTCTCCTTGCTATTCTTTGAAATCTCACCTCCAACAGCCAGCCCCAGGTCTAGTGCCCTGAGGTCCAGACTCAGTGACACTTAGGAACTCAGTGCAGAAACTCTTCTGCATTGGATCTTGATGCAAAATACAATTCTGATCTGAGTAGGAAGAGGAAGTCTCCTGTGAGTACAGATGCAGAGTTTTCCTTGACTGGGAATCGAACTCGGGCCACAGAGTGGTGGACACCAAATCCTAGCCACTAGACCATCAGAGAGCTGTACACAAAAGATGACTTAGAGCCTCCAAGTGAAAATTGAGAGTGTAAAAGATGAAACCAGAGGTGCAGAGAACAGGAAATTGCCCAGAAGACCAGAGCTGTGTGCAGCTGTGCAAGGCTCCCAGCCCTTGACCAGCTGCTCATCGCCCTTCAAATCCTCAGAAACTTCTGTTTCTGAGACCAGATCACAAAGTATCTACTGAGTCCCTCCTGATCTAGCTCTAGGGCTGTGTGCTGCCTTGCTGCTCTCTTTGTGAACCTCAATTTTCCCTCGACTCAGGCACTGACTTCGCTTTCAACGGGTGATGAGCAGATCCGTCTATCTCCAGATCTCTGACCTGGCCTCGGGGCCTCTGATGACCGCACGGGTACCAGTTCCTTTCCCTCCGTGACCGTCTCAGTTCGCGGAGCCTTAAATTCTTCATTTCCGTGACTTTGGCTGGAGCCCACGGTGAGACCTGGGTGCGATCTCTTTTCTTCTACCAGGAAAATAAGACTGCTCCTCAAGTGTGATGAGGTGGAAAAAGCAAGTGAGCTTTACGGGAATGAGCTCCTTGGTTTTCAGTGACAATCTGTGAACATGTGAAAGATCCAGGAGCCCGACAAGGAGCCGGAGGGGTTTCCGGACGTAAAGGTGTCAGCCTTGTCCTTCCCCCCTGGGATGAACTGGGCCTGGACTCTGCAGAGACTCTGAGCAGAGAAAGGAGGGCTGCTTTCTTGTGCTGAGTAGATTTTCAGGTGGTCACCAACTCCCAGAGCTGCGTCAGCTGCCTCACCCCGTGCCTTTCGCTTCTTTTCCTTTTGCCAAATCACAGGGGGAAAAAAAGAGACCTGTTTCCGCATGGTTTCGAACCGGAGACCTTTCACGCGTGAGGCAAACGTGATAACCACTACCCTACGGAAAGGGGACAGTCGCTGCCACTGAGCACTGTATCCAGGAAAACCCAAGGTTCAGCAGCCACTATCCAAGCCAACTTTTAACATTCATGCAGAAACCTTGGAGCCCCAAGCTCTCTCAGGCACGGAGACGGCAGCTCCCGAGGGCCCTGCTTTAGGATTCCTCATCTCCCCTGAAGTGAGGCCCCTCGGGCCGCCTCAGACTGCCTTCGGGGTCCCGCACCCAACGCAGAGTCCTCAGACCCTCAGCTGCGCACCCCAGAGCAGAGATCGCCCCCGCCGACTCCCCAGCTCCCGGAAGCCGCAGGTGGCGAGGGGTGGGTCCGAAGCCCAGGAGACCTTGCAGCCCTCAGTGTGGACGCCACCCTTCCCGGGCTGCGGACCTCAATGGCCCTTTTCACGGCGCCGGCCGTCAGCGCTCTGGGCTCTCAGGAATGACCGACGCTTCCAATCCCCTCAGAACCACACCCCGCTCCCCGCTGCTCCTTTGCACCTGACTCCTGTGCTCTTTCTCTGCAGCCCCTCTCCGGTGTCCTCTTGGCAAAAGGGAGTCTCTTTGGTGTTCTCTAAAATTTCAACCTGCCGTCCCTGGGTGGGCTCGAACCACCAACCTTTCGGTTAACAGCCGAACGCGCTAACCGATTGCGCCACAGAGACGACAACGTAATCCCTTACTTGCCTCTGCAAGGAGTAAACACTTCCCTGGTGGTTCAGACGGTAAAGCTTCTGCCCGCAATGCTAAAGATCTGGGCTTGATTCCTGGGTCAGGAAGATCCCCTGGAGAAGGAAACGGCAGTACTCTTGCCTGGAAAATCCCATGGACAGAGAAGCCTGGTAGGCTACCGTCCACAGGGTTGCAAAGAGTTGGACACGACTGAGCGACTTTACTTACTTACTCATTCAAAGCGTAAGACCTTTACCCTGAGGGAAAGGGGTGCCACGTCCTTCCCCCTACCCGCCACAGATGCCAGCGCCCTCAGAGATACCGGGATCCAGGGCTTGGACCCTCCTGGCCTGAACCGAATGAGATCCAAGGACAGCTGAACAGCCGGTGGGCTCCCATGATGGCTCTTCCCGTATCCTCGCCTACACTCAATGAATGAGAGTTTGCCCACCCTGGCAAATGCCTCCGGGGCCGAGGTTGTGCTTAGGTTTCCTGTGTCCACCGGGTAGTTCCACCAGTGCAGAGGTCTGGTGATGGTCGCCTTGTGTCTGCACCCCTGGGACAGGGTTTGGCACTCACCGGGACACTCTAACACTTGGATGGCTACATTGTCCTCTTTAGCCCTTTGTCCCGTGAAGACCCCTGAGGACATATAGAAAAGTTTTCGAAGTGAACAGTTCTTTTTAAAAAGCCTTTATCCCAGCTAGTTGATTTACCAGCATCCCATAGGGCGGGCCATGGAAAAGCATATTGGGCACAGCCTATCGGATGGAGTTTGGATAGCCCAGCTGGGTAGACTGCATTCTGTGAGGTCCACCTGGGAACGGGAAGGGGTGGGAATTGAAAACCAAGCAGGGAAGGTGGGTTTGGGAGGAGGGCATGGAGACCTCCCAGGAGGCTTGGGAGAGAGGAGCATTGTCTCAGTCCTCATAACAGAGTGGGGAAGGAGGCAAAGGGCTCTCCCCAAAAGGAAAGCAGGAGGCAAGGGAGGTGGGGAAGTAGGGGAGATGAGAGGGGAAGGGGAGGGACAGGAGAATCAAAGAATTTGTGCTTCCACCCATCCCTCCTCCCTCTTTTGCCCTCTCTCTCCTGCTTGCTCTTCTTCCCATCTCTACAACTGAGACATCCTGACACAACCACATCTGAGAAAAAAGACCCAACTAATCTGTGCTCAGAAGCATAAACTCTTGGTTGTAAGAATGGTTCTGCCCATGTGTGGTCTTAGACGAATAAAGAAATTTCTTGTACCTCTCTTCTTTCTTCTGTAAAGTGAAAGCAATAAGACCATTCTTCTTCATTCCATTGTCAGATGTGCCTGGATTTAGAAACTATTGTATCAAGAACGTTATAGGCAGTGAAATAATATTGTTGTCATTATTCTCTGAATGTTTTGACAACCCCTACCCTTATTTATTTCATGTTAAATTAGCTTGTTGCTTCTAGAAATTTCTGTAAACAGAATCAAGACACTGGCTGCTGTGACTGCTCTTCTTCACCAGTTCTCTGATTGCAGGTCTGGAACCAACATATGGGCTGGAGGAAATGGGAAGAACACACATCTCCACCCAACACAATTTGACCTCACCTGATTCCCTCCTTGCCCCTTGTCAGAGCATGGTTTTCCGGGCATCCCGGCTATTCTGTGATCTCTCAACATATTTTCCATGGATATCTTTTCTTCCTATATCAGCCACAGACCATTTCTGATCCTTGCACTTATAAACTTTGACTGACCTTCAGGTTCTCCTGGAAGAGCTCTTTGTGTTGTTTGTTACCACTCAACTTCTTCATTATACAAAAAAGTTTCATCTTCTCACCGCGGAACTATGAACTTCCTCTTCATAAAAGAACTTCCCCTTTGCCTCCTTCTTCCTTGAGTCAACCTCTATCCAGTCTCTGGGAACAAAATAAGTCTTCAGGCAACACTGGGCTTCTTTCTGACTCTGTTTTTTGGCCATTAAAACAGATGCTACTTTTTCTGTTCTGTGTATTGGATAAGGGAAGAAATGACACTGGGTAAAAATGAAGAAGGAAAGACTATTACTCTGGGCCATAATGTGGACTTATACAATTATTCATGTAAATATTTAGTGTAAAGGTATTTTGTGTATATAATACTGTCTACACTGTAAGACAGCTTAGATACACACCTTCTATGATCCAGCACTCAGTGCTCTTGGGTACCTTGATTTTGTGTGCTTTTTAAAAAACTGTGAAGTTTCTGGATCTTGATACGTTAATTGGAATGAAATTGACTTGACCAATCTAGTACATCATGAGAAATGCTGGGCTGGAAGAAGCACAAGCTGGAATCAAGATTGCTGGGAGAAATATCAATAACCTCAGATATGCAGATGACACCACCCGTTTATGACAGAAAGTGAAGAGGAACTAAAAAGCCTCATGATGAAAGTGAAAGTGGAGGGTGAAAAAGTTGGCTTAAAGCTCAACATTCAGAAAACGAAGATCATGACATCTGGTCCCATCACTTCATGGGAAATAGATGGGAAAACAGTGGAAACAGTGCAGACTTTATTTTTTGGGGCTCCAAAATCCCTGCAGATGGTGACTGTAGCCATGAAATTAAAAGACACTTACTCCTTGGAAGAAAGTTATGACCAACCTAGATAGCATATTCAAAAGCAGAGACATTACTTTGCCAACAAAGGTCCGTCTAGTCAAGGCTATGGTTTTTCCAGTGGTCATGTATGGCTGTGAGAGTTGGACTGTGAAGAAAGCTGAGTGCCGAAGAATTGATGCTTTTGAACTGTGGTGCTGGAGAAGACTCTTGAGAGTCAGTCCCCTGGACTGCAAGGAGATCCAACCAGTCCATTCTAAAGGAGATCAGCCCTGGGTGTTCATTGGAAGGACTGACGCTGAAGCTGAAACTCCAATATTTTGGCCACCTCATGCAAAGAGTTGACTCATTGGGAAAGACTCTGAAGCTGGGAGGGATTGGGGGCAGGAGGAGAAGGGGATGACAGAGGATGCGATGGCTGGATGGTATCACTGACTCGGTGGACATGAGTTTGAGTAAGCTCCAGGAGTTGGTGATGGACAGGGAGGCCTGGCATGCTGTGATTCATGGGGTCCCAAAGAGTCAGACATGACTGAGCGACTGAACTGAACTGAATCTGACAAAAAATGTGTGACTGCCTAAATGTCAGAGCCCTGCCTTGTGGCCCCTGTGGCATGTAGTTGATTTGGGTCACCCCAGGTGAGTTTGGCCTGGTTTGTCTGAGTGTTTTGTTCATTTTTACTTATCTTGTAAATCTAACAAATATACACTTGTAAAAAAAAAAAAGAAAGACTACCCTCCCATCAGAAGTGTGAAGAATAGAATTCTCCAGCTCCACTGTCACTGGACTGCTGACACACTTTAGGTTGGGTCCCTAGAATAACTGCCTTGGGATTACCAGCCAGATGGATGGAGCCTAAAGAAGCCCTTATCCATTTCTGGTGACAAAGAGCAGGTATCTTTCAAAGGGGTTCCATGGTGTAACAGTGAGCACTCTGAATTCTGAATCCCGTGATCTGAAAACTGGGTTGGACCTTTCTGGTTAATTAGAACTAGGACACTTTTTACTCCCCTAATAGGACCTGCCTTCCAGCTCCCATGTCCCCAGCAGCGTGGTTCACACGGGCCCGTCAGACAAGTGTGGGAACAACCCAGGGCATCCTCGCTGGACCCAGGCGGCTCTGCACATCCCTGGCCATCGGAGGCCCAGCCCCTGCCCTCCTCTCTATCCCTCGCCCAGGGGAGCAGCAACCCAGCCAGTGCCATCCCCTTGTCGGGTTACCCAGGGTCTTGGGGGCAAGAGGGAGAGGCTGCGCCCCCTGAGTCCTGCCCTGTGAGGGGGCTTCACACTGCATGCCTTGTAGTCACTGATCAGACAGGATGGCAGCTTTCCAGTACAGGGTTCCAGACCTGACTGGGAAGAACTATGTTTTATTCAGGTTCTCTGTTATTCTGAATATTAATTGACCCTATCCCAGTTTATTATGATTTTATTTAGAGTTTCTTGCTCCTAAGTCTCCGCTGGGCATGCAAAACTGCTGTTTGGCCAATATTTGAACCTTGACTCTTGGAAATCTCGTCCGTTGGTCCCAGCTCAGCCCAAAAAAGGAGTGTGAGTTGCAGATTTCGGCATCTGAGGGAACTCCAGGTCCCTGACCCACGGCCGCTGGGCCAGGCTGCTCCAGGGCCAAAGGGGAGAGGAGCTACTGGGAGTCCAGAGCCAGACTGAGTCCTTCATCCTGCAGTTACTGCTCCACCGAGAAGACTTCCTATGATGGTGAGCAGAGCAAAACAATTGTGTCATCTACTGCTTGGGAGAAAAATATGGATGAGGCCCGTGATGGACTTGAATAGCTAATTAAAGTGTTCCCTTCCGGGTGCAAAGGAGCACTTCTCAGATTCTTATATTTTGGAACCTTCAGTGGTTAAAGAAGGACTCAGTGACAGAGTTGTCTTTGTTAAGTCGCTCAGTCATGTCTGACTCTTTGCGGCCGCATGTACTGCAACACACCAGGCTTCCCTGTCCATCACCATCTCCTGGAGCTTGCTCAAACTCATGTCCATTGAATTGGTGATGCCATCCAACCATCTCATCCTCTGTCATCCCCTTCTCCTCCCGCCTTCAATCTTTCCCAGCATCAGGGTCTTTTCCAATGAGTCAGTTCTTCCCAACAGGTGGCTAAAGTATTGGAGCTTCAGTCTCAGCATCAGTCCTTCCAATGAATATTCAGGACTGATTTCCTTTAGGATTGACTGATTTGATCACCTTGCTGTCCAGGGAACTCTCAAGAGCCTTCTCCAACACCACAGTTCAAAAGCATCAATTCTTTGGTGCTCAGCCTTCTTTATAGTCCAACTCTCACATCCATAGATAACTACTGGAAAAACCATAGCTTTGACTAGATGGACATTTGTTGGCAAAGTAATATTTATGCTTTTAAATACGCAGTCTAGATTGGTCATAGCTTTTCTTTCAAGGAGCAAGAGTCTTTTGATTTGATGGCTGCTGTCAGCATATGCAGGTCATTCATTTTTTAAATGTAAAAATGTTAAATACATATAAAGAAGAAAATAAGCCGTCATCCATAGTCCCACCTCCTGGAATGAACTACTGTTATCATCTTTACATACGTTCCTTCAAATCTATTTTTAAATTTCCAAGTTTTAGCAAAAAGTCCGTGGGTGCATGCTAAGTCACTTCAGGCCTATCTGACACTTTTGGACCATATGGACTATAGTCCACTAGGCTCCTGTGTCCATGGGATTCTCCAGGCAAGACTATTGGAGTGAAATATTCCAGGGGATCTTGCTGCCCCAGGGATCGATCCCAGATTTCCAGTGTCTTTTGCATTGGCAGGTGGGTTCTTTACCATTAGCATTACCTGGGAAGCCCCTAAAGTATATATGTTTATTCTATAAAATTCAAATGATGCAGAAAATACAAAAATGTGAAAATTTGAAACATCTTAAATTCAAAGGTAACTTCTGTTAATGTAGGTAAATGTTGATGGAATCATTTAGGCATATCAACAGAGAGAAGAATATATACAAATAAACTTTTATATTTGAGCTGTTATAGGTTCTATTCCTATTTTAAAGTAGTCCCATTTAATAGTGTATAAATTCAATGGAAAAATACAAAAAGAAACTCTTAAACTTTCAACCTGTTTACCTTAAGAGAGATACATTTCTTGTGTGTGTGTGTGTTTGTAATAAAGTTTTATTAAAGTATAAAGGAGGTAGAGAAAGCTTCTGACATAGATATCAAAAGGGGGTAGAAAGAGTACCTGCTTGCTAGTGTTAGCAATGGAGTTATATACTCTCCAATGAATCCAAACAATGTCTGGAGGTTGTAAAGATCTCACCAGACCTACTCCCATAATTTACATCTTAAGATAACAGAATTAGCCAGAAGGTTTAATCCAGAGAATCCTTGTAAAGACCAGACCTATTTTAAAAGTATTTTAGTATTTAAAGTATTTTAAAGTATTCCCATTTAATAATGCATACATTCAATGGAAAAACACAAAAATAAAGAAACTGTTGAACTTTCAACTTGTTTACCTTAAGAGAGATACATTTTTAAAATAACTCTAATGCTAATAATAATAAAAACAATGATTATAATTTAATCAAGCAATTAAAATTTGGAATAATTTTTCTCATTACTTTTAAAAAATATAATTCCTTAAGATATAATTTTAAAATAATGCAATGTATCCATTTCAAGTTTGATGACTTTTGACAACTGAACGTACTCATGGAAACACTACCCAGTTCAAGAACATGTCCAGCACTCCAAAATATCCCCTTGAGCCCCTTTGCCATCAATACCCCTGCCACTCCCTGCCCAGGAGCTCAGTGATCTAGTTCTTGTCACTAGCGATTAGTTTGCCTCATCGAGTAATTCGCATAAGTGGGCCCACAGAGTATGTACTCTTTTCATCATTCAGGGTGATGTTTTAATCCATATTGTTGCCATCTATCACAAATTTGTTTCATTTTATTGAAGAGTATCATTCCTCTGAATGAATATATCACAACTATATCTATTAACCTCATGATGGACATTTGAATGGTTTTCAATTTGGGAACTATTATGAACAAAGCTACTATAAGCAAATCCCTTCTGTGGGCATATATTTTATAAATTTCATGTAAAATTTGTTATTCTTTAATATGAATTTATTTTGCAAATGGATGTTACATTCATAAAGAAAAAATATTGAAATGTTTAAAAAATTAACTCAAATGTTACAAAAGAATGAAGTACCAGCTTATCTTTGATTGTTTCCTACTGGAACATACTTAATATTAGCCACATGCTCTGCCAGCTGCAGTACTTGATTATCTCATTTAATCTACACAACAGCTTCATGAAGTACTTATTATTTCTTTCACATGACACTTGCAAAATTGACCTAGCAAACTGGAGTTGACCCAAGGTCAAATGGAAGGTAAGTGGTGGCATCAGGACTAAAAGGAGGCCCCCCAGATGTTGGGCTCATTACATTTGGGCTAAATGTTCTCTGCCGTTCTTGGTTTCCTGTCTTCCTTTTGCCCCTGATCTGTGTGCTTGAGGCTGACCCTGGCAACCAGCATTTCCAGGTCTTTCTTCCCACAGAATCCAATAGGTGCAGCCAAACAAATGAGCAAAAGAGAGAGAGGAGGAAAGTGAATGATAAAGGTTACCTGCCATATCAGCAAATAAAGGCTGAACTAGCCACCAGCCACTACCAACCTTAATGAAGTGAAGTGGCTCAGTTGTGTCCAACTCTTTGCGACCCCATTGACAGTAGCCTACCAGGCTCTACTGTCCATGGGATTTTCCAGACAAGAATACTGGAGTAGGCTGCCATTTCTTTCTCCAGGGGATCTTCCCAACCCAGGGATCGAATCTGGGTCTCCTGCATTGCAGACAGACGCTTTGCCGTTTGAGCCACCAGGGAAGCCCTTAATAAGTATGTTAAAAAGAAATCTGCTTTTGGAGAGGGTATGGCAACTCACTGCAGTTGCCTTACCTTTTCTTGCCTGGAAAATCACACGAAGAGAGGAGCCTTGTGGGCTACCGTCCATGGCATCACACAAGAGTTGGATATGACTGAGCATGCACGACTGAACACAGACTGTGGGATCTTAGTTCCACAAATTCTGTCCCACAGCTGTGAAAGCACCAAGTTCTAACCACTAGACTGTCAACGAATTCCTGTCACATCTTAAGATGTCAGTTCAGTTCAGTTCAGTCGCTCAGTTGTGTCTGACTCTTTGCCACCTCATGAATCGCAGCACGCCAGGCCTCCCTGTTCATCACCAACTCCCGGAGTTCACTCAGACTCATGTCCATCGAGTCAGTGATGCCATCCAGCCATCTCATCCTCTGTCATCCCCTTCTCCTCCTGCCCCCAATCCCTCCCAGCATCAGAGTCTTTTCCAATGAGTCAACTCTTCGCATGAGGTGGCCAAAGTACTGGAGTTTCAGCTTTAGCATCATTCCTTCCAAAGAAATCCCAGGGCTGATCTCCTTCAGAATGGACTGGTTGGATCTCCTTGCAGTCCAAGGGACTCTCAAGAGTCTTCTCCAACACCACAGTTCAAAAGCATCAATTCTTCAGTGCTCAGCTTTCTTCACAGTCCAACTCTCACAGCCATACATGACCACTGGAAAAACCATAGCCTTGACTAGACGGACCTTTGTTGGCAAAGTAATGTCTCTGCTTTTGAATATGCTATCTAGGTTGGTCATAACTTTTCTTCCAAGGAGTAAGTGTCTTTTAATTTCATGGCTACAGTCACCATCTGCAGGGATTTTGGAGCCCAAAAAAATAAAGTCTGCACTGTTTCCACTGTTTTCCCATCTATTTCCCATGAAGTGATGGGACCAGATGTCATGATCTTTGTTTTCTGAATGTTGAGCTTTAAGCCAACTTTTTCACCCTCCACTTTCACTTTCATCACGAGGCTTTTTAGTTCCTCTTCACTTTCTGCCATAAGGGTGGTGTCATCTGCATATCTGAGGTTGTTGATATTTCTCCTGGCAATCTTGATTCCAGTTACCTGGGTGTAAACTTTGTCGAAGCACTTCATTATATGTGTACTTGAAAGATGCAAGAGACTGGATCATAAATATTCTCATCACAAAAAAGAAATGAGAATTATGTGATGGCATGGAGGTGCTAGTTAATGCTCTGGTGGGAATCATTTTGCCATATATAACTGTATCCAATCAACATGCTGCACACCCTAAACTCACAGAGTGTTATATGTCAATTATATTTCAATAAAGGTGGAGAAATAATTAATTAAAAAAAAGAAAGAAACCTGCCCGTTACATCTTTGGAATCCATCAAAAGCCAAGGGGGACACGCTCCAGTGCTGCAAGTTCAAGTGCAATGCAGCTGGGGAGGAAGAAGGACTGCCTACTCACTGGTCACCTGCCCAAGGTTGTCTGCTTTGGCTCCAGAAACTGGTGGGAACTAGACTGGCCTTCAGCAGTGCCAGGAGGACTGGGTCCCTGCAGGCTCCCACTTCATTCTCATGAGGTGTTTTGATGAGGAAATCACCAAGGATTTCTTCTTTTCACCTAATCTATTACCACTTCTCACTGTGTCTCTTCAAGACCATTGTTGGATGCTGACTGGACACGGCTTGAAGGACATGCTGCCCTTCTCCTACTGGTCTCTTCTGGCCTGGACGTTACTGCCCGTGGGATCAGAACCAGGAGGCCAGGAGGGCACTGGCTGCCTGAGAACCAAAAGTCGCCTCGTGCACCCAAGTGCGCCACTCACCTGCACCTCGCCGGCTCCGGGCAATTTGAATTTATGCCCCCTCCGGAGCTTCTCCACCGCTCCATGAGAAGTGTGGGGCTCTAGACCTGGTGACAGGGGCCGCCTGAGGCGGCCTGGCCCTGCCCCTGACCCTGGAGGACAGGCCAGAGAGAGGCCAATATTGACCAGCCTGGCCAAGAGAAGTCTCAACTGTGGCCCAGCTCACACATTGGAGGTTAAAATTCTCAAACCCTCAGCTTTTAGTGGAGCTAGATCTCAAGTTGAATCCATCTCCATGCCTTTATGAGGAAAGTTGAGGGAGGAAATCAGACCAAGAAAAAGATTATGTGTATAAAAATGCGCAACTAATCAAAGAAAAACAGGATTTTCTGACAAGTTGGCAGTGTGGTATGAAGGACTGGTGTTAAAGAGAAGTGTGTTTGGTCTGAGTAAACAGAGCATCAGATAAAATGGGAAAACACCCTTGTCACAGGGGTGGAAGGGGAAAGACCCAGAATTTTGCTTGGAGCCCTGGGGCCTTCCCTGATAGTGTTATCCATTAAGGCTATCCACTTTCCTGAATCCGCCGTCCTTAGTGATATTTCAGAACCCAGGTCTCAGTTGGGGGCCTCCTCATCCCCCTCCTTTTTTCTTTCTGAAGACAGAATCCCAAAGGTTTCAGCACTATGATGTTTGCTTTTCATCTATCAAGCTACCTAGAGCACCTGGGCCTCGCTAATTGAACAAGTAACTGACCAGAAGCAGCTCACTGACTTGCCTGAACTTCAAGCTTGGAAGAAGAGTGGAGGGCGAGGAGAGCAGATTGTATGGCTCCTGAGTGAATGCAAAGGTCTGATCATTTCTGAGAGCCGAGGCTACCGACTCCTTGTGTGATGAACAGGGCAACCCAGGTGCGGGTCCACAGCACTGGAGGATCAGGGTCTACATTGTTGCCTGACAGGCTCTCTCGGGTTCAAACAAAGATAACCCCACTTTCCCCACTCCTGTAGCTTCCCGGAGCTGAGGCATCTGCTGGGCCAACTGCTGCTCTCAGGGGCATAGCAGTGGGACTGGAGACTCTGTGCTGGGTGTGGGATCTGGAAGCCAGACTCTGGGTGCTCAAGGGTCCTGGTTTCAGGAGGAAGGGAGAAGCCCTAGAGCAGGGGCTGCAGTCTACTTGTCTGACATATCACTGGTGGTTCCAGGTTCATTCTTCAGTTTGAAAGACTGGTGACCAGGAGAATGTGGGCAGGACCAGAGGTTTACATGGACATAGCATCAAGCAAAACATAAGCCTTGTTTCCATACTGCAGTGGTTATCACGTTCACCTCACATGCGAAAGGTCCTGGCCAGAAACAGAATTTCCCTTTTCCTGAGATTTACGTTCCCATTCAAGAAATACAAAGCAGGGTGGAAGTTGTGGCAGCAGGTGCACTTACATTTTCCTTGGCCCCAGAAACAGGGGGACAGAAAAAGAAAGGCAAAATGTTTGTCTAAGGAGGCCTTACCAGTAGCTGAGAAAAGAAGAGAAGCTAAAGGCAAAAGAGAAAAGGAAAGATATATCCATTTGAATGCAGAGTTCCAAAGAATAGCAAGGAGAGATATGAAAGCTTTCCTCAGTGATCAATGCAAAGAAATAGAGCAAAACAATAGAATGGGAAAGACTAGAGATCTCTTCAAGAAAATTAGAGATACCAAGGGAACATTTCATGCAAAGAAATGGTATGGACCTAACAGAAGCAGAAGATATTTTTAAAAGGTGGCAAGAATACACAGAACTGTACAAAAAAGATCTTAATGACACAGATAACCACAATGGTGTGATCACTTACCTAGAGCCAGACATTCTAGAGTTCGAGGTCATGTGGGCCTTGGGAAGCATCACTACAAACAAAGCTAGTGGAGATAATGGAATTCCAGCAGAGCTATTTCAAATCTTAAAAGATGATGCTGTTAAAGTGCTGCACTCATATGCCAGTAAATTTGGAAAACTCAGCAGTGGCCACAGGACTGGAAAAGGTCAGTTTTCATTCCAATCCTGAAGAAGGGCAATACCAAAGAATGTTGAAACTACTAAACTATTGCTTATCTCATATTTAGCAAAGTAACACTCAAAATTCTCCAAGTTAGGCTTCAACAATATGTGAACCAAGAATGTCCAGATGTTCAAGCTGGATTCAGAAAAGGCAGAGGAACCAGAGATCATATTACCAACATCTTTTGGATCATAGAAAAAGCAAGAGAATTCCACAAAAACATCTACTTCTGCTTTATTGACTATGCCAAAGCCTTTGTTGTGTGGATCACAACAAACTGTGGAAAATTCTTCAAGAGATGGGAGTACCAGACCACCTTACCCATCTCCTGAGAAATCTGTATGCAGGTCAAAAAGCAGCAGTTAGAACATGACATGAAACAATGGACTGGTTCCAAATTGGAAAATGAGTATGTCATGGCTGTATATTGTAACCCTGCTTATTTAACTTTTATGCAAAGTACATCATGTGAAATGCCAGGCTAAATAAAGCACAGGCTGGAATCAAGATTTCTGGAAGAAATATCAATAACTTCAGATATGCAGGTGACACCACCTTTATGGTAGAAAGTGAAGAGGAAATAAAGAGCCTTTTGACGAAAGTGAAAGAGGAGAGTGGAAAAGCTGGCTTAATACTCAACATTCAAAGAACAAAGATCATGGCATCTAGTCCCATCACTTCATGGCAAATAGATGGGGAAACAATGGAGAAATAGTGACAGACTTTATTTTCTTGGGCTCCAAAATCACTGTAGATGGTGACTGCAGCCATTAAATTAAAAGACACTTGCTCCTTGGAAGAAAAGCTATGACCAGCCTAGATAGCATGTTAAAAAGCAGAGATGTTACTTTGCCAACAAAGGTCCATCTAACCAAAGCTATGGTTTTTCCAATAATAATGTGTGGATGTGAGAGTTGGACTATAAAGAAAACTGAGCACCAAAGAATTAATTGATGCTTTTAACTGTGGTGTTGGAGAAGACTCTTGAGAGTCCCTTGGACATCCAGAAGATCAAAGCAGTCAAACATAGAGGATATCAGTCCTGAATATTCATTGGAAGAACTGATGCTGAAGTTGAAACTCCAACTTTGGCCACCTGATGTGAAGAGCTGACTCTTTGGAAAAGACCCTGATGCTGGGAGAGCTTGAGAGCAGAAGGATAAGGGGACAACAGAGGATGAGATGGTTGGATGGCATTACCAATTCCGTGGACATGAGTTTGAGAAAACTCAGGAACTGGTGATGGACAGGGAAGCCTGGAGTGCTGCAGTCCATGGGGTCGCAAAGAGTCAGACAGGACTGAGTAACTGAACTGAAGAAATTTGGGAGGAGTTCCTTACCACCTGAAAGCCCAATGGGCCTACAACTAGCCCTCCTCCTTTCTCTGCTCTGAGTCACCTTGCAGAACAAGCCACAGTCTGAATCCAACGAGGGCACAGGACAAGGCAGACTGCAGGATACTTTTATCTCCTGATATCCCCTCAGTTTTTCATCTGGGCCCTACATCGTCTTTAATGGTGACATCTATTATCTCTCTGAAAACCAAGAAGTTCATCCCTTGTGAAGAAACTTAGCTTTCCATCAGCCTGGCCCACCTGTGGGACAAACAGATTTGAGGTCAGAGAACAAAAGAGAGCGAATTCAACTCTCCCCCAGGGCTCAAGCCAGAGACCCAAATGTTAAGAGGGTCAGGCTCTACAGATTCAGCTGGTCGCAGAGGAAAAGCAGTTGGTCCTCCTGCCATTATCAGGGGAGGCCCCGGAGTCAGGATAGAGCTCAGGGAGTAGATTGACACACTCTTCACAGGCTGAGAACCAAGTGGCCCCTGCTTCACAAGGAAATAGGTTCGGGAAGAGAGCTTGACCTCTCACCACACCTGGATTGCAGGTCTTCCCCCACGACCTGCGGCACTTACTTTGATCGGCCTAGGATGAGGCTGAACCTCTGATCGAGGTGTAAGGCAGCCGGTGTTGCGCTTTGTCTTGGGCTGCGTCTCTCTTCTGGGCATTTCTTCGGGGGCAGGGGATGGCTCCCTCCCTTCAGGGCGCTCCAACCGCAGGCTCTGGATCCCCGCCCCTTCTCCTGGTGCTGCAGGGCGCTGTGTGTCTGTGGGCCCTCGGGCGCCCGCTTGTATCCACCCTGACCTAGAGAGGACACCGCACCTCGTCCGGTCCAAGCATGACGGCAGCACGCCGGACGCGACAGAAAGACGACGAACCCGCTCCTCTGTCTGGACATGGGAGGTGAAAACTAGGACCTGTAGGGGAGGAAAGCAAGGGGAAATCTCATGAAACTGAAAGGTTGTTGTTGAATCACGCAAAGATACCGGGATTCTTGGCCCTCGGAGGAGAAGAATTCAATCCGGGGCCAGAGACGAGGCTTGATCGCTCAGAGCTTTTGTGTAATAAAGTTTTATTAAAGTATAAAGGAGATAGAGAAAGCTTCTCACATAGGCATCAGAAGGGGGCAGAAAGAGTACCCCCCTGCTAGTCTTCGGCTGGATGTTATATAGTCACTAGCAAGCAGTCTGTTAATGAAAGAAAGGAATGTCTTAAAATTCAGAATGGCACCAGGCCCCTCACCCATAAGATGCATTTTGGGATAATCTTGGCCCCAAATGGTTTATCCTGGGCCATAAAATGATTAACTTGAATCTTGAAGAAGGGCAGACCACCATACAAATAGTTTCATTTACATAGATTAGGGGAACAATATCTGAGTATAACATACTGGTTTGTCAAATAGGTTCTGAGCCAAGAGGCGGAACCGACTTGAAGACCGAGTTTGGGGGTAAATGCATAGTACATTAGCATAGCTTAAGACAAACATTTCCATAAGAAAAAGGCATTGCTTAACTTCAGGTGAAACCAGGTGTCATTATGGCAACACAGTATTTTAAGAGAAACCTTCTTTTAAATTTGTATAGAGAAGGAAAAAATATCGCTAGTTTGTTTCCTCCTGCCGCTTAAGAGAAATAAAAATGTCTGACACTTGCAGGCTATTTCCTCCGTTTGGAGACCCCTGGCCTTCCTGCCTGTTACCCTCTGAAAACGTCCTGATCTAAAGCCATTTTCAAGCCCGCCTCTTTGGGGACTCAGACCTCCAGACGCACTCGGAATCCACGCGGAATCAGCTGGAGCCCCGCGGCCCTGGGGGCTGGTGCGCACCCTGGGTTCGCCTTCCTGGGGTTTGAGCCCCTGAACCTCAGACGGGAAGGAAACGCAGTGACCGCCGCACTAAGAAAAGGAGAAAAGCCACTGCTGGAAAAAAAACGGCACATGCATCCCTAAACTTGAGAAGCTTTATTTCTAAAGGAAACCAGAGACAGACAAACACACAGACAACATTGCATTAAAGTCTTTCAGCGAAAAGAAATTCTGCCTGCTGTGAGGTGAACAAGAAAGCTCTTCAAGACACCTGCTTTCTGAGAAAACCGCCTTTACCTCTCTGTTAAAATTCACTCTCCATGAAATGTTGAACTGGAAAATTCAAACTGGAAAAAAGGCAAACAAAAGACTTTTCAGACATTGTAAAATGTATAGCAAAGCTGTCCTTCAAGAATAATCTCTGATGAGAAAGGAATGAAGACCGTCAGATCTGGGTGGACCGCGCCTGGCTCCTCCGCGGCTTTATGCGGGGCCAGGTCGGCAAACGAATTCAACAAATGACCTGAGCCTCAGCCTTTGCTGCACTTCCTGCTAAACTTGAAAATGTGATGCAAGTCTTGCATTATCTCAGTTATATTATATCCTGAGGAACCCCTGCCCCCACCCCCTCCCAGTGCCCGACGGCACCATAGAAGTGCTGTGATGGGGCTGTGAGAGAGCGCGGGTCAGGCGCATCGGAGCAGAGGGGAGGGCAGGTCAGAGGAGAGGGCATGTCATTCGTTTCACGAGTGGAATTTAAAGCATCGAGCTCGCTGCCCGCTGGCGCCATGAAGAGGGACTGTAAAGCGCGCATTCGCAGCCTGAAAGGGCTGCGTCCACCTTGCAGGACGTCGGGCCGCCTGGGGATCAGACTCACCTAACTCCCCTGGCTGCTAGGGCTCCTGAAAACTGAGGCCTCAGCGGGGGCGACCTCTGAGCTTGGGCGCAAAGCTGGCACACAGGGACCTCGCTCCTGGAGAGGCGTGGAACCCTAAATCAGCCTCTTTCAGGAACTGCAGATCCTTACTTGACGGATTGCCTGTGTTTCCAGAGTCCTCTTCCTTAGAAAATTTGAAGGTCAGGTGTGTTCAAACATGCAGTTCTTGGATATGTCACTAGACAAAAGCGGCCATGTGGTTTCCGTAGTGTAGTGGTTATTACGTTCGCCTAACACGCGAAAGGTCCCCGGTTCGAAACCGGGCGGAAACAACTCCACTTTCCCGCAAGCTTTTAGATTCATATTTTAAACCCAAAATGAAGGCCTGCCACGTGGAGTGAGGTTTGGAACTTCAGCTTCACCGTCAGTCTTTCCAGTGAATATTCAGTGTTGATTTCCTTTCCTGACTGGTTTGAACTCTCCTTGACCTGCATACAGGTTTTTCAGGAGGCAGGTAAGGTGGTCTGGTATTCCCATCTCTTGAAGAATTTTCCACAATTTGTTGTGATCCAAACAAAGGCTTTAGCGGAGTCAATGAAGCAGAAATAGATGTCTTTCTGGAATTCTCTTGCCTTTTCTATGATTCAATGAATGAAAAACGGAGGAAAAGAATAGAACAAAATTATTCGGAAAAATATATGGAAAAAGTTAAATAGAGACCACTACTAACAGTGGAAGAAACTTCATTGGTAAAAGGAGATTACAGGATGATGATGATGAGCCTACTCTTTCATGAATTCTAGGATTCCCAGTCAACCTGTTTTCCTGCAGAGATCCTCTCTGAGGATCAGGTACTATCTGGTCGTACGTCCTTCTGTGTTGGGTAGTAGTGGAGCTTGGGAGAGGATGCCCAGACTAGAAGCAATCGTACATCATTTACATTCTAAAACAGTGAAACAACTCCCTGGGTGGGCTCGAACCACCAGCCTTTCGGTTAACAGCCGAGAGCGCTAACCGATTGTGCCACAGAGACCTGAGACAAGTTTATTCCTCCCTCCCACCGAAAGCAAGCATACTTAGGGACCTAGGCAGAGCCACCTGTGTTTCGCAGCATGCAGTTTCCGCCTAATAGTGTGTCCCTAGCACGGCGTTTCTCCAGGCAACTGGAGAGATGGAGTCCACGCAGCCTGTTCGTTCCCGTCGGGAAGCCAAGATGTTCCTAGGGCAGAAGGTCACCTGAGCGCCCCCGCCGCGCATTGCGCCCAAGAGACGCCCCGAACTTGAGCCGAGGGGCCCCCGAAGGAAGCTGCTGGCTCTTGGTGTTTGCTATCCCTTCATCCGACCATTTGTGCTTCTGGGCAGCGGTTTAGTGCGTGTGGTCCGTGTGGCTGCAGCTGGCAAGAGAACAGTTTGTCGTGATCGACACAGTTAAAGGCTTTACCTGTCTTTGGACTTAGGGAAAAGAAAGGTGTGAGGCCGGCGAAAACATCCGAGGAAGGACAAGAGCAGGAGAGAACACAGAATGAGCCAGAAGAGAGAAAGGGACTGGAAGGGAGAGGAGCGGGCTGGTACCGCGGTGGGAGACGTCGCTGGGTTGGGGCATCGCAGCGCCTCACTCAGGAGCCATGCCCACCCTTTACTGAGGTGTCCAGGAATCCGGTTCACCCCAAATTGCAAAGCTGCTGGCCTGGCATTTGTTCTGGCATTTTCCTTTGCCGGTTCCATGAGGAAGCGCGAGGTGGGTGGTGTGGGTTTGCAGGTGAATGCAAGACCTATGGGCTACCTTGGGGATGACTGGTGGGAAAGTAAACACACAAATTCACTTTCCCCTTTGCAGGCTGGTCTTCAGGGTCTGGGTGGGAAACTAGAAAATCTGAGTGCCAATATCAGTATTTATTTAGAGATAAGGAGATCAATAGCCAAGCAGTCAGTGAAAGTGGTTATGTTGGTGGGGGAGTGGGAGTGGGAACCTGACTGGGGCCAGTGGAGTACTCTTTGGGGTATATGTAACTTGGTATCTTTCACATGTGTGTGTGTGTGTGTGTGTGTGTGTACACACATATATACATAGTAAGGTGCATTGCTTATATTTTAACTTTAAATTTTTACATAGTCATAAAAAATATATCTTATGTAAAATTCTGGGTCTTGTGTCATGTGTAAGAAGGTTTTCCACTTAAAACCTTAGTTTTTTTTTTTATTGGGGGATATTTGAAGCAAGGAATTGGACTACTGTTCTTTTGATGAGCTGATCAGATGAACTAGTAAACTGGCAGATCCCACCAGCCCAGGAGGCTACCACTGCCACTGTAAGGCATCAGGAACTTAAAGCCACACCCAGACTTTATGCAGTGCAGTGCCAAAATGCAACACCTTACACTCAGTGGTGACATGCAAAGTGCCATGTGCCCAGGCATGGTCTACAAGTTTTACATGGGTGTTCTCACTTTATCCTTTCAACAGTCTTCTATCGTATCATCATCCTCATTTCACACATGAGAAACCTCAGATATGGAAGGTTAAGTAACTTGTCTAGTCACTCAATCAGTGAGTGGGAATCTGAAGCCAGCATTTTGAACTGGAAGCCTGCCTGGCTCCACAGGATATGGTGCCCATCAAAGAGGAACACAAATGGTAAAAATGTTTGGCAAGAAATTTAAGACTGTATATTTCTTTCACAAAACACCAAGGAGGAGTCACGTAACATGAATAAAATTGTCTGCAATATTCTCATGAACCACTTGCCTCCCAAACACCTTCCTTATTCCAAGAGCTGCTCCCCTTGAATCCCCAACTTAAACACACCTTCTGCAAGAACTAGATTTTTCCTCCCTTTTATCCTTTCCTCTCACCTTTCTAATACCTCTTCCATAGCTCTTCTGTTCTTTCACTTCCAGGTCATTCATTTTTTTAATTACAAATATTGAATATATCTAAAGAAGGAAATAAGCAGTCATCCATAGTCCCACCTCCTGGAAGGGACTACTGTTATCATCTTTGCATGTTTTCCTTCAAATCTGTTTTTAAATTATCCTAAGTTGTAGCAAAAGGTGCATGGGTTCATGCTAAGTCATTTCAGTCCTGTCTGACTCTCTTGGACCCCAGTGACTGTAGCCTGCCAGGCTCCTCTGACCGTGAGAGGATTCCAGGCCAGAATAAGGAGTGGGTAGCTATGCCCTCCTCCAGGGAATCTTCCTGAACCAGGGATAGACCCCACATCTCTTGTGTCTCTTGCATTGGCAGGTGGGTTCTTTACCATTAGTATCACCTGGGAAGCCCCTAAAGTATGTAGGTTTATTTTTCAAATTTCAAATAATGCACAAAATACAAATATGTAAAATTTTGAAACATCTTAAATTCAAAAGTAACTTCTGTTAATGTAGGTAAATGCTGCTGGAGTCATTTAGGTATATCAACAGAGAGAAGAATATATATAAATATGCTTTTATATGATTGAGCTCTTATAGGTTCTATTCCTATTTTCAAGTATTTCAATTTAATAGTGCATAAATTTAATGAAAAAGTACAAAAATAAAAAAACTGTTGAGCTTTCAGTCAAATTGTTTACCTTAAGAGATATACATTTCTAAAAGAACCCTCTAGTGCTAATAATAATTATAATTGAATTAAGTTATTAAAATTTGGAATGATTCTTCTCATTACTTTTTAAAAATCAAATTTCTTAAGACTTAATTTAAAAATAATACAATCTATCCATTTCAAGTTTGATGACTTTTGACAACTGAACATGCCCATGGAACCATTACCATGTTCAAGAACATCTCCAGCACTCCAAAATATCCTCTTGAGCCCCTTTGCCATCAGTCCCCCTGCCATGCCCTGTCCCAGGTGCTCAATGATCTAGTTCTTTTCACTAGGGATTAGTTTGCCTCATCTAGTAATTTGCATAAGTGGATCCACAGAGTATATACTCTTCATCATTCAGGGTGATGTTTTAATCCGTATTGTTGCTATGTAGCAGGAATTTGTTTCATTTTATTGAAGAGTAGTATTCCTTTGAGTGAGTATATCACCATTATATCTATTCACTTCATGATGGACATTTGAATGGTTTTCAGTTTGGAAACCATTATGAACAAAGCTGATATTAGCAAGTTCCTTTTGTGGGTATATGATTTATAAATTCCATTTAAAACTTTTTATAAATTCACAAATTTATTTTGTGAATGTGAATTCATTCACAAATTATGAATAAATTCATAAAGACAAAAATTTATTGAATTGTTTAAAAAATGTATTCAAATGTTACAAAAGACTGAAGTACCACCTTCTCTTCGATTGTTTCCTACCAGAACATCCTTAATATTAGCCACATGCTCTACCAGCTGTATTATTTGTTTATCTCATTTAATCTACACAATAGCTTCATGAAGTACTTATTATTTCTTTTATATGACACTTGCAAAATTGGCCTAGCAAATTGGAGTTGACCCAAGGTCAAAGGGAAAGTAAGTGGTGGCACCGGGACTAAAAGGAGGCCCCCAGATGTTGGGCTCATTAAACTTGGGCTAAATATTCTCTGCCTTTCCTGGTTTCCTGTCTACCTTTCACCCCTGATCTGTGTGCTTGAGGCTGACCCTGGCAACCAGCATTTCCAGGTCTTTCTTGCCAATGGACTCCAGTGGGTGTAGCCAAACAAATGAGATCAGAAGAGAGAGGGGAGGAATGTGAATGAAAAAGGTTGCCTGCCATATCAGCAAACAAAGCATGCTGTGCCGTCTGGCCACCAGCCACTACCAACCTTAATAAGTGCATAAGAAGAAACCTATCTGTTATTGAAGTAGGAAATGGCAACCCACTGCAGTATTCTTGCCTGGAAAATTCCATGAAGAGAGGAGAGTGGTCGGCTACAATGGAGTCCCAGGGAGTTAGATATGACTGAGCATGCATGACTGAACACAGACTGTGGGATCTTAAGTCCAAAAACCCTGGCCCACAGCTGTGAAAGCACCAAGTTCTAACCACTAGACTGCCAGGGATTTCTTATCACATCTTAAGACATCAGTTGCTGCTGCTGCTGCTGCTAAGTCACTTCAGTCGTGTCCGACTCTGTGTGACCCCATAGATGGCAGCCCACCAGGCACCCCCGTCCCTGGGATTCTCAAGGCAAGAAAAATGGAGTGGGTTGCCATTTCCTTCTCCAAAGCATGAAAGGGAAAAGTGAAAGGGAAGACACTCAGTCGTGTCTGACTCTTCGCTTCCCCATGGGCTGCAGCCTACCAGGCTCCTGCATCCATGGGATTTTCCAGGCAAGAGTACTGGAGTGGGTTGCCATTTCCTTCTCCAAAGATATCAGTTACCTGGGCTTAAACTTTGTAGAAGCACTTCATTATATGTGTATTTGAAAGATGCAAGAGACTGGATCATAAATATTCTCATCACAAAAAAGAAATGAGAATTATGTGATGGGATGGAGCTAGTTAATGCTCTGGTGGGAATTGTTTTGCCATATATAACTGTATCCAATCAACGTGCTGCACACCCTAAACTCACACAGTGTTATATGTCAATTATAACTCAATAAACCTGGAGAAAAAATTTATAAAAAAAGAAAGAAACCTATCTCTTGTATCTTTGGAACCCATCAAAAGCCTAGGGAGACACATTCCAGTGCTGCAAGTTCAAGTGCTACCCAGCTGGGGAAGAAGAAGTCCTGCTTACTCACTGGCCGCCTAGCCAAGGATGTCTGCTTTGGCTCCAGCTGCTGAGGAGAACTCCACCCACCTTCACCGGTGCCAGGAGGGCCTGGTCCCTGCCTATACTCACTTCATCCTCAGGAGTGGTTTAGATGAGGAAATCACCGAGGATTTCTTCTTTTCCCCTAATCTATTCCCACTCTTTCACTGTGTGTCTTCAAGACCACTGTTGGATGCTGAAAGTACAGGACTTAAAGGAGATGCTGCCCTTCTCCTACTGGTCTCTTCTTGCTGGGACCGTTACTGCCCTGGGGTTCAGAACCAGAGCGGCCAGGAGGGCACTGGCTGCCTGAGAACCTCTGTCGCCACGTGCATCCAAGTGCACCGTGCACCTGTGCCTCTCCAGCTCCCTGCAATTTGAATCTGCTGTCCCCGAGCTTCTCAGGTGGCAAGAGAAGAGTAAAGCAGTCCTCTTTGACCTGCAGTGATCTCCAGGGCTGGGAGGATCTGTGAGTTTATCAGCTCATCTGATCAGCTCAACAAAAGAGCAATAATGGTCCAACTCCTTCCTTCCGGAATGCTGAACTTCTTAAAAAAAATCATGGTTTTACAGAGGAAAACACTCCCCTACACATGACAATAGACCCAGAATTTTTAAAGACTTATACTTATGACTACACACAAATTTAAATCCAAAATACAAGCAATGAACTTTTGAAAATATCGTGTATGTAATACAATGTTACACACGCCCCCAAAACAGTAGTTTCCTGATCCCTTCCCATGTTCCTTTTTTCCAGGGATAACCACTTTCACTGACTGTTTGGCTGTATATCTCCTTATCTCTAAGCAAATATTGACGCTCGGATTTTCCGGAGCCCGACGCTGCAGACCGGCCTGCAAAGCTGAAAGTGGAGTGTCTGTGTAGTTCCCTGCCCGCCAGTCATCTCCAAGGCAGCAGCCACCTGCAGAACTACGTAACCCACCTCACCACTCCACAGGGAACCCGAAAAGGGAACTTTGTCAGAACAAATGCCAGGCCAGCAGCTTTGCGATTTGGGGTGAATCGGGTCCCTGGACACCTCAGTAAAGGGTGGGAGCTGCTCGCAGTGAGGCGCTGTGGTCGCCCCAACCCAGGGACCGCCCCGCCGCAGTACCTGCCCGCTCCTCTCTCTTCCAGTCCCTTTCTGCTTCTGGCTCATCCTCTGTTCTCTCCTGATCTTGGCCCTTCCTCGGATGTTTTTGCCGACCTCATACCTTTCCTTGTAACCTCTGAAAGTTCCAAATTATAAAGATCAGAGAGATGCTTCTCAGCACCGCGAAAGGACAACTAACTAGCTATTCAGGTCCATCACGGGCCTCATCCGTACTTTTCTCCCGAGCAGTAGAGGACACAAAGGTTTCCATCTGCTCACGTCGTGACAAATCATCTCGGCGGAGCAGAGTCGCGGCAGAACGAAGGGAACCCAGCCGTCGGCTCCGGACTCCCAGCGGCTCGTCTCCCCTTCGGCCCCGGAGCAGCCTGGCCGGGCGGCCCTGGATCAGGCACCTGGGTCTCCTCAGACGCCGAAATCTGCGACCTCTTTCGGTCTGAGCTTGGGACCAAAGGACGAGATTTCCAGAAGTGACGGTTCGAATCTTGACCGAACAGCGGCTTTGCGTGTCCAACGGAGACTTAAGAGCAAGAAACTCTGAATAAAATCATAATAAACTGGGACAGGGCCAATAAAAATTAGGAAGAATAGAGAACTTGAATAAAACACAGTTCTTCTCATTCAGGTCTGGAACCCTGGAACCTAAAGCTGTCGAGATTCCCGGCTGATTATCGACATCGCAGCCCCTCCACGTCTCCATTTAGTCACAGGGACAACTTTACTAATTAAACAGAAAGTGTCCACGAGATTTGAACTCGGATCGCTGGATCCAGGGTCCTCACCTTACACCATGGAGCCTATTTGGCAGTTCTCTTCTCTCCACTGCCAGGGAAATGGTATCTGCTTCTTCAGCCTCCATATGTCCCATTCCTACTCCCAAGACTTGAACACAGTTGACCCTCATCCCTTTTGCTTTCTTTCAGCTCCTTTTCTTTGATAGGCTCAGTTCACTCTCACCTCAGAAAATGAGGTAAAATCCACCATTTTGCTGGTTAAGCAGAATGTCCCATCTTGAAGTAAAATTTCTGCAAATAAGAGTGCTATTTGCCTTTTCCTTGCCTTCACCTTTTCTCATTGCTCCAAGAGGGCAGATGGTTGTCAGGGCAGGAGGCGGGATTTCCTGGGTCCCTTAGTTTTCCCATAGTACAGATTACCCTCCAAAGCCACTGCCACCACCTCTTATCTGTAACATGTAAAGTGTGTCAGCAGTGAAGTGGGAATGGAGACAGAACTCTCCTTTTCTTCATACATTTCTGATTTGGGAGGGGTAAGGTTTTCTCACAACAAGTGTATATTTGTTAGATTTACAATATAAGTAAAAATAACCATTTACATCAATCATTCAGACAAACCAGCTATACTCACCAAGAAGTGAAGGGAACTTCGCTCAGCCTAGTCTGACTTTGTGACCCCATGGACTGGAGCATGCCAGGTTCTTCTGTCTAAATGATTCTCCAGGCAAGAATACTGGAGTGGGTGGCCATTCCCTTCTCCAGGGGATCTTCCCAACCCAGGGATTTAACCTGGGTCTCTTGCATTGCAGGCAGATTCATTACCCGCTGAGCCACTAGGGAAGACCCAAACTCACCTGGGATGACTCAAAATCAACCACATGTTGAGGAGGACATGAAGCACAGCTCTGACACTTAGGCAGTCACAGACTCTTTGGTCAGGTCGGTCAAGTCAGTTTCTCTTCCATTTCTTAACATATCAAATCTAGAAATTGCAGTTTTAAAAAAGGTGTACAAATATCAAGGTACCCAAGAGCACTGTTTGCTGAATCAGTGGATCAGTGCATCAGAGGATGCACATCCCAGTTGTCTTATAGTACAGATGGTACTTATGTACCCAAAATAACACCAACACCACATTAAATATTTGCATGTATAATAGGTATAAATCCTATCAGGGCTCAGACTAATAATCTTTACTTCTTCATTATATCTCAAATGTGTTTCTTCCCTAAGCCAATACACATAACAGAAAAAATAGCACCAGTTTTAGGCCAGTCAAAAGAGTCAGAAAGATGGCTACTGTTGCCTTGAGACATATTTGTTTCCAGAGACTGGAGAGAGGTTGACTCAAAGAGGAAGGAGGCAAAGGGGAGGCTCTTGTTATGAGGAGGAAGTTCACAGCTCCAGGGTGAGAATATGAATCTTCTTTTTGGAAAATCAAGTTGCTGAGTGGTAACAAACAACACAAAGTCAAGGTTTATGAGTTCAAGGACCGGAAATGGATTCTGACTCATTAAGGAAAAAATGTTACATAAGAAAATATGTTGAGAGATCACAGAATGGCCAGGAAACCTGGAGAACAGGGCTCTCACAAGGGGCAAGGACAGAATCAGGTGAGGTTAGAACTGGGATGGGTGGAGATGTGTGTTCTTCCCATTTCCTCCAGCCTGCACATCCATCCTGATCAGCAAGCAGAGAACTGACAATGAAAGGTGGTCCAGCTACATCAGAGCAAACTTCAAGAACACTCTTGGAGCAAACTGCAAGAGCAATCAGGGGAGCCATTGTCTTGATTCTGTTTACAGAAATTTCTAGAAGTATCAAGTTAATTCAAGGTGAAATAAATAAGGGTAGAGTTTGTCAAAAGATTCTGAGAATAGTGACAACAATATTTATGATTTCACAGCTGATAACATGATACATCCAGTAGTTTCTAAACCCAGGCACATCTGACAACAAATGCTTACATTCCTCCCATTTTAAAGCAGAAAGAAGGGAGGTACAAGAAATTTTCTATATTTGTCTAAGCCCACATAAGGACAGAACTATTTTTACAACCCAGAATTTGTACACAGATAGTTGGATCTCTCTTCTCAGAAGTGGGTGTATCAAGATTTCTCAGTTGTAGGGACGGGAAGAAGACCAAGAAGAGGAGAGAAGGCAAGAGAGGGAGGGGGGAAGGGTAGAAGCATAAATTCTTTTATTCTCTCCTTCCTCCCCTCTCCTTAGGCCTCCTTGATTCTTGCCTGCACCAGCCCTGTCCCTCCTTCCCCACTCTGCTACCTGGAGTGGAGCAATGTTCAGCTCTAAGGATTCCTGCCCAAGCCTCCTGGGAGGTCTCCATGCCTTCCTCCCAAACCAGCCTTCCCAGCTTGGTTTTCAACCTTTCCCGCTCCCAGGCAAACCTCACAGAACGCAGACTACCCAGGCTGGGATGCAGGAGCTCCAACCTGCTGGGGCTGCTCTGGGGCCTTTCTGTTGCCCACCCCACTGGATGCTGCGGATTCCAAAAACTGGGATGAAGGCTTTCAAAAAAGAACCGTTCACTTCGAAAACTTTTCTGTATTTCCCTTCTCAACAGTCTTCATGGGACGAAGGGCTAAAGACGACAATGTATTCATCCAAGTCTTAGAGCATCGCAGTGAGTGCTGGACTCTGTCGCCGGCGTGGACACAGAACGAGCATCCCCGCGACCTCTGTGCTTAGTCGCTAAGTCCTGTCCGACTCTTTGCCACCCCATGGACTTAGCCCGCCAGGTTTCTCGGCCCATGGGGATTCTCCAGGTAAGAATACTGGAGTGGGTTGCACGCCCTCCTCCAGGGGATAGTCCCAAACCAGGGATTGAACCTGGGTGTCCTGCATTGCAGGCGGGTTCTTACCGTCTGAGCCCCAGGGAAGCCCACTCTGGTGGAAATCGCCTGGTGGACACAGGAAACCTAACACAGCACCGGAGGCCTATTCCAGGGTGGGCAAACTCTCATTCGTTGGGTGTAGGCGAGGACTTGGGAAGAGCCATCATGGGAGCCTACCGTGTGTTCAGCTGTACTTGGATCTATTTCGGTTCAGGCCCACAGGATTGGAGCCCTGGCTCCAGGTATCTCTGGGGGCTCTGGCATCTGTGGTCGGTAGAGGGCACGGAAGTGGCACCGTTTCCCTGGGGGCAGGGGTCTTACCCTAGGAAGAAGTGTCAACCCCAAAGATTCCAGGAAAAGCCAGTACTACTCTCTCCGTAGCGTTCGGCGGTTAACCGTAAAGGTTTGTGGTTCGAGCCCACCCAGGGACGGAGGGCTGGCATTTTAGAGGCCACCAAAGAGACTCCCTTTTGCCAGGAGAACATCAGAAAGTGCAGCGGCGAGCCGGCATGCAAGAGCACAGGAGTCAGGTACAAAGGAGCAGCGAAGAGGGCGGGTCCCAGGGGATTGGAAGCGTCGATCATTCCTGAGGAGCCCAGAGTACTGACCGCAGGCGCTGTGAAAAGGGCCACCGCGGCGCGGGACTGCAGCGTGGGAGGGGCGGCGTCCACACAGCTGGGCCGCAGAGTTTCCTGGCCTCGGACACACCCACCGTCCCCGCCTCCTGCTTCTTCCGGGAGCTCGGCAATCGGCTGGGGCCACACCTGAGCTCGGGGGCGGAGCTAAGGGTCTGAGGCCTCTGCGTTGGGTGCGGGACCCCGAATGCAGCCTGTGGGGGCCCAGTGTCCTCACTTGAGGAGATATGAGGAACTCTAAAGCAGGGGCCTGGGGAACTGGAGTCTCTGCGTCTGAGCGAGCTTCGGGCTTCAAGGTTCCTGTTTGAGTGTTAAAATTAGGTGGTCTAGATGCTGGTGGCAGCATTCGGGATTTCATGAATACAGTGTTAAGTACTGGAGGTTGTCCCGATTCCGTAGTGTAGTGGTTATCACGTTCGCCTTACACGTGATAGGTACCGGGTTCGAGACCGGGTGGAAACAGGTTGCTCTCCCCCACCACACCACCGGTGGTGTGAACCACCACTGATTGGTGGAACCACCTCGTCCTCACCCCCACTGGCTCAGTCAAGTCGTGCTCTTTTCAACTCCATGAACTGTAGCCAGTCAGGCTCCTCTCTCTATGGGATTTTCCCGCTACTTTGCTAGAAACCCATCGGGTCAGTGCAGCTGCCCCCTTCACTCTTGCCTGCCTCCCTGTGTCCTGCAGGGATCATAAAGTGTTCTGTCAGGACACAGAGGTGAAAAGTCCTTCTCTGTGGCTGGCGGAATAGAGAACCAGATGGGAAACGCGTCCAAGGGAGGGGGAGTATCCTCAAGAGCTTTCCAGGACTGTCGAGTGGGTGCTGTCAGGTGGGTCTAAGCCCCAGGATAATAATGCTTAGTCTTGTGTTGTTCTGGCCTTGACCCAGTCCCAGGTCCAGTCCGAATTCAAGCACAGAGGCATCCAGCTTTACCATACATATTCCACTCTCCCTCTCTCCAAAGTGGGGTAGTGAAGCACCTTTTCTATCTCAGGGAATAGAACCCAGTGGGTTGGGTTTTTTTTTTTTCCCCCTTGAACTTTCTGATTTGCTGAAATGTAACTCAGGAATATAAAAAACATTTAGCTTTAGATAAATTAGTTCTCTCCATGCTACTTACAAGAAAAAAATTCAAATTGATAATAAGGATGAATCTTGAATACTTTTAACACTCTAGACAATTCTAATAATTGATATATAATTGCATAGAAAATGTCCTGTCATACTCTCAGAGATGACTCCTGGTACGCCTTACCCAGCTTTAATAATTTTGGTCTAAAACCTACTTCATGTTGACTTTCAGATTTTCTAAGAATGTGGAAAATATTGGTGCCATACTATTAGACATTGTAGAAGTCTTATATTTATTTTCTATTCAAAATCCTAATGAAAATGAACTGCCTAAATTTGCTGTAGTGCTTTGATTCCCTTAAGCAAACTCTAATTCCAAAAAATATTTTCATTTATAAAATTCAAAATTTGTGCCACAGAAAATTAAATATACCATATACTATTTTTTCAACGAAGATTAAGTCATATAATCATAGAAATCATAGTTACTTATATTCCCCTTTCAACGTGGGGGTAAATGTTTTTAGGTATCATCTAATATGTGAATATCTGACATGGCAGCTCATACCGGCAACCATTTACCACAGGCACACTCGTGCAGTTACAAGACGGGCAGAGCGAAGCCCCTCGCGGGGCAGGATTCTGTGAGCCCAGCCTCTGCCTTTTACACCAAAGACCCAGGGGACCCGACGAGGGGGCGGCACTGGCTGGGCTGCTGCGCCCCTGGCCGGGGCTTGGAAGGCAGAGATGGGCAGAACCGCCCGGGTCCAGCGAGGACGCCCCGGATCCGTCCCACACCTGTCCGCAGTCTCCGTGTCAACCAGGCCGCTGAGGGTCGCGGGAGACCTCAGGCGGGTCCCTATTAGGGGAGTAAAAAGTGTTTCTCTTCTAAGTAGGCAGGAAGGTCCCACCGAGATTTGAACTCGGATCGCTGGATTCAGAGTCCAGAGTGCTCACCATTACACCATGGAACCCCCTCAGGAGCCACCTGGCATCCATCGCCAGACAACGGTATCCGCTTCTTTAGCCTCCATACGTCCCACCCATAAGCTCAGGGCAGTTCTCCTAAGGCCCTGAGGAGACTCCAATACGGTTGACTCCCCTAGGTGCTCAACCCTCTCGCTTTCTCTCTGCTCCTCTCCTTTGATCGACTCAGCTCACTCTCACCTCAGAAAATGAGGTGAAATCCACTTTGGGTTTTGTGCCAGGGAGGACCCCCTAGGTCTCTAACACCAACCACATATTCTGTTTAGGTTAACCAGAGTGTCCCATCCGGAGGTAAAATTTCTGCAAATAAGAGTGTTACTTTCCTTTTCTTTGCCTTCACCCTTTTCCCATAGCCCAGACGGGGCAGACGGTTGTCAGGGCAAGAGGCAGGGTTTCCTGGGTCCCTTAGTTTTCTCACAGCGCTGATCACACTCCTAAGCGGCCACCACCTCTTACCTGTAACATATAAAGTGTGTCAGTGGTGGAGTGGGAATGGAGACAGGAAAACTCTTCTTTTATTCTTCATATATTTCTGATTTGGAGAGGGATAAGTTATTCTCACAACAAGTGTATATTGTTGAATTTACAATGTGAGTAAAAATAACCATTTAAAGAAAACACTCAGACAAACGAGCTATACTCAATTAAAGTGAAGTCAATGTCGCTCACTCGTGTTTACTCTTTGTGTTCCTAGAGACTGTACCTCCCAGGCTCCACTGTCCAAAGATTCTCCAGATAAGAATACTGGAGTGGGTGGTCATTCCCTTCTCCAGGGGATCTTCCAAAATCAGGGACTGAAATAGGGTGTCCTGAATTGTAGACGGATTCTTACCGTCTGAGCCCCCAGGGAAGCCCACTCTGGTGGAAACTGCCCGGTGGACACAGGAAACCGAAGCACAGCCCCGGAGGCCTTTGCCAGGGTGGGTAAACTCTCATTCGTTGCGTGTAGGCGAGGAAACGGGAAGCGCCACCGTGGGAGCAACCCGGTGTTCAGCTGTGCTTGGATCTATTTCGGTTCAAGCCTGGAAGCTTCGAGGCCTGGATGGAGGTTTCTCCGGGGGCGCTGGCATCTGTGGCGGGTAGGGGCAGGGAAACTGCACCGTTTCTCTGAGAGACAGAGCGCTCACCCGGGGAATGAGTGTCTACTCCAGAGAGAGTCCAGAAGGACTAAGAGCTGCTGTCTCTGTGGCGCAGTCGGTTAGCGCGTTCGGCTGTTAACTGAAAGGTTGGTGGTTCGAGCCCACCCAGGGACGAAAGGGTGACATTTTACGCAACACCAGAGACTCTCTTTTGCCAGAGGACACCCGAGAAGTGATGCGCCCAACGGACTTGCAGAGAAACAAAACAGGAGTCAGGTGCAAAGGAACAGCGCGGAGGGCGCGTCCGGGGTGGACTGGAAGCGTCGGTCATTCCTGAGAGCCCAGAGCGTTGATCGCAGGCGCCGAGAACAGGACCACCGAGGCGCGGGTCCGCAGCCATGGAGGGGCGGCTTCCACACCGCTGGGTTTCGGGGTCACCTGGGCCTCGGCCGCACCCACTGTCCCCGCCTCCTGCGGCTTCCGGGAGCTGGGGAGTCGGCGGGGGCGACCCCTGAACTCAGGGCGCGCAGCTGAGGGTCTGAGGATTCTCCGTTGGGTTCGGGGCCCTGAAAGCAACCTGTGGGGGCCCAGGGGTCCTCACTTCAGGGGAGAGGAGGAACCCTAAAGCAGGGCCCTCGGGAGCCGCCGTCTCCGTGCCTGAGAGAGCTTGGAGCTTCAAGGTTCCTCTTTGAGTGTTAAGAGTTGGTGGTGTGATTACTGGTGGCGGGACCTGGAATTTCATGGATACAGTGTTCAGGAATAGAGCTTGTCCCGTTTCCGTAGTGTAGTGGTTATCACGTTCGCCTCACACGCGAAAGGTCCCCGGTTCGAAACCAGGCGGGAACAGGATTTTCTCTTTCTTTTTGCCCCCCCACCCCCGAGATGTGTCTTCTCTTTGGCAAAACCAACAGGCGCGAAAGGCACGGGGTGAGGCAGGGGACACAGCTGGAGGAAGATTTGGTGACCACCTGGAAGTCTCTTTATTCAGCGCTCGGAGAGGCCCCGGAGCCACGTCAGAGATCTGGAGGTGGACGGATCCGCTCATCACCCGCCACTCATCACCGAGCCTGACGACAAAGAAAACCGAGGTTCACTAGGAGAGCAAGACATGGACTCGGCAGCACGCAGCGCTACAGCTAGACCAGGAGGGACCCAGCCCGCTACTTTGTGTCCTTGCCCCAGAGCAAAAGCGACGCCCAGGAAAGGAGACGTGAAGGGCGATGAGCAGCGGGGGCACGGCTGGGAGCCCTGCACAGCTGCACACAGCCCTGGGCCGCTGCGACATTGCCTTTCCCGCTTTCTGACTTTCTGAAGCCTCATCTTCCACGCACCTTTCACCTGCAGAAGCTAAGTAACTAATTTGTTTACAGCTCCCTGGTGGTCTAGTGGCTAGGATTAGGTGCTTTTACCGCCGCGGCCTGGGTTTGATTCCGGTCAGGGAAAACTTTCTTTCAGCGTCTGCACTCACACAAGTCCTTCTCTTTCTGCCCAGATGGGAACTGTATTTTGCTTAAAGGTCCAGTGCAGAACATTTCTGCACAGAGTTTCTAAATGCTGCTGAGTCCGGGCTTCAGGGTCCTGGACCTCGGGCTGGCTGTTGGAGCTGAGATGCCGTGAACAGCCTGTGCTGGCCAGCTCTGGCTTCCACTATTTTCTCCTGGCATGGTAAACCCAGAGTCTTACTTAACAAAGTTTTCATTGAAAGAGAATGTGAGGCTTCAGTTCCAAAATTCATTAAAATCCAATACCAAAAGCTTTTGTAAGATACCAAAAGTTTGCAAGAAAACGAACATCCTATATCCTGTACCTAAGTGCCCAGTTAACATCACATTCTTTCTTTATATAAGAGTCATGACATCACTTGATAGTAACGTGCCAATATCTCGGGATTGTTCCTTTCCTTTGGCGTCCCTCTCAAAGCTAACTTTTGTGGGACCTGTCTTCCAAGGCCAGGTAACAGCTTTCCTGTCCAGAAAGGGGACCTCTTAGCCCTTCAGGAACCTGGAATCCATTCTCTTTAGGGTGTAGAAAAGGTATATGTGTGTTAGTCGCTCAGTCCTTTCGGACTTTTGGCCATCCCTTAGACTGTAGCATTCCTCTGTCCATGGGCGAGCAAAGCTCAAAACAAACACAACACAACACAAACACAACAACAACGCATTGGCCAGGAATCGAACCCAAGTCTCCCGCGTGGGAGATGAGAATTCTACCACTGAACCACCAATGCTACTATAGAGAGCATATTTGCAAAGATAGCCTAGACGGAGTTTTATTCAGGTCTTTCTCAAGTTGCAGGCCACTCATACCCTGTGCTTGTAGACAGCCTAGGCTTTCATCCTCCGTGCTCGGCTGCACCGGCTGCCCTCTGCCCTCTGGCCTCCTGCGGGTTGCTTTGGTGGGCACTCAGGTGTGCTTTGGATCCGTCTGAGTTGTGGAACGGCCTGGTGCTCGTGCTCACTGGCCCAGTCTTGTCCAAAACTCTTTGCAACCCCTTGGACTCTAGCCCACCAGGCTCCTCTGTCCATGGGATTGCCACGCTCCTTTGCTAGAAACCCATCGAGGCAGTACAGCTGCCCCCTTGGCTCCTACCTGGCTCTCCGAGCCCTGCAGGGAGCGTAAAGTGTTCTGTCAGGACACAGAGGTGAAGAATCCTTCCCTGTGGTTGGAGGATGAGAACCAGATGGGAAATGCTGCAAAGGGAGGGGAATATTCTCAAAAGCTTCCCAGAACTGCTGTGTGGGTGCTGTCGGTTGGGTGGCTGGCCTATGACAATAAGGCTTAGTCTTGTGTTCTGGCCTTGACCCAGTCCCAGGTCCAGTCTGAATTCAAGCACAGAGGCACCCTGCTTTCCCACACATATGTCATTCTGCCTCTCTCCAAGGGGAGTTCTGAACCACCTTTTCTATCTCAGTGAAGAGCAACCATGTGGGTCTTTTCTTCTTTTTTTTTCCCCTTTGTTTTGTTGAAATGTAACTCAGGAATATAAAAAAGGTTTAGCTTTAGATAAATTAGTGCTCTCCATGCTATGAACAAGAATAAAATTCAAGTTGATAATAAGGATGAAACTCAAATACTTTTAACACTCTAGAGAATTCTAATAATTGATGTGTAATTACATAGAAAATGTTTGTCCTGTCATGCTCCCAGAGATGACTCTTGGTATGCACCACACTACTTTAATAATTTTGGTCTAAAAATTACGTCATGGTTACTTTCAGATTTATTATTATTTATAAAATTTAAAATTATGTGTCCCAGTAAATTAAATATACCATATAATATCTTTTAAATCAGGATTAAGTCTTTTGAGTCTCGAAATCATAGTGACTTAATTATTCCCTTTTCAATTTGGGGTCAATGTTTTTAGGTATCATCTAATATGTGATTCTAAGCAGCATTTATCAGACACGACTCAGGTCAAACTGCGAATTTAAGATCTATCACTAACTTTAAGTTCTTTGATATTAAATTGGTTGAATTAATGTATAATCTTTGCCTGGAGAATTTCTAAACAAGGTAGAAATAATAATGCCCATATTTTTATAGGTTATATATAGAAGGGCTCTAGCTTGACAGCTTAAGAGAATGTGTGGGTACATTTAGGAGATGTTCCTGAATGTAGCCATAACATCACTTGAAGAAGAGTACAACACATGGACTCTCTAAGTTAAGTAAGGACGTGTTGCTTACCTGATGTACTCCTTTATTAAAAAAAAAAAAATCCTGATTCTTAGTTACCTGCCTTCTAGATCTCAAGTCACACATTTTCCCATGTGCTATGTGATTATTTTTTTAGTCACTGCGGGGTCCTTAGGCGTTGGCAGGCAGCTGAACCTGAGAAGAACATGACAGGTTGTTCTCCTGCTGTGATTCTTATTTGTCTGTGTGTGTGTATCTTATTTTTGATGCCTCCTGGTGTGAATGACCCAAGGAGTGGGACCTTGACTTTGCTCCTGATATAGCAGTTTTCCAGGAGAAGGGCCTAGTACCTGGTGAGCACCTAGTAAGTGCTTGCTGACTTAAGGACTCCTAATGCACAGTTCTGGAAAACTGATGAAGAGGACAGAATGTGGGTAAGATCCACACAGGCCTAGAGTATAAGGGACAGAAGGGCACAAACTCCAAGAGGGAGAGAGAAGGGCAGAGAGAAATGTCCTAGAACCTAGAGACATCCTCGACTGAGTACGGAAAATCTGAAGAGCTCTTCTTTCCTCATGAACTTCAACTGAGCAATCAGTGGAAGGTGAACCAGAAACTCTAAGGATCCAGGTTTGCACAAGATGTATTATTGGTGCAGGATTCTGTAGCTTGCAACAATTTGTCTCAAATGAGATAATTTTTGCAGATGTAGCCACGTACTGTCGAGATATCATACAGAGACAGTCTCAGGCTTGCAAATACACCCATATACCAGAGGGAGACCCCTCATTAGATTGTGTGCATCCAACCAAAGCCAAAATACAACTCATGAAGGGAAGAGGATAAATGTCTGGGACCAGTCGTTTTTTTTGTTGTTGTTTTTTTTTTTTTTTTTAAACTCCTGTAATCCATAAGTTGCTCTGCAAGAGGCTCTCCAGAGTCATTTTGGCTGGTCTTGTCTGGACTCAATGACTTGGTCACTACTGAAAACAGTTACAATTTTTAGAATATTTTCCAATCAGCTTGGAAGTTTAGCTGTTGAATATGTGCAATCTCTGGGAAATGTACACATTGTCTTTTCAATGTACCTCCTGCTAAGTTGAGTCAGTAGGGCACAAGTTCCTTTGTTAGAGTAACAGACAGGTGTATTGACAATTTCTTGTGATGGCAAGACCATGAAGCAAAAGACTCTTTCCTTGAGTCGGCAAAATAGATTGGAATATAAGTTAGCACCTCTATTTAGGGAAAACTAAGAACATAAAAAGATGCCTTCAGTTTCTAGCAAAGGTGCAGTGACAGAAATCAGATCAACCCTCCTTCCTAAATCTCACTCTCCCTCTTTGTCCCACTCCCAAAGGAACAAAAAGACAAAACACATGAAATACTGATTTCTAAGACACTGGAAATCAGGCAGCAAAGGATAGCAAGCCTTGAGAGGTGAAAAACAAACAAGGTGAGTCTTGCCATGGGCCCAGCTTCCTGCTTTCAGTGAGTTCCCAGGCTGGGTACCAAGAGGAGGATTTCAGGTACTGTTGGTGGAAAGCAAGGCAGCTAGAGTTCACAGGACAAAGATCCAGCGATTCTTATTTGCAAAGCAGATGTAGAGCAAAGGTATGGCTATCAAGGCTGAAAGGGGTGTTGGGGGAATTGGGAAATTAGGATTTACCTATATGCACTATTGATGACACTATGTATGACACCACCCTTATAGCAGACAGTGAAGAAGAACTAAAGAACCTCTTGATGAAAGTGAATGAGGAGAGTGAAAATGTTGTTTTAATGCTCAACATTCAGAAAACTAAGATCAGGGCATCCAGTCCCACTACTTCATGGCAAATAGATGGGGAAACATCGGAAACCATGGCAGACTTTATTTTTCTGGGCTCCAAAATCACTGCAGATGGTGACTGCAGCCATGAAATTAAAAGACGCTTACTCCTTGGAAGGAAAGTTATGACCAAGCTAGACAGCATATTAAAAAGCAGAGATATTACTTTGCCAACAAAGGTCCGTCTAGTCAAGTCTATGGTTTTTCCAGTGGTCATGTATGGATGTGAGAGTTGGATATAAAGAAAGCTGAGCACAGAAGAACTGATGCTTTTGAACTGTGGTGTTGGAGAAGACTCTTGAGAGTCCCCTGGACTGCAAGGAGATCCAACCAGCCCATCCTAAAGGAGATCAGTCCTGGGTGTTCATTGGAAGGACTGATGTTGAAACTGAAACTCCAATACTTTGGCCACCTAATGCAAAGGGCTGACTCATTTGAAAAGACCCTGATGCGGGGAAAGATTGAGGGCGGGAGGAGAAGGGGATGTCAGAGGATGAGATGGCTGGATTGCATCACTGACTCAATGGACATGGGTTTGGGTGGACTCCAGGAGGTGGTGATGGACGGGAAGGCCTGGTGTGTTATGGTTCATGGGGCTGCAAAGAGTCGAACACGAATGAGTGACTGAACTGAGCTGAACTGGTACAATAAATAACAAATGAGAACCTATCGTATGGCACAGGGAATTACTGGATGCTCTGTGGTTACCTAAATGAGAAGGAAATCCTAAAAAGAGGGGATACATGTATATGTATGGCCGATTCACTGTGCTATTAACACAACATCATAATTAACACATCCTAAAACAGCTATGCTCAAATAAAAATTAATAATAAAAAAAGAAACATGAAGAAAGGTCCAGTGATGAGAGAGAGAGAATGCTCGGATATGAAAGGGTCTCCCTCAAGTACTCAGCAGAGTAATGATTGGGGTATCCTTATGAAGAAAGTGCCTGAGGCCAAGGAAAGAATGTTTTAAAAAGATCCTGGAACAAATCCTGGTGCTCACACAGGACAAGCAGTTGTATGTAAGTGATCTCCCCACACAGACTGGACTACTTATAACTCATGGGCCATTGGAAAGGACATTCAAAAAACTCTTGTGATGGACAGAGAGGCGTGGCTGTTAAAATGCTGCACTCAATATGCCCATAAATTTGGAAAACTCAGCAGCAACCACAGGACTGGAAAAGGTCAGTTTTCATTCCAGTACTAAAGAAAGGCAATGCCAAAGAATGTTCAAACTACTACACAATTGTGCTCATCTCACATGTTAGCAAAGTAATGGTCAAAATTGTCACTGTGAGGCTTTTACAGTATGTAAACTGAGAACATCCAGATGTGCAAGCTGGATTCAAAAAAGGCAGAGGATCCAGGGATCAAATTGCCGACATCCCTTGGTTCATAGTAAAAGCAAGAGGGTTCCAGAAAAACATCTACTTCTGCTTTATTTACTTCGCCAAAGACTTTGACTGTGTGGATCACAACAAACTGTGGAAAATTCTTCAAGAGATGGGAATACCAGACCACCTTACCTGCCTCCTGAGAAATCTGTATGCAGGTCAAGAAGCAACAGTTAGAATCGGACATGAAACAACAGACTGGTTCCAAATTGGGAAAGGAGTATGTCAAGACTGTATGTTGTCACCTTGCTTATTTAACTTCTATGCAAAGTACATCATGTGAAATGCCAGCCTAGATGAAGCACAAGTTGGAACAAATATTTCTGCAAGAAATATCAATAACCTCAGATATGCAGATGACACCACGTTTATGACAGAAAGCGAAGAGGAAGTAAAGAGCCTCTTGATGAAAGTGAAAGAGGAGAGTGAAAAAGCTGGCTTAATATTCAACATTCAAAAAACTAAGATCATGACATCCGATCCCATCACTTCATGGCAAATAGATGGGGAAACTATGGAAACAGTGAGAGACTTTATTTTCTTGGGCTCCAAAATCACTGTAGATGGGGACCACAGCCATGAAATTAATGCTTGCTCCTTGGAAGAAAAGCTATGACTAACCTAGACAGCATATTAAAAAGCAGAGATATTACTTTACCAACACAGGTCAGTCTAATCAAAGCTATGGTTCTTCCAGTAGTCATGTATGGACGTGAGAGTTGGACTATAAAGGAAACTGAGTACCAAAGAATTGATGCTTTTAAACTGGAGAAGCCTCTTGAGAGCCCCTTGGACTGCAAGGAGATCCAACCAGTCCATCCTAAAGGAAATCAGTCCTGAATATTCATCAGAAGGACTGATGCTGAAGTTGAAGCTCCAATATTTTGGACAACTGATGGGAGGAGCTGACTCAGTATTAAAGTCCCTGATGCTGGGAAAGATTGAAGGCAAGAGGAGAAGTGGGTGGCTGAGGATGAGATGCTTGGATGGCATCACCGACTCAATGCACATGCATTTGAACAAACTCCAGGGTTTGGTGATAGACAGGGAAGCCTGGCATGTTGCCATCCTTGCATCCCTACTGAACTGAAGAAATTGGGGAACAGTTCCTTACCACCGGAAAGCTCCATAGGGCCTACAACCAGCCCATCTTTCTCTGCTCTGAGTCACCTTGTAGAACAAGCCACAGTCAGTGAATCCAAGAGGGCACAGGACAAAGCTGACTGCAGGATACTTTTATCTCCTGATATCCCCTCACCTTTTCACCTGGGCCCTACATCGTCTCTACCTGTGACACCTATTATCTCTCTGAAAGCCAAGAAGTTCATACCTTGTGAACACACTTCGCTTTCCCTCACCCCAGCATACCTGCGGGACAATCTGATTTGAGTCAGAGAACAAAAGGGAAGGAATTCAACACTACACCGCGGTTTCCAGCCAAAGACACAATGATGAAGAGGGTCAGGCTCTGCGGATTGAGCTGATCCAGGAGGAAAAGCAGCCGGTGGTCGAGCCGCTATCCGGGGAGGCCCCGAAATCAGGTCAAGATCAGGGAGTAGATGGACCCGCCCATCACCGGCTGAGAACCAAGTGGCCCCTGCTTCACAAGGAAACAGGTTCAGAAAGAGAGCTTGACCTCTCACCACACCTGGATTCCAGGTCTTCCCACACAACCTGCGGAGCCTCCCTTGTCCAGTTCTTGGATGAGGCTGAGCCTCTGATCCAGGGGTTGGGGAGCCGTCGTTGTGTTTTGTCACATCTTCGGGGATAGGGGATGGATCCGTCCCCTCGGCGCGGTCCACTCGCCGGCTCTGAAGCCCTGGGCCTACCATTTCTGCTGCAGGGAGCCGTGTGTCCGTGGTCCCTCGGTCGTCCGCTGTGCGTCCACTCTGACGAGGAGAGGACCACCTTACCCTCGTCCCGTCCCAGTGGGACGTCAGCATGCCGGACGCGACAGAAAACGATGAATCCGCTCCTCTGGACGTGGGAGGTGAAAACTAGGACCTGCAGGGGAGGAAAGCAAGACGAAATCTCAAGAAAAGCAAGGCGAAATCTCAAGGACTCTCAAGAATCTCCTGATCTAAAGCTGTTTTCAAGTCCGCCTCTTTGGCAACTCAGGCCTCTAGGGCGATTGAGGGTGCTGTCGAGCCGTAGCACTCTCGACCGCACTCGGAGTCCACGCGGAACCAGGAGGAGCCCTGCGGCCTGGGAGCCGGTGCGCATGCGCCCGGCGCCTCCCTCGGGTTCTGAGCCCCTGAACCTCAGACGCCAACGCAACGCCGCACTGAGAAAAGGAGGAAAGCCACTGCTGGAGAAAAGGGCACATGCATTCCCCAAATTGAGAAGCTCTACTGCTAAAGGAAACCAGAGACAGACAGACACACAGACACCACTGCATTAAAACCTTTCAGCGAAAAGAAACTCTGCCTGCTGTGAGGTAAATAGGAAAACCCTTCAAGACACCTGCTTTCTGAAAGAAAAAAACGCATTTACCTCTCTGTTACATTCGCGCTCCACGAACTGTTGACTGCAAAATTATAAAAGGAAAACAAGAGGCGTTTCAGACATTGTAAAATGTAAAACAAACCCGCCCTTCAAGAAGAATCTCAAGTTTGGAATGAAGACGGTCAGATCTGCGTGGACCGAGCCTGGCTCCTAGGCGGCTTTATGCTGGGCCTGGTAGGCAAAGGAATTCAACAAATGACCCGAGCCTCAGTCTTTGCCGCGGTTCCTGCTAAACGTGAAAGCGTGATGCAAGTCTGGACTGAAACTAGAGGACTAGAATCAGGCACAGACGCAGGAATCTGAGGAACCCCCGGTGCCAGGCGGCGCTGGAGAAGCGCTGCTGTGAAAGGCCTGCGAGAGAGGAGCGCACGGGTCAGGCGGGGTAGAGGGGACGGCGGGTCCTTTGTTTCCCGAGTGGGATTTGAAGCATCGAGCCTGGTCCCCGCTGGCGCCATGGGAAGGGACTCTAAGGCAGTGGATCTGCCTCTGGAAGGGCTGTGTCCACCTTGACGGACGTGTGGCCACCTGGGGCTCAGACGCACCTTACTCCCCCCCCCCCCGCCCCCTCCGCCCCGCCTCCTGAGGCTTCTGAGAACTGGGGAGTCAGCGGGGGCGACCTCTGGGCGCAAAGGTGGCACACAGGGACCTTGCCCCGGAAGAGGCGAGGAACCCTAAACCAGGCCCTTTCAGGAACTGCAGATCCTTACTTGACGGATTGCCTGTGTTTCCAGAGTCCTCTTCCTTTGAAAATTTGAAGGTCAGGTGTGTCCAAACATGCAATTCTTGGATATGTCACTAGACACAACTGGCCGTGTGGTTTCCGTAGTGTAGTGGTTATCACGTTCGCCTAACACGCGAAAGGTCCCCGGTTCGAAACCGGGCGGAAACAACTCCACTTTCCCCCAAAACTTTTAGATTCATATTTTAAACAGAAAATAGAGGTCTGCCGCCTGGAGTGAGGCTTGGAGCTTCAGCTTCCCCATCAGTCCTCCCAAAGAATATTCAGGGTTGATTTCTTTTAGGACTGACTGGTTTCATCTCTCCTTGACCTGCATACAGGTTTTTCAGGAAGCAGGTAAGGTGGTCTGCTATTCCCATCTCTTGAAGAATTTTCCATATTTTGTTGTGATCCACGCAGTCAAAGGCTTTAGAGGAGTCAATGAAGCAGAAATAGATGTCTTTCTGGAATTCTCTTGCTTTTTCTATGATACAATGGAGGAAAAATGGAAGGAAAAAGGAGGAAAAGGATAGAACCAAATTAATTGGAAAAGTATATGGAAAAGGTTAAATAGAGAGTATATACGCAGTGGAGAAAATTTCATTGGTAAAAGGTGTTTACAGGGTGATGATGATGAGCCTACTCTTTCATGCATTCTAGGATTCCCAGTCAACCTGCTTTCCTCCAGAGATCCTCTCTGAGGATCACAGACTACCTGGACGTATGTCCTTGTGTGTGTGTGTACACAAGACACAGAGGAGTAGGGTAGTAGTGGAGCATGGGAGAGGATGCATAGACTAGAAACAATCATACATCATTTACATTCTAAAAGAGTGAGACACGTCCCTGGGTGGGCTCAAACCAAAAGCTTTTCGGTTAACAGAGGAACTCGCTAACCGATTGCCTGATTGTGCCACAAAGTCGGGAGGAGAGTTTCATCCTCACTCCCACAGAAAGCAAGCATACTTATGGAACTGGGAGGAGCCACCTCTGTTTCACAGAATGGCGTTTCCACTTCGGAGCCTCGGACAACCTGAGAGATGGAGTCCACTGAGCCTGTTCGTTCCCGTCGGGAAGCCGGGAGGTTCCGAGGGCAGAAGGTCTCCTGAGCGTCCTCGCCGCCAAGATTCAGCGCCCAGAAGAAGCCCCGAGCTTGAGCCGAGGGGTCCCAGAAAGAAGCTGATGGCTCCTGGTTTGCTCCGCCTTCGTCCGACCATTTGCGCTTCTGGACATCGGTTTAGTAGATGGGGTGCGTGTGGCTGCAGCTGGAAAGAGATCAGTTTATTGTGATCCATACAATGTAAGGCTTTAGTTGTCTTTTGAGGACGGGAAAGGAAAGGTGTGAAGAGGGCGAATAGATCCGAGGAAGGCCAAGGGCAGGAGAAAACAGAGAAGGAGCAAGAAGGAGAAAGGGACTGCAAGAGAGAGGAGCGGGCTGGTATCTCGGCGGGGGCCACCGGCGCTGGGCTGGGGAGATCACAGCGCCTGACCCTGGCGCAGCTCCCACGCTTTACTGAGGAGTCCAGGATTCCAGTTCACCCCCAATAGCAAAGCTGCTGGCCTTACATTTGTTCTGGCAGTTTCCTTTGCTGGTGGGCTGTGTAGGTTTGCAGGTGAATGCAAGACCTATGGGCTACCTTGGAGATGACTAGTGGGCAAGGAAACACACAAATTCACTTTCCCATTTGCAGGCTGGTCTTCAGGGTCTGGGTGGGAATCTGGAAAATCTGAGTGCCAATATCAATACTGATTTTGAGATAAGGAGATCAATAGCCAAGCAGTCAGTGAAAGTAGTTATGTTGGTGGGGGAGTGGGAGTGGGAACTTGACTGGGGCCAGTGGAGTACTCTTTGGGGTATATGTAACTCGGTATCATTCACATGTGTGTGTGTGTTGTGTGTGTGTGTATACAAACATATATACATAGTAAGGTGCATTGCTTATATTTTAACTTTAAATTTTTACATAGTCATAAATAAATATATATCTTATGTAAAATTCTGGGTCTTGTGTCATGTGTAAGAAGGTTTTCCACTTAAAACCTTAGTTTTTTTAATTGGGGGATTTTTGAGGCAAGGAATTGGACTACTGTTCTTTTGATGAGCTGATCAAATGAGCTGGTAAACTGGCAGATCCCACCAGCCCAGGAGGCTACCACTGCCACTGTAAGGCATCAGGAACTTAAAGCCACACCCAGACTTTATGCAGTGCAGTGCCAAAATGCAACACCTTACACTCAATGGTGCCATGTGCTGAGGCACTGTCTACAAGTTTTACATGGGTATACTCACTTTATCCTTTCAACAGGCTTCTATCATATCATCATCCTCATTTCACACATGAGAAACCTCAGATATGGAAGGTTAAGTAACTTGTCTAGTCACTCAATCAGTGAGTGGGAATCTGAAGCCAGCATTTTGAACTGGAAGCCTGCCTGGCTCCACAGGATATGGTGCCCATCAAAGAGGAACACAAATGGTAAAAATGTTTGGCAAGAAATTTAAGACTGTATATTTCTTTCACAAAACACCAAGGAGGAGTCACGTAACATGAATAAAATTGTCTGCAATATTCTCATGAACCACTTGCCTCCCAAACACCTTCCTTATTCCAAGAGCTGCTCCCCTTGAATCCCCAACTTAAACACACCTTCTGCAAGAACTAGATTTTTCCTCCCTTTTATCCTTTCCTCTCACCTTTCTAATACCTCTTCCACAGCTCTTCTGTTCTTTCACTTCCAGGTCATTCATTTTTTTAATTACAAATATTGAATATATCTAAAGAAGGAAATAAGCAGTCATCCATAGTCCCACCTCCTGGAAGGGACTACTGTTATCATCTTTGCATGTTTTCCTTCAAATCTATTTTTAAATTATTCTAAGTTGTAGCAAAAGGTGCATGGGTTCATGCTAAGTCATTTCAGTCCTGTCTGACTCTCTTGGACCCCAGTGACTGTAGCCTGCCCGGCTCCTCTGACCGTGAGAGGATTCCAGGCCAGAATATGGAGTGGGTAGCTATGCCCTCCTCCAGGGAATCTTCCGGAACCAGGGATAGACCCCACATCTCTTGTGTCTCTTGCATTGGCAGGTGGGTTCTTTACCATTAGTATCACCTGGGAAGCCCCTAAAGTATGTAGGTTTATTTTTCAAATTTCAAATAATGCACAAAATACAAATATGTAACATTTTGAAACATCTTAAATTCAAAAGTAACTTCTGTTAATGTAGGTAAATGCTGCTGGAGTCATTTAGGTATATCAACAGAGAGAAGAATATATATAAATATGCTTTTATATGATTGAGCTCTTATAGGTTCTATTCCTATTTTCAAGTATTTCAATTTAATAGTGCATGCTGCTGCTGCTGCTAAATCACTTCAGTTGTGTCCGACTCTGCCCGACCCCACAGACGGCAGCCCACCAGGCTCCCCCATCCCTGGGATTCTCCAGGCAAGAACACTGGAGTGGGTTGCCATTTCCTTCTCCAATGCATGCAAGTGAAAAGTGAACGTGAAGTCGCTCAGTCGTGTCCGAGTCTTAGCGACCCCGTGGACTGCAGCCCACTAGTCTCCTCCATCCATGGGATTTTCCAGGCTAGAGTACTGGAGTGGGGTGCCATTGCCTTCTCCATTAATAGTGCATAAATTTAATGAAAAGTTACAAAAATGAAGAAACTGTTGAACTTTCAAATTGTTTACCTTAAGAGATATATATTTCTAAAAGAACCCTCTAATGCTAATAATAATGACTATAATTGAATTGTTATTAAAATTTGGAATGATTCTTCTCATTACTTTTTAAAAATCAAATTTCTTAAGAATTAATTTAAAAATAATACAATCTATCCATTTCATGTTTGATGACTTTTGACAACTGAACATATGCATGGAACCATTACCATGTTCAAGAACATCTCCAGCACTCCAAAATATCCTCTTGAGCCCCTTTGCCATCAATCCCCCTGCCACGCCCTGTAGCCCTGTCCCAGGTGCTCAATGATCTAGTTCTTTTCACTAGGGATTAGGTTGCCTCATCTAGTAATTTGCATAGTGGATCCACAGAGTATATACTCTTTTCATCACTCAGGGTGATATTTTAATCCATATTGTTGCCATGTATCAGGAATTTGTTTCGTTTTATTGAAGAGTAGTATTCCTTTGAGTGAATATATCACCTTTATATCTATTCACTTCGTGATGAACATTTGAATGGTTTTCAATTTGGAAACCATTATGAACAAAGCTGATATTAGCAAGTTCCTTTTGTGGGCATATGATTTATAAATTCCATTTAAAACTTTTTATAAATTCACAAATTTATTTTGTGACTGTGAATTCATTCACAAATTATGAATAAATTCATAAAGACAAAATTTATTGAAATGTTTAAAAACTGTATTCAAATGTTACAAAAGACTGAAGTATCAGCTTATCTTTGATTGTTTCCTACCAGAACATCCTTAATATTAGCCACATGCTCTACCAGCTATATTATTTGATTATCTCATTTAATCTACACAACAGCTTCATGAAGTACTTATTATTTCTTTTATATGACACTTGCAAAATTGGCCTAGCGTATTGGAGTTGACCCAAGGTCAAAGGGAAAGTAAGTGGTGGCACCAAGACTAAAAGGAGGCCCCCCAGTTGTTGGGCTCATTACACTTGGGCTAAATATTCTCCGCCCTTCCTGGTTTCCTGTCTACCTTTTGCCCCTGATCTGTGTGCTTGGGGCTGATCCTGGCAACCAGCATTTCCAGGTCTTTCTTGCCAATGGACTCCAATGGGTGCAGCCAAACAAATGAGATCAGAAGGGAGAGGGGAGGAATGTGAATGAAAACGGTTGCCTGCCATATCAGCAAACAAAGCATGCTGTGCCATCTGGCCACCAGCCACTACCAACCATAATAAGTGCATTAAGAAGAAACCTATCTGTTGTTGGAGTAGGAAATGCAAGCCACTGCAGTGTTCTTACCTGGAAAATCCCATGAAGAGAGGAGCGTGGTGGGCTACAGTTCATGGCATCCCACAGAGTTGGATATGACTGAGCATGCATGGCTGAATACAGACTGTGGGGTCTTAGGTCCACAAACCCTGGCCCACAGCTGTAAAAGCACCAAGTTCTAACCACTAGACTGCCAAGGAATTCTTGTCACATCTTAAGATGTCAGTTACCAGGGTGTAAACTTTGTCGAAGCACTTCATTATTTGTGTATTTGAAAGATGCAAGAGACTGGATCGTAAATATTCTCATCACAAAAAAGAAATGAGAATTATGTGATGGGATGGAGCTAGTTAATGCTCTGGTGGGAATCGTTTTGCCATATATAACTGTATCCAATCAACGTGCTGCACACCCTAAACTCACACAGTGTTATATGTCAATTATAACTCAATAAACCTGGAGAAAAAATTTATAAAAAAAAGAAAGAAACCTATCTCTTGTATCTTTGGAACCCATCAAAAGCCTAGGGAGACACATTCCAGTGCTGCAAGTTCAAGTGCTACCCAGCTGGGGAAGAAGAAGGCCTGCTTACTCACTGGCCACATAGCCAAGGATGTCTGCTTTGGCTATAGCTGCTGAGGAGAACTCCACCCACCTTCACCGGTGCCAGGAGGGCCTGGTCCCTGCCTATACTCACTTCATCCTCAGGAGTGGTTTAGATGAGGAAATCACCGAGGATTTCTTCTTTACCCCTAATCTATTCCCACTCTTTCACTGTGTGTCTTCAAGACCACTGTTGGATGCTGAAAGTACAGGACTTAAAGGAGATGCTGCCCTTCTCCTACTGGTCTCTTCTTGCCGGGACCGTTACTGCCCTGGGGTTCAGAACCAGAGCGGCCAGGAGGGCACTGGCTGCCTGAGAACCTTTGTCGCCACGTGCATCCAAGTGCACCGTGCACCTGTGCCTCTCCAGCTCCCTGCAATTTGAATCTGCTGCCCCCGAGCTTCTCAGGTGGCAAGAGAAGAGTAAAGCAGTCCTCTTTGATCTGCAGTGATCTCCAGGGCTGAGGGGATCTGTGAGTTTATCAGCTCATCTGATCAGCTCAACAAAAGAGCAATAATGGTCCAACTCCTTCCTTCCGGAATGCTGAACTTTTTTTAGAAAATCATGGTTTTACATGGAAAACACTCCCCTACACATGACAATAGACCCAGAATTTTTAAAGACTTATACTTATGACTACACACAAATTTAAATCCAAAATACAAGCAATGAACTTTTGAAAATATCGTGTATGTAATACAGTGTTACACACACCCCCAAAACAGTAGTTTCCTGATCCCTTCCCATGTTCCTTTTTTCCAGGGATAACCAGTTTCACTGACTGTTTGGCTGTATATCTCCTTATCTCTAAGCAAATATTGACGCTCGGATTTTCCGGAGCCCGACGCTGCAGACCGGCCTGCAAAGCTGAAAGTGGAGTGTCTGTGTAGTTCCCTGCCCGCCAGTCATCTCCAAGGCAGCAGCCACCTGCAGAACTACGTAACCCACCTCACCACTCCACAGGGAACCCGAAAAGGGAACTTTGTCAGAACAAATGCCAGGCCAGCAGCTTTGCGATTTGGGGTGAATCGGGTCCCTGGACACCTCAGTAAAGGGTGGGAGCTGCTCGCAGTGAGGCGCTGTGGTCGCCCCAACCCAGGGACCGCCCCGCCGCAGTACCTGCCCGCTCCTCTCTCTTCCAGTCCCTTTCTGCTTCTGGCTCATCCTCTGTTCTCTCCTGATCTTGGCCCTTCCTCGGATGTTTTTGCCGACCTCATACCTTTCCTTGTAACCTCTGAAAGTTCCAAATTATAAAGATCAGAGAGATGCTTCTCAGCACCGCGAAAGGACAACTAACTAGCTATTCAGGTCCATCACGGGCCTCATCCGTACTTTTCTCCCGAGCAGTAGAGGACACAAATGTTTCCATCTGCTCACGTCGTGACAAATCATCTCGGCGGAGCAGAGTCGCGGCAGAACGAAGGGAACCCAGCCGTCGGCTCCGGACTCCCAGCGGCTCGTCTCCCCTTCGGCCCCGGAGCAGCCTGGCCGGGCGGCCCTGGATCAGGCACCTGGGTCTCCTCAGACGCCGAAATCTGCGACCTCTTTCGGTCTGAGCTTGGGACCAAAGGACGAGATTTCCAGAAGTGACGGTTCGAATCTTGACCGAACAGCGGCTTTGCGTGTCCAACGGAGACTTAAGAGCAAGAAACTCTGAATAAAATCATAATAAACTGGGACAGGGCCAATAAAAATTAGGAAGAATAGAGAACTTGAATAAAACACAGTTCTTCTCATTCAGGTCTGGAACCCTGGAACCTAAAGCTGTCGAGATTCCCGGCTGATTATCGACATCGCAGCCCTTCCACTTTACCATTTAGTCACAGGGACAACTTTTCTAATTAAACAGAAAGTGTCCACGAGATTTGAACTCAGATCGCTGGATCCAGGGTCCTCACTATTACACCATGGAACCTCTTTGGCAGCTACCTTCTCTCCGCTGCCAAGGAAAGAGCATCTGCTTCTTCAGCCTCCATATGTCCCATTCCTACTCCCAAGACTTGAACACAGTTGACCCGAGTAGGTGCACATCCCTTGTGCTTTCTTAATGCTCCTCTCCTTTGATAGGCTCAGTTCACTCTCACCTCAGAAAATGAGGTAAAATCCACTTTGGGTTTTGTGCCAGGGAAGAGCCCACTAGCTCTCCATCATCAACCACATATTCTGCCCTGGTTAAGCAGAATGTCTCATCTTGAGCTAAAATTTCTGCAAATAATAGTATTTCCCTTTTCCTTGCCTTCATCTTTTCTCATTGCTCCAAGAAGGCAGATGGTTGTCAGGGCAGGAGGTGGGATTTCCTGGATCCCTTAGTTTTCCAATCATACAAATTACCCTCCAAAGCTGCTGCCACCAACTCTTATCTGTAACATGTAAACTGTATCAGCAGTGGAGTGGCAATGGAGGCAGGAGAACTCTCCTTTTCTTCATACATTTCTGATTTGGGAGGGGTAGGGTTTTCTCACAGCAAGTGTATATTTGTTAGATTTACAATGTAAGTAACAACAACCATTTACATCAAACATTCAGACAAACCAGCTATACTCACCTAGAAGTGAAGGGAACTTCGCTCAGTTTAGTCGGACTTTGTGACCCCATGGACTGGAGCATGCCAGGTTCCAAGAGATTCTCCAGGCAAGAATACTGGAGTGGGTGACCATTCCCTTCTCCAGGGGATCTTCCCAACCCAGGGATTTACCCTGGGCCTCTTGCATTGCAGGCAGATGCTTTACCTGCTGAGCCACTAGGGAAGACCCAAACTCACCTGGAGTGACTCACATATCGAAGAGGGCATGAGGCACAGCTCTGACACTTAGGCAGTCACAGACTCTTTGGTCAGGTCGGTCAAGTCAGTTTCTCTTCCATTTCTTAACATGTCAAATCTAGAAATTGCAGTTTTAAAAAAGGCGTACAAATATCAAGGTACACAAAAGCACTGATTGCTGAATCATAGAGGATGCACATCCAAGTTGTCTTATAGTACAGACGGTACTTATGTACCCAAAATACCACCACATTAAATATTTGCATGTATAATAGGTATAAATCCTATCAGGGCTCAGAATAATAATCTTTACTTCTTCATTGTATCCTAAAAGTGTTTCTTCCCTAAGGCAATACACATAACAGAAAAAATAGCACCAGTTTTTGGCCAGTCAAAAGAGTCAGAAAGATGCCTAGTGTTGCCTTGAGACATATTTGTTTCCAGAGACTGGAGAGAGGTTGACTCAAGGAGGAAGGGGGCAAAGGGGAGGTGCTTGTTATGAGGAGGAAGTTCACAGCTCCAGGGTGAGAATATGAATCTTCTTTTTGGAAAATCAAGCTGTTGAGTAGTAACGAACAACACAAAGTCAAGGTTCATGAGTTCAAGGACCGGAAATGGACTCTGATTCCTAAAGGAAGAAAAGAAATCCATAGAAAGTATGTTGAGAGATCACAGAATGGCCAGGAAACCTGGAGAACAGGGCTCTCACAAGGGGCAAGGACAGAATCAGGTGAGGTTAGAACTGGGATGGGTGGAGATGTGTGTTCTTCCCATTTCCTCCAGCCTGCACATCCATCCTGATCAGCAAGCAGAGAACTGACAATGAAAGGTGGTCCAGCTACAATGGAGGAAACTTCAAGAACACTCTTGGAGCAAACTGCAAGAGCAATCAGGGGAGCCATTGTCTTGATTCTGTTTACAGAAATTTCTAGAAGTATCAAGTTAATTCAAGGTGAAATAAATAAGGGTAGAGTTTGTCAAAAGATTCTGAGAATAGTGACAACAATATTTATGATTTCACAGCTGATAACATGATTCATCCAGTAGTTTCTAAACCCAGGCACATCTGACAACAAATGCTTACATTCCTCCCATTTTAAAGCAGAAAGAAGGGAGGCACAAGAAATTTTCTATATTTGTCTAAGGCCACATAAGGACAGAACTATTTTTACAACCCAGAATTTGTACACAGATAGTTGGATCTCTCTTCTCAGAAGTGGGTGTATCAAGATTTCTCAGTTGTAGGGACGGGAAGAAGACCAAGAAGAGGAGAGAAGGCAAGAGAGGGAGGGAGGAAGGATAGAAGCATAAATTCTTTTATTCTCTCCTTCCTCCCCTCTCCTTAGGCCTCCTTGATTCTTGCCTGCACCAGCCCTGTCCCTCCTTCCCCACTCTGCTACCTGGAGTGGAGCAATGTTCAGCTCTAAGGATTCCTGCCCAAGCCTCCTGGGAGGTCTCCATGCCTTCCTCCCAAACCAGCCTTCCCAGCTTGGTTTTCACCCTTTCCCGCTCCCAGGCAAACCTCACAGAATGCAGCTTACCCAGGCTGGGAGGCAGGGGCTCCACCCAGCTTGCGCTGCTCCAGGGGCCTTTCCGTTGCCCACCCCACTGGATGCTGCAGATTCCAAAAACTGGGATAAAGTCTTTTAAAAAAGAACCGTTCACTTTGAAAACTTTTCTGTGTTTCCCTTCTCAACGGCCTTCATGGGACGAAGGGCTAAAGACAATGTATTCATCCAAGTCTTAGAGCATCGCAGTGAGTGCCGGACTCTGTTGCTGGTGGGCGGACACAGAACGACCATCCCCGTGACCTCTGTGCTTAGTTGCTAAGTCCTGTAGACTGTTTGCCACCCCATGGACTTAGCCCGCCAGGCTCCTTGTCCATGGGGATTCTCTAGGCAAGAATACTGGAGTGGGTTGCACGCCCTCCTCCAGGGGATAGTCCCAAACCAGGGATTGAACCTGGGTGTCCTGCATTGCAGGCGGATTCTTACCATCTGAGCCCCAGGGAAGCCCACTCTGGTGGAAATCGCCTGGTGGACACAGGAAACCTAACACAGCCCCAGAGGCCTATTCCAGGGTGGACAAACTCTCATTCGTTGGGTGTAGGCGAGGACTTGGGAAGAGCCATCATGGGAGCCCACCGTGTGTTCAGCTGTCCTTGGATCTATTTCTGTTCAGGCCCACAGGATTGAAGCCCTGGCTCCTGGTACCTCCGGGGGCTCTGGCATCTGAGGTCATAGAGGGCATGGAAGTGGCATCGTTTCCCTGGGGGCAGGGGTCTTATCCTAGGAAGAAGTGTCAACTCCAAAGACCCCAGGAAAAGCTGATACCTCTCTCTCCGTAGCATTCGGCTGTTAACCGTAAAGGTTGGTGGTTTGAGCCCACCCAGAGACGGTGGGGTGGCATTTTAGAGACCACCGAAGAGACTCCCTTTTGCCAGGAGAACACCAGGAAGTGCAGCGCCGAGCTGGCATGCAGAGAAAGAGCACAGGAGTCAGGGACAAAGGAACAGGGGAGAGGGTGGGTCTCGGGGGTTTGGAAGCGTAGATTGCCTGAGTCCAGCTTCAGCAGCCAGGGATTCAGCCTGAAGAGATGGACGGTGTCGGAGAGAAAATGAGGCAGCCTCTCAGTTTTCTTGGACTGCCTATTTATTTCAAGTTTAAGATTCTCTTTTATACTTTTACAAAAACATTGGGTCAGAGGTTTGACATTTTCAGTTCCCCCTCACCCAGATTTACTATCTCCATAAATCATTGTTGCCCTTCAAACAGAGTTCCTGCTTCAGCCATTCTCTCAGAATCAGCTTTACCATCTATTAGCTACTTCTTCTTATGTGTCCTATAGTTAACTTGTGATTACATTGTAATTCATGCTACATTCCTCAGTTTATTTTTTATCTTTCTAAATCCTGTTTGCCCCTAACATCCTGAGCTCACTATCTCTTAAAAAGGCTTCTAGCTATTAGTATCTCTGAAATTCCTAACCTCTATAAGCTATAGTAAAATATGCTAACATTACAACATTCCTTAAATCTTTAACTTCTAACTATTTTAATTATTTCTAAGCACTAAATTCAGTACACTCCTTTGCCATCAATATTTTCCTCACAAATAGGCTTCAGATAGCAATCTCTCCCATGGCCTCAAGCTGCTGCTTATGTGCTTATCCTGGAACACTCTTTTGTAAAAGTCCTTAAACAAATGTCAATGATTAACTTTATGAATTATTCTCTTAGCACAGCTGCAGAAAGCTTTGTGCCTTCTCATGGTCCTCTCAAGAACAATAAGCAACTTAATATTCCTTTTCAGTCAACTCAGCCGAGGAGAGGAAAAAACAAGACAGAATCACAAGGCCTAACTCCTTCATCCCGGGTCCGTGCCTGCAGGACAAAGAGAGGGGCTTGGGGCCGTGCCTCCATTTTGTCAGTAATGCCTAGCGTGGCACCCGACAGTTGATCATTCTTGAGACCCGAGTACTGACCCCCGAGTACTGACCGCCGGTGCTGTGAAAAGGGCCACCGCGGCACAGGCCGCGGTGCGGGAGGGGCGGCATCTACACCACTGAGCAGCAGAATCGCCTGGCTTCGGACACACCTACCCTCCCCACCTCCTGCGGCTTCCAGGAGCTCGGCAATCGGCTGGGGCGACCCCTGAGCTCCGGTGCGGAGTTAAGGGTCTGAGGCCTCTGCGTTGGGTGCAGGACCCCGAATGCAACCTGTGGGGACCCCAGTGTCCTCACTTTAGGGGTGATGGGGAACTCTAAAGCAGGTCCCTCGGGAACTGGCGTCTCCGCGTCAGAGCGAGCTTGGGGCTTCAAGGTTCCTGTTTGAGTGTTAAAATTAGGTGGTCTAGATGCTGGTGGCAGCATTCGGGGTTTCATGAATACAGTGTTAAGTATTGGAGGGTGTCCCGTTTCCGTAGTGTAGTGGTTATCACGTTCGCCTTACACGCGAAAGGTCCCCGGTTCGAAACCGGGCGGAAACAGGTTGCTCTCCTCCACCACCCCATCGTGGAGATTTCTGATTGGTGGAACCACCTCGTCCTGACCCGCACTGGCTCAGTTATGTCCTACTCTTTTCAACCCCATGAACTGTAGCCAGTCAGGCTCCTCTCTCTATGGGATTTTCCCGCTAATTTGCTAGAAACCCATGGGGTCAGTGCAGCTGCCCCCTTCACTCTTGCCTGCCTCCCTGTGTCCTGCAGGGACCATAAAGTGTTCTGTCAGGACACAGAGGTGAAAAGTCCTTCTCTGTGGCTGGCGGAATAGAGAACCAGATGGGAAACGCGTCCAAGGGAGGGGGAGTATCCTCAAGAGCTCTCCAGGACTGTTGAGTGGGTGCTGTTAGGTGGGTCTAAGCCCCAAGATAATAATGCCTAGTCTTGTGTTGTTCTGGCCTTGACCCAGTCCCAGGTCCAGTCCAAATTCAAGCACAGAGGCATCCAGCTTTACCACACATATTCTACTCTCCCTCTCTCCAAAGTGGGGTAGTGAACCACCTTTTCTATCTCAGTGAATAGAACCCATTGGGTTTTTTTTTTTTTCCCCCTTGAACTTTCTGATTTGCTGAAATGTAACTCAGGAATATAAAAAACATTTAGCTTTAGATAAATTAGTGCTCTCCATGCTACGTATAAGAAAAAATTTCAAATTGATAGTAAGGATAAATTTTGAATACTTTTAACACTCTAGATAATTCTAATAATTGATATATAATTGCATAGAAAATGTCCTGTCATACTCTCAGAGATGACTCCTGGTACGCTTTACCCAACTTTAATAATTTTAGTCTAAAACCTACTTCATGTTGACTTTCAGATTTTCTAAAAATATGTAAAATATTGGTATCATACTATTCTAGTTGTCAGATCAGATTAGATCAGTCACTCAGTCGTGTCCAACTCTTTGCGACCCCATGAATCGCAGCACACCAGGCCTCCCTGTCCATCACCAGCTCCCAGAGTTCACTCAGACTCATGTCCATCGAGTCAGTGATGCCATCCAGCCATCTCATCCTGTGTCGTCCCCTTCTCCTCCGGCGCCCAATCCCTCACAGCATCAGAGTCTTTTCCAATGAGTCAACTCTTCGCATGAGGTGATCAAAGTACTGGAGTTTCGGCTTTAGCATCATTCCTTCCAAAGAAATCCCAGGGCTGATCTCCTTCAGAATGGACTGGTTGGATCTCCTTGCAGTCCAAGGGACTCTCAAGAGTCTTCTCCAACACCACAGTTCAAAAGCATCAATTCTTCGGCGCTCAGCGTTCTTCACAGTCCAACTCTCACATCCATACATGACCACAGGAAAAACCATAGCCTTGACTAGATGAACCTTTGTTGGCAAAGTAATGTCTCTCCTTTTGAAAATGCTATCTTGGTTGGTCATAACTTTCTTTCCAAGGAGTAAGTGTCTTTTAATTTCATGGCTTCGGTCACCATCTGCAGTGATTTTGGAGCCCAGAAAAATAAAGTCGGCCACTGTTTCCACTGTTTCCCCATCTATTTCCCATGAAGTGATGGGACTGGATGCTATGATCTTCGTTCTCTGAATGTTGAGCTTTAAGCCAGCTTTTTCACTCTCCACTTTCACCTTCATCAAGAGGCTTTTTAGTTCCTCTTCATTTTCTGCCATAAGGGTGGTGTCATCTGCATATCTGAGGTTATTGATATTTCTCCCGGCAATCTTGATTCCAGCTTATGTTTCTTCCAGTCCAGCGTTTCTCATGATGTACTCTGTAGAAGTCTTATATTTATTTTCTATTCAAAATCCTAATGAAAGTGAACTGCCTAAATTTCCTGTATTGCTTTGTTTCCCATAAGCAAACTCTAATCCCAAAAAATATTTCCATTTATAAAATTCAATATTATGTGCCACAGACAATTAAATATAGCATATAATCATATTTTTCAACGAAGATTAAGTCTTTTAATTATAGAAATCATAGTTACTTATATTCCCCTTTCAACGTGGGGGTAACCAGGCTCCTCCGTCCATGGGATTTTCCAGGCAAGAGTACTGGAGTAGGGTGCCATTGCCTTCTCCGTAAATGCTTTTGCTGCTGCTGCTGCTGCTGCTGCTAAGTCGCTTCAGTCGTGTCTGACTCTGTGCGACGCCATAGACGGCAGCCCATCAGGCTCCCCCGTCCCTGGCTTTTAGGTATCATCTAATATGTGAATATCTGACATGGCAGCTCATCCCCGGCACTATTTACTCACAGGGACAACCGTGCAGTTACAAGACTTGCGGTGCGAAGCCCCCTGGCAGGGCAGGACTCAGTGAGCTCAGCCTCTGATTTGACTCCAGAGACCCAGGGGACCCGACGAGGGGGAGGCACTGGCTGGGCCACTGCGCCCCTGACCAGGGCTTGGAGGGCAGAGGGAGGGCCGGGCTCTGATGGCCAGAGAAGGGCAGAGCCACCCGGGTCCAGCGAGGATGCTCCGGGTCAGTCCCACACCTGTCCGTCGTGTCTGTGTGAACCACGCCGCTGAGGGTCGCGGGAGCCGGAAGGCGGGTCCTATTAGGGGAGTAAAAAGTGTTCTTCTTCTAACTAGGCAGAAAGGTCCCACCGAGATTTGAACTCAGATCGCTGGATTCAGAGTCCAGAGTGCTCACCATTACACCATGGAACCCCCTCGGGAGCCACCTGGTCTCCATCGCCAGACAACGGTATCCGCTTCTTTAGCCTCCATACGTCCCACCCATAAGCTCAGGGCCTTCTAAGGCCCTGAGGAGACTCCAATACGGTTGACTCCCCTAGGTGCTCAACCCTCTCGCTTTCTCTCTGCTCCTCTCCTTTGATCGACTCAGCTCACTCTCACCTCAGAAAATGAGGTGAAATCCACTTTGGGTTTTGTGCCAGGGAGGACCCCCTAGGTCTCTAAACCAACCACATATTCTGTTTAGGTTAACCAGAGTGTCCCATCCCGAGGTAAAATTTCTGCAAATAAGAGTGTTATTCTCCTTTTCTTTGCCTTCACCCTTTTCCCATAGCCCAGACGGGGCAGACGGTCGTCAGGGCAAGAGGCAGGGTTTCCTGGGTCCCTTAGTTTTCTCACAGCGCTGATCACACTCCTAAGCGGCCACCACCTCTTACCTGTAACATATAAAGTGTGTCAGCGGTGGAGTGGGAATGGAGGCAGGAGAACTCTTCTTTTATTCTTCATATATTTCTGATTTGGAGAGGGATAAGTTATTCTCACAACAAGTGTATATTGTTAAATTTACAATGTGAGTACAAATAACCATTTAAAGAAAACACTCAGACAAACGAGCTATACTCACTTAAACTGAAGTCAATGTCGCTCAGTCGTGTTCAACTCTTTGTGTCCCTAGGGACTGTACCTCCCAGGCTCCACTGTCCAAAGATTCTCCAGATAAGAATACTGGAGTGGGAGGCCATTCCCTTCTTCAGGGGATCTTCCAAAATCAAGGATTGAACTAGGATGCCCTGCATTATAGACGGATTCTTACCGTCTGAGCCCCCAGGGAAGCCCACTCTGGTGGAAACCGCCTGGTGAACACAGGAAACCGAAGCACAGCCCCGGAGGCCTTTGCCAGGGTGGGCAAACTCTCATTCGTTGGGTGTAGGCGAGGAAACATGAAGAGCCACCGTGGGAGCACCCCGGTGTTCAGCTGTGCTTGGATCTACTTCGGTTCAAGCCAGGAACCTTCGAGGCCTGGATGGAGGTTTCTCCGGGGGCGCTGGCATCTGTGGCGAGTAGGGGCAGGAAAACGGCACCGTTTCTCTGGGGGACAGAGCGCTCACCCCGGAAATGAGTGTCTACTCCAGAGAGAGTCCAAAAGAACCCCGTACTGCTGTCTCTGTGGCGTAGTCGGTTAGCGCGTTCGGCTATTAACCGAAAAGTTAGTAGTTCGAGCCCACCCAGGGACGAAAGGGTGACATTTTAGGCAACACCAAAGAGACTCTCTTTTGCCAGGAGGACACCGGAGAAGTGATGCGCCCAACGGACTTGCAGAGAAACACAACAGGAGTCAGGTGCAAAGAAACAGCGGGGAGGGCGCGTCCCGGGTGGATCGGAAGCGTCGGTCATTCCTGAGAGCCCCGAGCGCTGATCGCCGGCGCCGAGAACAGGACCACCGAGGCGCGGGTCCGCAGCCCGGGAGGGGCGGCTTCCACACCGCTGGGTTTCGGGGGTCACCTGGGCCTCGGGCGCACCCACCGTCCCCGCCTCCTGTGGGTTCCGGGAGCTGGGGGGTCGGCGGGGGCGACCCCTGAACTCAGGGTGTGCAGCTGAGGGTTTGAGGATTCTTTGTCGGGTGCGGGGCCCCAAAGGCAACCTGTGGGGGCCCGAGGGTCCTCACTTCATGGGAGAGGAGGAACCCTAAAGCAGAGCCCTTGGGAGCCGCCGTCTCCGTGCCTGAGAGAGCTTGGAGCTTCAAGGTTCCTCTTTGAGTGTTAAGAGTTGGTGGTGTGATTACTGGTGGCGGGACCTCGAATTTCATGGATACAGTGTTGAGGAACAGACTTTACCCCGTTTCAGTAGTGTAGTGGTTATCACGTTCCTCTCACACGCGAAAGGTCCCCGGTTCGAAACCAGGCGGGAACAGATTTTTCCCTTTCTTTTTGCCCCGCCCCGCCCCGAGATGTGTCTTCTCTTTGGCAAAACCAACAGGCGCGAAAGGCACGGGGTGAGGCAGGGGACGCAGCTGGAGGAAGACTTGGTGACCACCTGGAAGTCTCTTTATTCAGCGTTCGGAGAGGCCCCGGAGCCACGTCAGAGATCTGGAGGTGGACGGATCCGCTCATCACCCGCCACTCATCACCGAGCCTGACGACAAAGAAAACCGAGGTTCACAAGGAGAGCAAGACCTGGGCTCGGCAGCACGCAGCGCTACAGCTAGACCAGGAGGGACCCAGTCCGCTACTTTGTGTCCTTGCCCCAGAGCAAAAGCGACGCCCAGGAAAGGAGACGTGAAGGGCGATGAGCAGCGGGGGCACGGCTGGGAGCCCTGCACAGCTGCACACAGCCCTGGGCCACTGCGACATTGCCTTTCCCGCTTTCTGACTTTCTGAAGCCTCATCTTCCACGCACCTTTCACCTGCAGAAACTAAGTAACTAATTTGTTTACAGCTCCCTGGTGGTCTAGTGGCTAGGATTCGGTGCTTTTACCGCTGTGGCCTGGGTTTGATTCCGGTCAGGGAAAACTTTCTTTCTTTCAGCGTCTGCACTCACATAAGTCTCTCTCTTCCTGCCCAGATCGGAAGTGTACTTTGCTTAAAGGTCCAGGGCAGAACATTTCTGCACAGAGTTTCTAAATGCTGCTGAGTCCGGGCTTCAGGGTCCTGGACCTCAGGCTGGTTATTGGAGCTGAGATGCCATGAATAGCCTGTGCTGGCCAGCTCTGGCCTCCACTCTTTTCTCCTGGCATGGTAAACCCAGAATCTTACTTAACAGAGTTTTCATTCAAAGAGAATGTGAGGCTTCAGTTCCAAAAAGTCATTAAAATCCCAAACCAAAAGCTTTTGTAAGATACCAAAAGTTTGCAAGAAAACGAACATCCTATATCCTGTACCTAAGTGCCCAGTTAACATCACATTCTTTCTTTATATAAGAGTCATGACATCACTTGATAGTAACGTGCCAATATCTGGGGATTGTTCCTTTCCTTTGGCGTCCCTCTCAAAGCTAACTTCAGTGGGACCTGTCTTCTAAGGCCAGGGAACAGCTTTCCCGTCCAGAAAGGGGCCCTCTTGGCCCTTCAGCACCTGGAATCCGTTCTCTTTAGGATGTAGAGAAGGTATATGTGTGTTAGTCGCTCAGTCCTTTTGGACTTTTGGCCATCCCTTGGACTGTAGCATTCCTCTCTCCATGGGCCAGCAAAGCTCAAAAGCAACACAACAACAATGCATTGGCCGGGAATCGAACCCGGGTCTCCCGCGTGGGAGGAGAGAATTCTACCACTGAACCACCAATGCTGCTATAGAGAGCATATTTGCAGGGATAGCCTAGATGGAGTTTTATTCAGGTCTTTCTCAAGTGCAGGCCACTCATGCCCTGTGCTTGTAGGACGGTCTAGGCTTTCATCCTCCGCCCTCAGCTGCACCGGCTGCCCTCTGCCCTCTGGCCTCCTGCGGGTTGCTTTGGCGGGCACTCAGGTGTGCTTTGGATCCGTCTGAGTGGTGGAACCGCCTGGTGCTCGTGCACACTGGCCCAGTCTTATCCAAAACTCTTTGCAACCCCTTGGACTCTAGCCCACCAGGCTCCTCTGTTCTTGGGATTTCCACGCTCCTTTGCTAGAAACCCATGGAGGCAGTACAGCTGCCCCCTTGGCTCTTGCCTGGCTCTCCATGCCCTGCAGGGAGCGTAAAGTGTTCTGTCAGGACACAGAGGTGAAGAATCCTTCCCTGTGGTCGGAGGATGAGAGAACCAGATGGGAAATGCTGCAAAGGGAGGGGAATATTCTCAAAAGCTTCCCAGAACTGCTGTGTGGGTGCTGTCGGTTGGGTGGCTGGCCTATGACAATAATACTTAGTCTTGTGTTCTGGCCTTGATCCAGTCCCAGGTCCAGTCTGAATTCAAGCACAGAGGCACCCTGCTTTCCCACACATATGTCATTCTGTCTCTCTCCAAGGGGAGTTCTGAACCACCTTTTCTATCTCACTGAATAGCAACCATGTGGTTTTTTTCTTTCTTTTTTTTTCCTTTAACTCTGTTTTGCTGAAATGTAACTCAGGAATATAAAAAAGGTTTAGCTTTAGATAAATTAGTGCTCTCCATGCTACAAACAAGAATAAAATTCAAGTTGATTATAAGGATGAATCTCAAATACACTTACACTCCTGAAAATTCTAATAATTGATGTGTAATTACATAGAAAATGTTTGTCCGGTCATGCTCCCAGAGATGACTCTCGGTATGCACCACACTACCCTAATAATTTTGGTCTAAAAACTACCTCATGGTTACTTTCAGATTTATTATTATTTATAAAATTTCAAATTATGTGCTCCAGTAAATTAAATATACCATATAATATCTTTTAAATCAGGATTAAGTCTTTTGATTTAAGAAATAATAGTGACATAATTATTCCTCTTTCAATTTGGGGTCCATGTTTTTAGGTATCATCGAATATGTGATTTTAATCAGCATTTATCAGACATGCCTCAGCTCAAATTGCAATTTTAAGATCTATCATTAACTTTAAGTTCTTTGACTGATATTAAATTGGTTGAATTAATGTATAGTCTTTGCCTGGAAAATTTCTAATTAAGGTAGAAATAATAATGCCCACATTTTTATAGGTTATATATAGAAGAGCTCTAGCTTAACACCTTAAGAGAACATGTGGGTACCTTTAGGAGATGTTCCTGAATGTAGCCATAACGTCACTTGAAGAAGAGCACAACACATGGACTCTCTAAGTTAAGTAAGGACGTGTTGCTTACCTGATATACTCCTTTATTAAAAAAAAAAAAAAAAAACAAAAAACAAAAATTCCTGATTCTTAGTTACCTGCCTTCTAGATCTCAAGTCACCCATTTTCCCATGTGCTAGGTAATTCTTCTTTTAGTCACTGCAGGGTCCTTAGGTGCTGGCAGGCAGGTGAACTTGAGAAGAACATGACAGGCTGCTCTCCTGCTGTGATTCTTATTTGTCTGTGTGTGTGTGAGTGAGATTCTTATTTTTGATGCCTCCTGGTTTGAATGCACCAAGGAGTGGGACCTTGGATTTCCTCCTGATACAGCAGTTTTCCTAGAGAAGGCCTGGTACCTGGTGAGCACCTAGTAAGTGCTTGCTGACTTAAGGACTCCTAATGCACAGTTTCGGAAAACTGATGAAGAAGACAGAATGTGGGTAAGATCCACACAGGCCTAGAGTATAAGGGACAGAAGGACACAAACTCCAAGAGGGAGAGAGAAGGGCAGAGAGAAATGTCCTAGAACCTAGAGACATCCTTGACTGAGTACAGAAAATCTGAAGAGCTCTTCTTTCCTCATGAACTTCAACTGAGGAATCAGTGGAAGGTGAACCAGGAACTCTAAGGATCCAGGTTTGCACAAGATGTATTATCGGTGCAGGATTCTGTAGCTTGCAACAATTTGTCTCAAATGAGATAATTTTTGCACATGTAGCCACGTACTGTTGAGATACCATACAGAGACAGTCTCAGGCTTGCAAGGAGGGAGACCCCTCATTAGATTGTGTGCATCCAACCAAAGCCAAAATACAACTCATGAAGGGAAGAGGATAAATGTCTGGGACCAGTCTTTTTTTTTTTTTTTTTTTAAACTCTTGTAATCCATAAGCTGCTCTGCAAGAGGCTCTCCAGAGTCATTCTGGCTGGTCTTGTCTGGACTCAATGACTTGGTCACCACTGAAAACAGTTACAATTATTAGAATACTTTCCAATCAGCTTGGAAGTTTGGTTGCTGAATATGTGCAGTCTCTGGAAATGTACACATTGCCTTTTCATTGTACCTCCCGCTAAGTTGAGTCAGTAGGGCACAAATTCCTTTGTTAGAGTAACAGACAGGTGTATTGACAATTTCTTGTGATGGCAAGACCATGAAGCAAAAGACTCTTTCCTTGAGTCGGCAAAATACATTGGAATATAAATTAGCACATCTACTTAGGGAAAATTAAGAACATAAAGAGATGTCTTCAGTTTCTAGCAAAGGTGCAGTGACAGAAATCAGATTAACCCTCCTTCCTAAAGCTCACTCTCCCTCTTTATCCCACTCCCAAAGAACAAAAAGACAAAAAGCATGAAATACTAATTTCTAAGACACTGGACATCAGGCAGCAAAGGATAGCAAGCCCTGAGAGGTAAACAAACAAGGTGAGTCTTGCCATGGGCCCAGCTTCCTGCCTTCAGTGAGTTCCCAGGCTGGGCACCAAGAGGAGGATTTCAGGTAGTATTGGTGGAGAGCAAGGCAGCTAGAGTTCACAGGACAAAGATCCAGTGATTCTTATTTGTAAAGCAGATGTAGAGCAAAGGTATGGATATCAAGGCTGAAAGGGGTGCTGGGTGAATTGGGAAATTAGGCTTTACCTATATACACTATTGATGCTATGTATGACACCACACTTATAGCAGAAAGTGAAGAAGAACTAAAGAGCCTCTTGATGAAAGTGAACGAAGAGAGTGAAAATGTTGCCTTAAAGCTCAATATTCAGAAAACTAAGATCAGGGCATCCAGTCCCATTACTTCATGGCAAATAGTGGATGGGGAAACATCAGAAATCATGGCAGACTTTATTCTTCTGGGCTCCAAAATCACTGCAGAGGGTGACTGCAGCCATGAAATTAAAAGACACTACTCCTTGGAAGGAAAGTTATGACCAACCTAGACAGCATATTAAAAAGCAGAGATATTACTTTGCCAACAAAGCTCCATCTAGTCAAGGCATGTGAGATTTGGACTAAAAAGAAAGCTGAGCACTGAAGAATTGATGCTTTTGAACTGTGGTGTTTAGAAGACTCTTGAGAGTCCCCTGGATTGCAAGGAGATACAACCAGTCCATCCTAAAGGACATCGGTCCTGGGTGTTCATTAGGACTGATGTTGAAACTGAAACTCCAATACTTTGGCCACCTGATGCAAAGAGCTGACTCATTTGAAAAGACCCTGATGCTGGGAAAGATTGAGTGCAGGAGGAGAAGGGGACAACAGAGGATGAGATGGTTGGATGGCATCACCGACTCAATGTACATAGGTTTGGGTGAATTCCGGGAGTTGGTGATGGACAGGGAGGCCTGGCGTGCTACAGTTTATAGGGTCGAAAAGACTCAGACACAACTGAGCGACTGAACTGAGCTGAACTGGTACAATAAATAACAAAGGAGAAGCTATTTTATGGCATAGAGAATTACTGGATACTCTGTGTTACCTAAATGAGAAGGAAATCCAAAAGAGAGGGAATATATGTATAGCCTATTCACTGGGCTATTAACACAACATCATAATTAACACACTGGAAAACAGATATACTCAAATAAAAGTTAATAATCAAAAAAGAAACATGAAGAAAGGTCCCGTGATAAGAGAGAGTGGGAGAGAGAGAGAATGCTGGGATATGAAAGGGGCTCCCTCAAGTACTCAGCAGAGTAATGATCGGGGTATCCTTATGAAGAAAGTGCCTGAGGCCAAGGAAAGAACGTTTTAAAACGATCATGGAACACAACCTGGTGCTCACACAGGACAAGCAATTGTATGTAAGCGATCTCCCACACAGACTGGACTACTTATAACTCATGGGCCATTGGGAAGAACATTCAAAAAACTCTTGTGATGGACAGGGAGGCCTGGCTGTTAAAATGCTGCACTCAATATGCCCGTAAACTTGGAAAACTCAGCAGCAGCCACAGGACTGGAAAAGGTCAGTTTTCATTCCAGTCCCAAAGAAAGGCAATGCCCAAGAATGTTCAAACTGCTACACAATTGTTGTCATCTCACACGTTAGCAAAGTAATGGTCAAAATTCTCACTGTGAGGCTTTCACAGTATGTAAACTGAGAACATCCAGATGTGCAAGCTGGATTCTGAAAAGGCAGAGGAACCAGAGATCAAATTGCCGACATCCGTTGGTTCATATTAAAAGGAAGAGAGCTCCAGAAAAACATCTACTTCTGCTTTATTGACTATGCCAAAGACGTTGACTGTGTGGATCACAACAAACTGTGGAAAATTCTTCAAGAGATGGGAACACCAGACCACCCTACCTGCCTCCTGAGAAATCTGTATGCAGGTCAAGAAGCAACAGTTAGACATGAAACAATGGACTGGTTCCAAATTAGGAAAGGAGTATGTCAAGACTGTGTGTTGTCACCCTGCTTATTTAACTTCTATGCAACGTACATCACGTGAAATGCCAGCCTGGGTGAGGCACAAGCTGGAATCAATATTTCTGCAAGAAATATCAATAACCTCAGACATGCAGATGACACCACGTTTATGGCAGAAAGCAAAGAGGAAGTAAAGAGCCTCTTGATGAAAGTGAAAGAGGAGAGTGAAAAAGCTGGCTTAATAGTCAACATTCAAAAAACTAAGATCATGGCATCTGATCCCATCACGACATGGCAAATAGATGGGGAAACAATGGAAACAGCGAGAGACTTTATTTTCTTGGGCTCCAAAATCTCTGTAGATGGGGACCACAGCCATGAAATTAAAAGACGCTTGCTCCTTGGAAGAAAAGCTATGACTAACCTAGACAGCATATTAAAAAGCAGAGATATTACTGTGCCAACACAATTCCATCTAATCAAAGCTATGGTTCCTCCAGTGGTCATGTATGGATGTGAGAGTTGGACTATAAAGGAAACTGAGTACCAAAGAATTGATGCTTTTAAACTGGTGTTGGAGAAGCCCCTCGAGAGCCACTTGGACTGAAAGAAGATCCAATCAGTCCATCCTAAAGGAAATCAGTCCTGAATATTCATCACAAGGACTGATGCTGAAGTTGAAGCTCCAATATTTTGGACACCTGATGGGAAGAGCTGACTCAGTATAAAAGTCCCTGTTGCTGGGAAAGTTTGAAGGCAAGAGGAGAAGTGGGTGGCTGAGGATGAGATAGTTGGATGGCATCACCGACTCAATGCACATGCATTTGAACAAACTCCAGGGTTTGGTGATAGATAGGGAAGGCTGGCATGTTGCCATCCTTGCATCCCTACTGAACTGAAGAAATTGGGGAACAGTTCCTTACCACCGGAAAGCTCCATAGGGCCTACAACCAGCCCATCTTTCTCTGCTCTGAGTCACCTTGTAGAACAAGCCACAGTCAGTGAATCCAAGAGGGCACAGGACAAAGCTGACTGCAGGATACTTTTATCTCCTGATATCCCCTCACCTTTTCATCTGGGCCCTACATCGTCTCTACCTGTGGCACTCATTATCTCTCTGAAAACCAAGAAAATCATCCCTTGTGAACACACTTCGCTTTCCCTCACCCCAGCACACCTGCGGGACAATCTGATTTGAGTCAGAGAACAAAAGGGAAGGAATTCAACTCCACAGCCGAAGACACAATGATGAAGAGGGTCAGGCTCTGCGGATTGAGCTGATCCAGGAGGAAAAGCAGCCGGCCGTCGAGCCGCTATCAGGGGAGGCCCCGAAATCAGGTCAAGATCAGGGAGTAGATGGACCCGCCCATCACCGGCTGAGAACCAAGTGGCCCCTGCTTCACAAGGAAACAGGTTCAGAAAGAGAGCTTGACCTCTCACCACACCTGGATTCCAGGTCTTCCCTCACGACCTGCGGAGCCTCCCTTGTCCAGTTCTTGGATGAGGCTGAGCCTCTGATCCAGGGGTTGGGCGGGCGTCGTTGTGCTTTGTCACATCTTCGGGGGCAGGAGATGGATCCGTCCCCTTGGCACGCTCCACCCCCCGGCTCTAAAGCCCTGTGCCTACCATTTCTGCTGCAGGGAGCCGTGTGTTTGTGGTCCCTCGGGCGTCCGCTGCGCGTCCACCCTGACGGGGAGAGGACCACCTCACCCTCGTCCCGTCCCAGTGGGACGTCAGCATGCCGGACGCGACAGAAAACGATGAATCCGCTCCTCTGTCTGGACGTGGGAGGTGAAAACTAGGACCTGAAGGGGAGGAAAGCAAGGCGAAATCTCAAGAAACGCCCTGATCTAAAGCTATTTTCAAGTCCGCCTCTTTGGCAACTCAGGCCTCTAGGGCGATTGAGGGTGCTGTCGAGCCGTAGCACTCTCGACCGCACTCGGAGTCCACGCGGAACCAGGAGGAGCCCTGCGGCCTGGGAGCCGGTGCGCATGCGCCCGGCGCCTCCCTCGGGTTTTGAGCCCCTGAACCTCAGACGCCAACGCAACGCCGCACTGAGAAAAGGAGGAAAGCCACTGCTGGAGAAAAGGGCACATGCATTCCCCAAATTGAGAAGCTCTACTGCTAAAGGAAACCAGAGACAGACAGACACACAGACACCACTGCATTAAAACCTTTCAGCGAAAAGAAACTCTGCCTGCTGTGAGGTAAATAGGAAAACCCTTCAAGACACCTGCTTTCTGAAAGAAAAAAACGCATTTACCTCTCTGTTACATTCGCGCTCCACGAACTGTTGACTGCAAAATTATAAAAGGAAAACAAGAGGCGTTTCAGACATTGTAATATGTAAAACAAACCCGCCCTTCAAGAAGAATCTCAAGTTTGGAATGAAGACGGTCAGATCTGCGTGGACCGAGCCTGGCTCCTAGGCGGCTTTATGCTGGGCCTGGTAGGCAAAGGAATTCAACAAATGACCCGAGCCTCAGTCTTTGCCGCGGTTCCTGCTAAACGTGAAAGCGTGATGCAAGTCTGGACTGAAACTAGAGGACTAGAATCAGGCACAGACGCAGGAATCTGAGGAACCCCCGGTGCCAGGCGGCGCTGGAGAAGCGCTGCTGTGAAAGGCCTGCGAGAGAGGAGCGCACGGGTCAGGCGGGGTAGAGGGGACGGCGGGTCCTTTGTTTCCCGAGTGGGATTTGAAGCATCGAGCCTGGTCCCCGCTGGCGCCATGGAAAGGGACTCTAAGGCAGTGGATCTGCCTCTGGAAGGGCTGTGTCCACCTTGACGGACGTGTGGCCACCTGGGGCTCAGACGCACCTTACTCACCCCCCCGCCCCCTCCCCCCCGCCTCCTGAGGCTTCTGAGAACTGGGGAGTCAGCGGGGGCGACCTCTGGGCGCAAAGGTGGCACACAGGGACCTTGCCCCGGAAGAGGCGAGGAACCCTAAACCAGGCCCTTTCAGGAACTGCAGATCCTTACTTGACGGATTGCCTGTGTTTCCAGAGTCCTCTTCCTTTGAAAATTTGAAGGTCAGGTGTGTCCAAACATGCAATTCTTGGATATGTCACTAGACACAACTGGCCGTGTGGTTTCCGTAGTGTAGTGGTTATCACGTTCGCCTAACACGCGAAAGGTCCCCGGTTCGAAACCGGGCGGAAACAACTCCACTTTCCCCCAAAACTTTTAGATTCATATTTTAAACAGAAAATAGAGGTCTGCCGCCTGGAGTGAGGCTTGGAGCTTCAGCTTCCCCATCAGTCCTCCCAAAGAATATTCAGGGTTGATTTCCTTTAGGACTGACTGGTTTCATCTCTCCTTGACCTGCATACAGGTTTTTCAGGAAGCAGGTAAGGTGGTCTGCTATTCCCATCTCTTGAAGAATTTTCCATATTTTGTTGTGATCCACGCAGTCAAAGGCTTTAGAGGAGTCAATGAAGCAGAAATAGATGTCTTTCTGGAATTCTCTTGCTTTTTCTATGATACAATGGAGGAAAAATGGAAGGAAAAAGGAGGAAAAGGATAGAACCAAATTAATTGGAAAAGTATATGGAAAAGGTTAAATAGAGAGTATATAAGCAATGGATGAAATTTCATTGGTAAAAGGTGTTTACAGGGTGATGATGATGAGCCTACTCTTTCATGCATTCTAGGATTCCCAGTCAACCTGCTTTCCTCCAGAGATCCTCTCTGAGGATCACAGACTACCTGGACGTACGTGCTTGTATGTGTGTGTGTGTGTGTGTGTGTGTGTGTGCTGTATATACATGTAGTAAGGTCCATTGCTTGTATTTTAACTTTAAATGTTTATGTAGTCATATATATATATATATATATATATATATATGTTATGTAAAATTCTGGGTCTTGAGTCATGTATAGGAATGTTTTCAACTGTAAAACCTTAATTTTTTTTTAATTGGGGGATTTTTGAAGCAAGGAATTGGACTACTGTTCCCCTTTTGATGAGCTGATCAGATGAACTAGTAAACTGGCAGGTCCCACAAGCCCAGGAGGCTACTGCCAGTCAGACAGGATTCCTTCACTCTCTCTTGAAAGTTCCACTGCCACTGAAAGATATCACTAACTTAAAAGAAAACCACACCCAGACTTTATGCAGTGCAGTGCCAAAATGCAAGACCTTACACTCAATGGTGACATGCAAAGTGCCATGTGCTGAGGCTCTGTCTACAAGTTTTACATGGGTGTACTCACTTTATCCTTCCAGCAGGCTTCTATCATATCATCATCCTCATTTCACACATGAGAAATCTGAGACATGGAAGGTTAAATAACTTGTCTAGTCACTCAATCAGTGAGTGGGATCTGAAAGCAGCAATTTGAACTGGAGCCTGCCTGGCTACACAGGATATGGTGCTAGTCAAAGAGGAACACATATGGTAAAAATGTTTGGCAAGAGATTTAAGCCCGCATGTTTCTTTGACAAAACACCAAGGAGGAGTCATGTAAGATGAATAAAACTGCAGTATCCTCATGACCCACTTGCCTCCCAAACACCTTTCTTATTCCCAGAGCTGCTCCCCTTGAATCCCCAACTTACACACACTTCTGCAAGAACTAGGTTTTCCCTCCCTTTTATCCTTTCCTCTCACATTTCCAATACCTCTTCCATAGCTCTTCTGTTCTCTCTTCTGTTCTTTCACTTCCAGGTCATTCATTTTTTTTTAATTTAAAAATGTTAACTATATCTAAAGAAGAAAATAAGCAGTCATCCATAGTCCCACCTCCTAGAATGGACTGCTGTTAACAACTTTGCACATTTTCCTTCAAATTGATTTTTACATTATTCTAAGTAGCAGAAGTGCATGGGTTCATGCTAAATCATTTCAGTCCTGTCTGACTCTTTGGGACGCATGGACTGTAGCCCCCCAGGCTCCACTGACCATGAGAGGTTTCCAGGTAAGAATATGGAGTGGGTGGCCATGCCCTCCTCCGGGGAATCTTCCTGAACCAGGGATAGACCCCACATCTCTTGTGCCTCTTGCATTGGCAGATGGGTTCTTTACTGTTAGTATCACTTGGGAAGCCCCTAAGCTCTATATGTGTTATTTTAAAAAATTAAAAGGACACAGAACATACAAATATGTAAAATTTTGAAACATCTTAAATTCAAAAGTAACTTCTGTTAATGTAAGTGAATGATAATGCAGTCATTTAGGTATACCAACCAAGAGAAAAAATATATATATATGCTTTTATATGATTGAGCTCTTATAGAATCTATTCCAACTTTAAAGTATTTCAATTTACTAGTGTATAAATTTAATGAAAAAACACAAAAATGAAGAAACTGTTGAACTTTCAATCAAATTGTTTACCTTAAGAGACATACGTTTCTAAAAGAACCCTCTAATGCTAATAATAATAATGAGTGTCATTGAATTAAGTTATTAAAATGTGGAAGGATTCTTCTCATTATTTTTAAAAAATCAAATTTCTTAAGAATTAATTTTAAAATAATACAATCTATCCATTTCAAGTCTGATGACTTTTGACAACTGAACGTACCCGTGGAAGCACTATCCAGTTCAAGAACATCTCCAGCACTCCAAACTATCCTCTTGAGCCTCTTTGCCGTCAATCCCCCTTCCACTCCCTGTCCCAGGTGCTCAGTGATCTAGTTCTTGTCACTAGGGATTAGTTTGTCTCATCGAGTAATTCCCATAGGTGGCTCCGCAGAGTATGAACTCTTTTCATCACTCAGGATGATGTTTTAATCCATATCGTTGCCATGTATCAGGAATGTGTTTCATTTTATTGAAGAGTAGTATTCCTTTGCAATGACACCCCACTCCAGTACTCTTGCCTGGAAAATCCCATGGACGGAGGAGCCTGGTGGGCTGCAGTCCATGGGGTCGCTAAGAGTCGGACACGACTGAGCAACTCCACTTTTCACTTTTCACTTTCATGCATTGGAGAAGGAAATGGCAACCCACTCTAGTGTTCTTGCCTGGAGAATCCCAGGGACAGTGGAGCCTGGTGGGCTGCTGTCTATGGGGTCGCACAGAGCCAGACATGACTGAAGCGACTTAGCAGCAGCAGTAGCAGTATTCCTTTGAGTGAATATGTCACAATTATATCTATTCACTTCGTGCTGGACATTTGAATGCTTTTCAATTTGGGGACTATTATGAACAAAGCTACTATAAGCAAGTCCCTTTTGTGGGCATATGTTTTATAAATTCCGTTTTCATTTTTCTATTCTTTAATATGCACTTATTTTGTGAATAGATGTTACATTCATCATGACAAAACTTATTGAAATATTTAAAAATGTATTCAAATGTTACAAAAGACTGAAGTGCCAGCTTATCTTTGATTGTTTCCTCCCAGAACATACTTAATATTGGCCACCTTCTGCGCCAGCTGTGTTATTTGATTATCTCATTTAATCTACACAACAGCTTTATGAAGTACTTATTATTTCTTTCATAAGACACTTGCAAAATTGGCCTAGCGTATTGGAGTTGATCCAAGGTCAAAAGGAGGGTAAGTGGTGGCACCAGGACTAATAGGAGGCCCCCTGAATGTTGGGCTCATTACATTTGGGCTAAATATTCTCTGCCGTTCCTGGTTCCTGGTTTCCTGTCTAGCTTTTGCCCCTGATCTGTGTGCTTGAGGCGGACCCTGGCAACCAGCATTTCCCGGTCTTGCTTGCCCATGGAAGCCAATGGGTGCAGCCAAACAAATGAGATCAGAAGGGAGAGGGGAGGAATGTGAATGATAAATGTTGCCTGCCATATCAGCAAACAAAGCATGCTGTGCCATCTAGCCACCAGCCACTACCGACCTTAATAAGTGCATTAGGAAGGAACCTATCTGTTGTCGGAGTAGAAAAAGGCAACCCACTGCAGTATTCTTACCTGGAAAATCCCATGAAGAGAGGAACCTGGTGGGCTACAGTCCATGGCGTCCCACAGAGTTGGATATGACTGAGCATGCATGACTGAACACAGACTGTGGGATCTTAGGTCCACAAACCCTGGCCCACAGCTGCAAAAGTGCCAAGTTCTAACCGCTAGACTTCCAGGGATTTCTTATCACATCTTAAGATGTCAGTTACCTGGGTGTAAACGTCATCAAAGCACTTCATTATATGTACACTTGAAAACTGCAAGAGACTGGATCATACATGGTCTCATCACGAAAAAGAAATGAGAATTATGTGATGGGATGGAGGTGCCAGTTAATGCTCTGGTGGGAATCATTTTGCCATATATAACTGTATCCAATTAACGTGCTCAACTCACACAGTGTTATGTCAACTATGTCTCAAAAAAGTTGGAGAAAAAAAATTTATGAAAAAAAGAAAGAAACCTGTGTTACTTCTTTAGAATCCATCAAAAGCCAAGGGGATGCGTTCTAGTGCTGCAAGTTCAAGTGCAATGCAGCTGGGGAGGAAGAAGGACTGCTTACTCACTGGTCACCTGCCCAAGGTTGTCTGCTTTGGCTCCAGCAACTGGTGGGAACTAGACTGGCCTTCAGCAGCGCCAGGAGGACTGGGTCCCTGCAGGCTCCCACTTCATTCTCATGAGGTGTTTCGATGAGGAAATCACCAAGGATTTCTTCTTTTCCCCTAATCTATTACCACTTTCTCACTGTGTCTCTTCAAGACCATTGTGGGATGGTTGGATGCTGAGTGGACACGGCTTGAAGGAGATGCTGCTCTTCTCCTACTGGTCTCTTCTGGCCGGGAGGTTACTGTCCGCGGGATCAGAACCAGGGGGCCGGGAGGGCACCGGCTCTCTGAGAACCAAAATTCGCCGCGTGCACCCGGGTGCGCCTTGCCGGCTCCCGGCCTACTGAATCCACGCTGCCGGCTGAAGCTTCTCCCGCGGCGCCACGCCTGCGTGGGGCTCTAGACCCCGCGACAGGGGCCATGCTGAGGTGGCCCGGCCCTGCCCCCGACCCTGGAGGACAGGCCGCGGAGAGGCCAATCTTGACCGACCTGGCCAGGAGAGTTCTCGACCTCGGCCCAGCCCCACACACTCGAGGTTAAAAGACTCAAACCCTAAAGTTTCCAAGGAGTTGAATCCATCTCCCGGCCTTTATGAGGAAAGTTGAGGGAGGAAATCAGACCAAGAAAAACGTTATGTGCCTCAAAATGCGTAACTAACCAAAGAAAAATAGGATTTTCTGACAAGTTGGAAGCGTGCTCTGAAAGACTGGTGTCAAAGAGAAGTGTGTTCGGTCTGAGCCAACAGAGCATCAGGTAAGGTGGGAAAACACCCTTGCCACAGGGGTGGAAGGGGAAAGACCCAGAGTTTCTTTCGGAACCCTGGGGCCTTCCCAGAAAGCATAATCCATTGACGCTGTCCCCTTTCCCACATCTGTGGTCCTTAGAGATATTTGGGATCCCAGGTCTCACCTGGGGGCCTCCATTCCAACTCCTTTTTTTTATTTGGAAGACAAATCCCAAAGGTTTGCATCACTTTGATGTTTGCTTTTCAACTATCGAGGTCCTGAAAGCCTCTGGACCTCGCTAACAGAAGGAGTAACTGACCAGCTGCAGTTCACAGAGGAGCCTGAAATTTTGGCCTGGGAGAAGAGTTGTGGGAGTGGAGAGCAGATTCTGGTGCATCCTGAGGTCTAACTGCCTGGGGGCCCACAGGGACCTCGCTCTGGGAGAGGTGAGGAACCCTAAGTCAGGGTCTTTCAGGAACCCCAGATCCTTACTTGAGGGATCACTTGGGCTTCCAGAGGCTTCTTCCTTTGAAAATTTGAAGGCCAGCTGTGTCCAAACATGCATTTCTTGAGCACGTCACTAGGCGGTAGTAGCCATGTGGTTTCCGTGGTGTAGTGGTTATCACGTTCGCCTAACACGCGAAAGGTCCCCGGTTGGAAACCGGGCGGAAACAGCGGCACTTCTCCGCAAACTTTTAGATTCATATTTTAAACAAAAATGGAGGCCCGCCGCAGGGAGTGAGACTTGGCACTTCAGCTTCACCATCAGTCCTTCCAAGGAATATTCAGGGTTCATTTCCTTTAGGACTGACTGGTTTCATCTCTCCTTGACCTGCATACGGGTTTTTCAGGAAGCAGGTAAGGTGGTCTGTTTTTCCCATCTCTTGAAGAATTTTCCACAGTTTGTTGTGATCCACACAGTCAAAGGCTTTAGAGTAGTTCATGAATCAGAAACAGATGTCTTTCTGGAATTCTCTGGCTTCTTCTATGATCCAGTGGATGGAAAATGGAGGAAAAGAATAGAACCAAATTAATTGGAAAAGTATATGGGAAAGGTTAAATAGAGACGACTACAAACAGTGGAAGAAACTTCATTAGTAAAATGAGTTTACAGGGTAGATGATGAGCCTACTGTTTGGTGAATTCCAGGATTCCCGGTGACCTGCTTTCCCCTCGAGATCCCGGACATAGGTCCTCCTGTGTGTGTGTGTGTATGTGTGTGTGTGTGCGTGCGCGCGCGCGCGCGCGTGTGTATCCAACACACGCAGAGTGTGTGTTGTATCCAACAACACAGAGTAATGTAGTACTGGAGCTCAGGAGAGGATGCACAGATTAGAAACAATCGTATATCATTTACATTCTAAGAGTGAGACGCCTCCCTGGGTGGGCTCGAGCCAGGAACTTTTCGGTTAACAGCCGAACTCCGTAACAGATTGCACCACAGAGACACGAGGAGAGCTTACTCCTCACTCCGACAGAAAGCAAGCATGCTTACGGAGCTAGCCGGAGCCACCTGTGTCTCTCAGAATAGCGTTTCCCCCTCCGAGCCTCGGACAACCTGAGAGATGGAGTCCACTTAGCGTGTTCATTCCCGCGGTTCCGGAAGCCGTGCGATTCCGAGGGCAGAAGGTCCCCGAAGTGTCCTCGCCGCGCGTTGCTCCAACTCCGCCGCAGATGCCAGCGGCCAGGAGACGTCCGGAGCTTGATCCAAGGGGAGCCCGAAGGAAGCTGATGGCTCCTGGTTAGCTCCGCCTTCATCCGACCATTTGCGCTTCTGGACATCGGTTTAGTAGACGAGGTGCGTGTGGCTGCAGCTGGAGAGATCACGTCCAACGAGGAAACGTGAAAAGGAGCGGAGAGCAGGCAAAAGCATGGATGAGACAATGAGACCTGCCAGGAAGCCTGTGAAGAGGCTCAGACAGATCGTGAGGGATAAAAGATAATTTTATCACCTAGCAGAAAAATTTGTTGTGCTGTTCAGTCACTCAGTCCTCTCGGACGTTTTGCGACCCCATGGACTGCAGCACGGAAGGCTTCCCTGTCCATCACCAACTCCTGGAGCTTGCTCAAACTCGTGTCCATTGAGTCGGTGATGCCATCCAATATCTCATCCTCTGTCACGCTCTTCTCCTCCTGCCTTCACTCTTTCTCACCAGCAAGGTCTTTCCCAATGAGTCAGCTCTTCTCATCAGGTGGCCAAAGTACTGGAGCTTCAGCTTCAGCATCAGTCCTTCCAGTGAGTATTCAGGACTGATTTCCTTGAGGATTGACTGGTTTGATCTCCTTGAATTCCAAGGCACTCTCAAGAGTCTTCTCCAACACCACAGTTCAAACGCATCAATTCGTCCATGCTCAACCTTCTTTATGGTTCAGCTCTCACATCCAGACATGACTACTGGAAAAACCGTATAGCATTGACTATATGGACCCTTGTTGGCAAGTATTGTCTCTGCTTTTTAATACGCTGTCTAGGTTGGTCATAGCTTTTCTTCCAGGGAGCAAGTGTCTTTTAATTTCAGGGCTGCAGTCACCATCTGCAGTGATTTTGGAGCCCTGGAAATAAAGTCTGTCACTATTTCCATTGCTTCCCCATCTATTTGCCATGAAGTGATGAGACCGGATGTCATGCTCTTAGGTTTTTGAATGCTGAGTGATAAACCAGCTTTTTCATTCTCCTCTTTCACCTTCATCAAGAGGCTCTTTGGTTCCTCTTTGCTTTTTGCCAAAGGGTGGTGTCATCTGCATGTCTGAGGTTCTTGATATTTCTCCCTGCAGTCTTGATTCCAGCTTGTGCTTCATCCAGCCTGGCATTTCGCGTGATGTATTCTGCGTACAAGTTAAATAAGCATGGTGACAATATACAGTCTTGACGTACTCCTTTCCTTTTTTGAACCAGTCCATTGATCCATGTCTGGTTCTAACTGTTGCTTCTTGAGCTCCATACAGGTTTCTCTGGAGACAGGTAAGGAGGTCTGGTATTCCCATCTCTTGAAGAATCTTCCACAGTTTGTTGTGATCCACGCCATCAAAGCCTTGAGTGTAGTCAATGAAGCAGAAATAGATGCTTTTCTGGAATTCTCTTGCTTTTTCTATGATCCAAAAGATGTTGGCAATTTGATCTCTGGTTCCTCTGCCTTTTCTAAATGCAGCTTGAACATCTGGAAGTTCTCGGTTCACATACTGTTGAAGCCTGGCTTGGAGAATTTTGAGCTTTACACTGCTAGCATGAGAAATTAGTGCAATTGTGCAGTGGTTTGAACGTCCTTTGGCACTGCCTTTCTTTGGGCTTGGAATGAAAACTGACCTTTTCCAGTCCTGTGGCCACTGCTGAGTTTTCCAAATTTGCTGGCAAATGAGTGCAGCAATTAAACAGCATCATCTTTTAGGATTTGAAATAGCTCAGCTGGAATTCTGCCACCTCCACTCGCTTTGTTTGCAGTGATGCTTCCTAAGTCCCTATGTTGACTTCGCACTCCAAGATGTCTGGCTCTTCGTGAGTGATCACACCACCCTGGTTATCTGTGTCATGAAGGTCTTTTTTGTATAGTTCTTCTATGTATTCTTGCCACTTCTTCTTACTATCTTCTGCTTCTGTCCTTTATTGTGCCCATCTTTGCATGTAATGTTCCCTTGGTATCTCTAGTTTTCTTGAAGAGATCTCTAGTCTTTCCCATTTTAATGGTTTTGCTCTATTTCTTTGCACTGTTCACTTTGGAAGGCTTTCTCATCTCTCCTTGCTATTCTCTGGAACTCTGCATTCATTTGGGTATATCTTTCCTTTTCTCTGCCTTTTGCTTCTCTTCCTTTCTCGGCTATTTATAAGGCCTCCTCAGACAACCATTTTGGGCATTTTTCTTTTCTTTTTCTTGGGGATGGTTTTGATCAAGGCCTCCTGTACAATGTTGCAAACCTCCGTCCATAGTTCTCCAGGCACTCTGTCTATCAGATCGAATCCCTTGAATCTGTCACTTCCACTGTATAATCAATCATAAGGGATTTGATTTAGGTCATACCTGAATGGCCTAGTGGTTTTCCCTACTTTCTTCCATTTAAGTCTGACTTTGGCAATAGAGCTTCTCCATCTTCGGGCTGCAAAGAATAGAACCAGTGTGATTTTGGTATTGACCATCTAGTGATGTCCATGTATAGAGTCGTCTCTTGTGTTGTTTGAAGAGAGTGTTTGTTATGCCCGGCGCGTTCTCTTGGCAAAACTCTGAGGGAGAATCAGAGAAGAGCATGAAAGAGAGAAAAGCTCAAGCTTCTGTTGGTGTCCACAAATAAAACAGCAAACACAGTGTGAGTATATTTACGTGGGACAGTTGCCTTATGCCACGTTGTGTGTTGTGACTGTAGAGTGTAAGTGTTGCACTGTGGCAGCAGCAACCTTGGTTCAGATCCAGGCTAAGGCAAGGTAGTGTCTATAGCCTGTCTTGCCATTTGCCTTTTTTCTTTTTTTTACTTTGACTTATAGTTGATTTTCAATGTCGTGTTTGTTTCAGGTGTACAACAAAGTGATTCAGTTACGCACACATATACATCTAGTTTTGGTTCAGATTATTTTTTCCTTACAGATTATTACAAAACATTGAGTATAGGTCCCTGGCTATACCCGAGGTGCTTGTTGGTTATCTGTTTTCTGCATACTAGTAGTGTGTATATATTAATCCCAAACTTCTAATTTACCCCTCCCCCTTTCCCGTTCAGTAACCATAATGTTGTTTTCTATGTCTGTGGGTTTATTTCCGTTTTGTACATATGTTCCTTTGTATCAGTTTTAGTTTTGTGTTTTAGATTTCTCATATAAGCGATGTCATATGATATTTGTCTTTCTCTGCCTGGCTTACTTCACTAGGATGACAATCTCTTGGTCCATGCATGTTGCTGTAATTGGCATTACTTCATTCTTTTTTTTTTTTTTTTTTTTGGGTTGAGTAATAGTCTATCCATTTACTTTTAATTCCAGCACCAGCTATGCCCCCGAGCAGTGGTGGGAGAGCAGAATTTGCCACTGGCCTGGAAGCAAAATGCAGCAAGAAGAGGAGTAAATCCCACAGCGCACAAACCTGCCAGTCAAAGCAAAACCTAGAATAACTGCTTGACTCCCTGTTGAGCAGAACACATCCCCAAAGTTTAAATATTGCCCTTCAAGGAGCCTTGCCTATAGTTACACTAACAAGATAACATGGTCATTGTTGTTGTTGTTTTCTGGTAAAGATATGTCTAATATCAGTGGGGTTTTTCTTACACTAAAGGAGAAGGCGTACTGAAGAGGTTTACACTAAAATGCAAACTAGTCATCATGGTCTAGACCAGCTCCTTTCCATCCACCATCCACTGATTTTTACAGAAACAGTAAATCATTGAACTATAGGCACAGTTTGTTGAATTTTTGCAAACGTAATCAGCACCCAGATCAAGGTGTAGAAAATCTCCCCCACCCTTGAAATGCCACTTGAGCCACTTTCTAGGCAATTCCTACACTAGATCGCTTATTTTATTACCATTCTGAGGTCTACTGCAAGAGTGTACTGTTGCCTGCTCTTGAAATTCAAATGAAGGAAGCTACATTTTTGGTAACTGACTTTGCTTTCATGCAACATTTTGTTCATTAAACATATTCATAGTGTTATGCACATTTCACTACTTTTGGTATTATTGGAGTAATTTTGTCGGGATTTTTTGGTGTCAACTGGTGTTCTTGATGAATATCCCATACCAATTTTTTGCATATTGTGCATTCATAGAAGTACTACAATTGCTGGGCCATGAAGTAGGTACAAGATTAACTTTATTAGGAACTGCCAACAGTCTTCTAGAATGATTTTGAACTGACTGCTACAGGTGCAATTGCTCCACATTTGTCGGCATTTAGCGTATGAATTTTTTAAAAAGCAGTCATGCTGGAGGCTGTGTAATGTTATCTCCTTATCAGTGTGACATTTATTTCCCGAATGAGTAAATATGTCAAGAGTATTTTCTTATAGCTTCTGGTCATTAAAATATTACCTTTGTGATCCCCGGCTTAGGCTTCACAGGAAAAGGGAACCAGGTGCTGTGGTCGGTCGCTGAGGTGTAGATGGATTTTCCTAAGTGTCTCTCAGAGACAGAGGCCCAGGCTCAGGGTATTCCCAGTGTCGACAGGTTTAGCTCCAGTGACTGGCCCAGCAATAGTGGACATGCCCAGCCTCCCAGGCTTTTACCATCTCCACCCACTTTCAGTTGAGCAAGTGCAGAACGTGTTTTTAAAATATTCTCTTTCAACCTATTCATTCACATTCATTTCCCTGAGTACTTTGAATGGCCAATTCATCTCACTACCATCAAGGGAAAACTGATATCAGCAGCATAGGCAGATGGTTCATGTAAAAATCAACGTCAGAATATCAATACGATGGTGATCCAGGGAAATGCCCTGACTCTCCAGCTGCTGTTGTTTGGAATCCCCGTGTTTTCTACCAGGCAGTGGGCACGGTTTCCCTTTTCCCTTGGAAGCTCGCTCAGAAGACCTGTTAGGACAAATGTTATGTCCACTGTAGGGCAAGAGGTGAGTGAGGGAGCGGGGCTGGTGGGCGGGGGCCAGGGGTGTGGACCAAGCCTGCAGAGGCAGCGGTAGATGAGGCAGCAACAGTGGCTGTGCGCGTATGTGGTTCTGGAAGAGCTGATGAAAGGCGGTGAGTCCGGTGGGTGAGAGTGGGTGCTCTGCCTGTGTGGGGAGGGGCGGGAGGATTGGGAGATCTTTGCTAGAATTACTTTGCGGGGAGTGATTTGGTAAGGGTGGGGGAGGGGAGGAGGGCGACCCTGAGTGCAAGATGGTGGCCCGACGGGTCCATGCTTATAGTTAGCTGGCAGCAGAGATTCCGTGATCTTGAAGGTGCTTTCTCCAATGGAACGTCTTGTCCGTTGCCTTCCCGGCGTTCTGACCTCTGTGATTTCCCTACTAGGGTGAAATCGACTTCAGAATTTCTGCTTGATAATCCCTATATAGTAAAATGTCTATATTCCTTCAGGTGAACTGAGGAAAGGACAAACTCATAGTTTAAAGTAGCAGGGGACGGATAGGCATTACCTGGGAAACGTGCCAGAGGGCTTCATCCATGTATCAAAGTGTATCTTCCATACCTGGCTGATAAAAAAATTTTGTACCTCTTGATTTTGGTGATTATTTCACATCAAATAGCTGTTCATTCATGATTTGTGCATCTTGTTCTGTGAATACACCTTAATAATTTTTATCTCGGATAGAATGGGCGGTCACATGTTGCAGAACCCAGTGCAGACCATTACCGTGTTGAAGAAAAAGAAGTCAGACGCCACGTGAAACACGGAGGCCATGCCGTGACTCGGATTCGAACCGAGGTTGCTGCGGCCACAACGCAGAGTACTAACCACTATACGATCACGGCGCGCCACATACCAGGCGATGAGAACGGTCTTTACTGTCTGTCCTTTGACGTAAAATGATTTCGATCGTTGCGCTGCTTTATTCTTGGGAACTGCAGCTATTCGTTTTCTCTCTTTCATGCTCGCTCGTCGGTTTCCCCGCTCTGTCTCTCAGTTCTGATACATTGTGACAAAAGGAAACACAATCAAACCAAACACCAATTCTCATCTCCCCAGATGCGGCACGTTCCTTCTGGGAAGTCTGGCGGTCCTCGTCCCCACCTCGCCGGCTTCTTTTCCAGCTCTTCGCAGTCGTCCCTTTGGATCCACCTTCCCGGTTAGCTGGTTCCGGCTCCCGCCCCACCGACCGCGGTCGAGCCGAGGGAGGGCAACACCAGCGGTGCAGACGGCCGGGTGAAGGCGGAGCAAAGAACCGAAAGAACCAGTACGGAGCCCACCCGGCGTCCAACCTCCCTCCGGCCCCCTCGGCTCCGGCCCGGGGCGTCTCCGGCGCGTTTCTGCCCTCGGAAATGGGTGTGGCTCCACCGGTCGTGGAAGCGGGTAATTACGCATCCATGGGGATGAGAAGTACCTTACTCGAGCGTGTCTCTGTGGCGCCACCTATTAGTGCCTTGGGCTGTTCACGGAAAGGTTGGTTGTTCTAAACACACCTTAGGAACGCCTTCCTTGAAACACTCAAAAGCTGTGTGGGTCTTTCTACGAGGCGCAACCTTTCTGGGAAAGGCAAAAGGGCTCCTCTACTGCTTCCCTCCTGTCCGGCGTCATGGTGCACAGGAGGTTTGCCAGGTCCCTGGGAGTCCAGAATTTCCTGAAGCAGTGAAACCAGTAACCGTATTTCTTTACCTTTCTCCTTTACTGAGTATGTAACAAATCCACTGTTCTGTTTTAATCAGTTACGTATTTCTATAGGGATTTATATTTAAAATCTTCTATTTTCCCCATACAGATACCATTTCTCTTTTCCTTCCTCCCTGTGCGCACATCCAGATTTCCATCTGGTGGTGTTCTTCCTGGAGGATTCCTTTAGCATTCCTTGTATAGTGGGTCTGCTGCTGCTGAAGTCTTTCAGCCTTTGTATGTCTGTAATGGTCATTATTCACCTTCATATTGAAGGACTTTAAAGGTGGGTAGAGGAAACGGCAACCCACTCCAGTGTTCTTGCCTGGAGCATCCCAGGGACGGGGGAGCCTGGTGGGCTTCCGTCTATGGGGTCGCACAGAGTCGGACACTACTGAAGCGACTTAGCAGCAGCAGCAGCAGTGATAGAATTCCACCTTGACGTTTTTGGCTTCTGTCCTTTGAAGAGGCTGCTCCACTGTATTATAACTTCCATGCATCTCTCTCCTCCTCTCTCTCTTTTTAGTCTTTATTAAATTTGTTACAATATGGCTTCTGTTTCATGTGTGTGTGTGTGTGTGTGTGTGTGTGTGTGTTTTGCCATGAGGCCTGTTGGGTCTTAGCTCTCCAACCAGGCATCCAACTCACACCAAGAAGGCAAAGTCTTAACCACTGGACCACCCGGGAAGTCCCTCACTTCTATGCTTCTGATAAAATCCGACATGTGCACTTTTGTTTCTACATGTATCCGGTCTTTCTCCTCTGGTCCCTCGGGGACTATATGCTTTTTCAATGGCTTTGAGCACCTTAATTACGATGAGACTAGATGTGTTTTTTCCGTGCTGTTGTGCTCATTCATTTTGTTCATTTGGCTCCTTGGATCGGTGGGTTTATAATCTTTACTATGATTGAAATTATCTGACATTGTTCCTCCAAAACCTGTTTCTCGTCCCTGGGTATTTTCAGGAGCATCAGTCACCCATGTATCAGGTCTTTCAGTGATGTGCTAGCATTCAATGGGCAGTGCTAAAGAACGTTCAAAGTACTGGAGAATTGTGCTCACTTCCCATGCTAGTAAGGTTATGCTCAAAATCCTTCAAGCTAGGTAGGCTTCAGCGTTCCACTTGAATGAAGAAATTCCAGATGTACAAGCTGGGTTTAGAAAAGGCAGAGGAAGCAGAGATCGAATTGCAAACATTTGCTGGATCATAGACAAAGCAAGGGAATTCCAGAAACAACATTTACTTCTGTTTCTTGCGCTACACTAAAGCCTTTGACTGTGTGGATCATAACAAACTGTGGAACACTCTAAAAGAGATGGGAATACCAGACCATCTTCCCTGTCTCCTCAGAAGCCTGTATGCGGGTCAAGAAGCAACAGTTAGAACCTTATACGGATCAACTGACTGGTTCAAAATTGAGAAAGGAGTACAACCAGGCTGTTTACGGTCTCCCTGTTTATTTAAGTTGAATGCAGAACACATCAGGGGAAATGCCAGGCTGGATGAGTTACAAGCTGGAATCAAGATTGCTGGGAAAAATATCAGCAACCTCAGGTATGCAGATGACACCACCCTAGTGGCTGAAAGCAAAGAGGAACTAAAGAGCCTCTTGATGAGAGTGAAAGAGGAGAGTGAAAAAGCCAGCTTATAACTCAATATTAAAAAAACTAAGATCATGGCATCCAGCCCCATCACTTCATGGCAAATAGAAGGGGAAAATGTGGAAGCAGTGACAAATTTTCTGTTCTTGGGCTCTAAAACCACTGCGGATGGTGACTGCAGCCATGAAATTAGAAGACACTGGCTTCTTGGAAGGAAAGCGATGACAAACCTAGACAGTGTATTAAAAAGCAAAGACATCACTTTGCCCACAAAGGTCCATATAGTCAAAGCTGTGATCTTTCTTGTCGTCATGTACCAATGTGAGAGTTGGACGATGAAGAAGGCAGAATGTTGAAGAACTGATGCTTTGGAACTGTGGTGCTAGAGAAGACTCTTGAAAGTCCCTTGGATGCCGAGGAGATCAAACCAGTCAATCCTAAAGGAAATCAACCCTGAATACTCATTGGAAGGATGATGCTGAAACTCCAATACTTTGGCCACCTGATGAGAAGAGCAGACTCCTTGGAGAAGTCCCTGATGCTGGGAAAGTTTGAAGGCAGAAGGAGAAAAGGGCAACAGAGGATGAGATGGTTGGACGGCATCACCGATTCAACGAACACGAACTTGGGCAAACTCTGAGAGATATTGAGGGACAGGGAGGCCCGTAGTGCTGCGGTCAGTGGAGCCACAAAGAGCCAAACACAGGTTAGCAACTGAAAAACAACGACTCTTCAATGACACTATGTTCATTAAAAGCCTTTTATTTGGACAGTGAGTTTCCATTTGGATACTGTGAACAGCTTTTCATTGCTTTGTGCTCCATAATCTTGTTTATGTTGTTTTCTGCCATGTCTAATCTGCTCTTCAATCTGGTGAATTTATTGCATTAGATGTTACAGTTTTCAGCTCTAAAGTTTGATTTTTTTTTTTTGCCATTTTTGTGTGTTCTGTGTTTCTAATTAACATTTTGGACATATGTATACCGTCATGATAACTGTTAAAGTCTTCTCTGCAGATTTTTACACTGTGTCCCTTCTGGCTCAATTTCACTGACTGATTCATTCATTCATTTGTCTCCTCCTTACCTGTCATTTTCCTGCCTCTTTGCATGACTGGCATCCTTTGATTGGAGGCCAAGCACTGTCAGAGTTTCCCATTTGGGGCACTGGCTGTTTTGGTATTCCTACAAATCGTCTTGAGCTTTATCTGGGGTACATTTGAGTGACTTGTAAATGGTTTGATCCCTTTGGATCTTCCTTTCGTGATTTTTTTAGGTAGGTCAGTCTAGAGCTGCTTATTCCCAATACTGTAACAAGAGTTTTCTGAATGTTCTTCCCAATGGCCCAGGAGTTAGGAGGAGTCCATTCTGTCTGGGGGGATCGAATACAATTGCTTGTCCTGTGTGAGCACCAGGCATTGCACCAGGATCTTTTTAAAACATTCTTTCCTTGGCCTCAGGCACTTTCTTCATAACGATACCCCATCATTACTCTGCTGAGTACTTGAGGGAGACCCTTTCATATCCCAGCATTCTCTCTCTCTCCCACTCTCTCTCATCACTGGACCTTTCTTCATGTTTCTCTCTTTTATTATTAACTTTTATTGAAGTATAGCTGATTTACGATGTTGTGATAATAGCAAAGTGAATCAGCTATACATATACATATTTCCCCTCTTTTTTGGATTTCCTTCTCATTTAGGTAACCACAGAGCATCCGGTATTTCCCTATGCCATAGAGTAGGTTCCCATTTGTTATTTACTCTATACATAGCATCAATAGCATATATAGGTAAATCCTAACTTCCCAATTCCTCCGACTCCCCTTTCCCCCTTGATATCCATACCTTTGTTCTCTCCCTCTGTGTCCCTACTTCTGCTTTGCAAATAGGAATCATTTGCAAAGCAAATGATTGGATCTTTGTCCTGTGAACTCTAGCTGCCTTGGTCTCCACCAACACTCAGCTTCTTGAGTCCAGTGGATTGACCTCAAATCCTCCTCTTGGTGCCCAGCGTGGGAACTCACCGAAAGCAGGAAGCTGGGCCCATGGCAAGACTCATCTTGTTTGTTTGTCACCTCTCAGGGCTTGCTATCCTTTGCTGCCTGATTTCCAGTGTCTTAGAAGCTAGTATTTCATGGTTTTTTGGGTTTTTGCTCCTTTGGGAGTGGGACAAAGGGGGAGAGTGAGCTTTAGGAAGGAGGGTTAATCTGATTTCTGTCACTGCACCTTTGCTAGAAACTGAAGGCATCTCTTTATGTTCTTAGTTTTCCCTAAATAGATGTGCTAATTTATATTCCAATGTATTTTGCCGACTCAAGGAAAGAGTCTTTTTCTTCATGGTCTTGCCATCACAAGAAATTGTCAATACACCTGTCTGTTACTCTAACAAAGGAATTTGTGCCCTACCGACTCAACTTAGCGGGAGGTACAATGAAAAGACAATGTGTACATTTCCAGAGATTACACATATTCAGCAGCTAAACCTCCAAGCTGATTGGAAAGTATTCTAATAATTGTAACTGTTTTCAGTGGTGACCAAGTCATTGAGTCCAGACAAGACCAGCCAGAATGACTCTGGAGAGCCTCTTGCAGAGCAGCTTATGGATTACAGGAGTTTAAAAAAAAAAAAACACACAAACGCCCACTGGTCCCAGACATTTATCCTCTTTCCTTCCCTTTATGATTTGCATTTTTGCTTTGGTTGGATGCGCACAATCTAATGTGGGGTCTCCCTCCAATATACGGGTACATTTGCAAGCCCGAGACTCTCTCCGCATGATATCTCGACAGTACATGGCTACATCTGGAAAAATTATCTCATTTGAGACACATTGTTGCAAGCTACAGAATCCTGCACCGATAATACATCTTGTGCAAACCTGGATCCTTAGAGTTATTGGTTCACCTTCCACTGATTCCTCAGTTGAAGCTCAGGAGGAAACAAGAGCTCTTTGGATCTTCCGTACTCAGTCGAGGATGTCTCTGGGTTCTAGGACATTTCTCTCTGCCCCTCTCTCACCCTCTTGGAGTCTGTACCCTTCTGTCTCTCTCTGTCCCTCATACTCTAGGCCTCTGTGGATCTTACCCACTTTCTGTCCTCCTCATCTGTTTTCCGCAAATGTGCATTAGGAGTCCTTCAGTCAGCAATCACTTACTAGGCACTCACCAGGCACCAGGCCCTTCTCCAGGAAAACTGCTGTATCAGGAGCAAAGTCAAGGTCCCACTCCTTGGTGCATTCACACCAGGAGGCATCAAAAATAAGAATCTCTCTCTCTCTCTCTCTCTCTCTCTCTCTCTCTCTCTCTCTCTCTCTCACACACACACACACACACAAATAAAAATCACAGCAGGAGAACAACCTGTCATGTTCTCAGGTTCATCTGCCTGCCAGTGCCTAAGGACCCCAGCAGTGAGTAAAAAAAGAATTACATAGCACATGGAAAAATGGTGACTTGAGATCTAGAAGGCAGGTAACTAAGAATCAGGAATTAAAAAAAATAAAATAAAATAAACGAGCGCTTCCAGTAAACAACAGGTCCTTACTTCTCAGCTTAGGGAGTCCATGTGTTGTGCTCTTCTTCAAGTGACGTTACGGCTACATTCAGGAACATCTCCTAAAGGTACCCACACATTCTCTTAAGCTGTTAACCTATAGCCCCTCTATATATAATCTATAAAAATGTGGGCAGCATTATATTTAAACAGTGTTTTGTTATTTGTACCTTAAATAGAAATTCTCCAGGCAAAGATTATACATTAATTCAACCAATTTAATATCAGTCACAGAAGTTAATGATAGATCTTAAAATCGTAAATTGAGCTGAATCGTGGCAGATAAATGCTACTTAGAGGCACGTATTAGATGATAGCTAAAAACATTGACCCGAAATTGAAAGGGGAATAATTAAGTCACTGTGATTTCGAGACTCAAAAGACTTAATCCTGATTTAAAAGATATTATATGGTATATTTAATTTACTGGGATACATAATTTTAAACTTTATAAATAATAATAAATGTGAAAGTCACCATGAAGGAGTTTTTAGATCAAAATTATTAAAGCAGTGTGGTGCATACCAGGAGTCATCTCTGGGAGCATGACAGGACAAATATTTTCTATGTAATTATACATCAATTATTAGAATTTTCAGGAGTGTAAAAGTATTTGAGATTCATCCTTATTATCAACTTGAATTTTATTCTTGTTTGTAGTATGGAGAGCACTAATTTATCTAGAGCCAAACCTTTTTTATATTCCTGAGTTACATTTCAGCAAAACAAAGGGGGAAAAATAAATAAATAAAAGACCCACATGGTCGCTATTCACTGAGATAGAAAAGGTGGTTCAGAACTCCCCTTGGAGAGAGACAGAATGACATATGTGTGGGAAAGCAGGGTGCCTCTGTGCTTGAATTCAGACTGGACCTGGGACTGGGTCAAGGCCAGAACACAAGACTAAGCCTTATTGTCATAGGGCAGCCACCCAACCGACAGCACCCACACAGCAGTTCTGGGAAGCTTTTGAGAATATTCCCCTCCCTTTGCAGCATTTCCCATCTGGTTCTCTCATCCTCCGACCACAGGGAAGGATTCTTCACCTCTGTGTCCTGACAGAACACTTTACGCTCCCTGCAGGGCACAGGGAGCGAGGCAGGAGCCAAGGGGGGCAGCTGTACTGCCTCGATGGGTTTTCTAGCAAAGGGGCGTGGCAATCCCAGGGACAGAGGAGCCTGGCGGACAAGGGGTCGCAAAGAGTTTTGGACAAGACTGGGCCAGTGAGCAGGAGCACCAGGCGGTTCCACCACTCAGACGGATCCAAAGCACACCTGAGTGCCCGCCAAAGCAACCCGCAGGAGGCCAGAGGGCAGAGGGCAGCCGGTGCAGCTGAGGGCGGAGGACGAAAGCCTAGACCGTCCTACAAGCACAGGGCATGAGTGGCCTGCACTTGAGAAAGACCTGAATAAAACTCCATCTAGGCTATCCCTGCAAATATGGTCTCTATGGGGGCATTGGTGGTTCAGTGGTAGAATTCTCGCCTCCCACGCGGGAGACCCGGGTTCGATTCCCGGCCAATGCATTGCGGTTATGTTTGTTTTGGGCTTCGCTGGCCCGTGGACAGAGGAATGCTACAGTCCAAGGGATGGCCAAAAGTCCAAAAGGACTGAGCGACTAACACACATATACCTTCTCTACATCCTAAAGAGAACGGATTCCAGGTTCCTGAAGGGCCAAGAGGGCCCTCTTCCGGACGGTACAGCTGTTCCCTGGCCTTGGAAGACAGGTCCCACAGAAGTTAGCTTTGAGAGGGACGCCAAAGGAAAGGAACAGTCCCGAGATATCGGCACGTTACTATCAAGAGATGTCATAACTCTTATCCAAAGAAAGAATGTGATGTTAACCGGGCACTTAGGTACAGGATATAGGATGTTCGTATTCTTGCAAACTTTGGTATCTTACAAAAGCTTTTGGTTTGGGATTTTAATGACTTTTTGGAACTGAAGCCTCACATTCTCTTTGAATGAAAACTCTGTTAAGTAAGACTCTGGGTTTACCACGCCAGGAGAAAAGAGTGGAGGCCAGAGCTGGCCAGCCCAGGCTGTTCACGGCATCTCAGCTCCAACAGCCAGCCTGAGGTCCAGGACCCTGAGGCCCGGACTCAGCGGCATTTAGAAACTCTGTGCAGAAATGTTCTGCCCTGGACCTTTAAGCAAAATACAGTTCCGATCTGGGCAGGAAGAGAAGGACTTGTGTGAGTGCAGACGCTGAAAGAAAGAAAGTTTTCCCTGACCGGGAATCGAACCCGGGCCGCGGCGGTGAAAGCGCCGAATCCTAGCCACTAGACCACCAGGGAGCTGTAGACAAATGGCTTACTTAGCTTCTCCAGGTGAAAGGTGAGTGTAAGATGACCCTTCAGAAAGTCAGAAAGCTGGGAAAGCAGTGTCGCCGCGGCCCAGGGCTGTGTGCAGCTGTGCAGGGCTCCCAGCCGTGCCCCCGCTGCTCATCGCCCTTCACGTCTCCTTTCCTGGGCGTCGCTTTTGCTCTGGGGCAAGGACACAAAGTAGCGGACTGGGTCCCTCCTGGTCTAGCTGTAGCGCTGCGTGCTGCCGAGCCCAGGTCTTGCTCTCCTTGTGAACCTCGGTTTTCTTTGTCGTCAGGCTCGGTGATGAGTGGCGGGTGATGAGCGGATCCGTCCACCTCCAGATCTCTGACGTGGCTCCGGGGCCTCTCCGAGCGCTGAATAAAGAGACTTCCAGGTGGTCACCAAGTCTTCCTCCAGCTGCGTCCCCTGCCTCCCCCCGTGCCTTTTCGCGCCTGTTGGTTTTGCCAAAGAGAAGACACATCTCAGGGCGGGGAAAAAGAAAGAGGAACCCTGTTCCCGCCCGGTTTCGAACCGGGGACCTTTCGCGTGTGAGGCGAACGTGATAACCACTACACTACGGAAACGGGACAAGCTCTGCTCCTGAACACTGTATCCACGAAATCCCGAGGTCCCGCCACCACTAAGCACACCACCAACTCTTAACTCTCAATGAGGAACCTTGAAGCCCCAAGCTCTCTCAGGCACGGAGACGGCGGCTCCCGAGGGCCCTGCTTTAGGGTTCCTCCTCTCCCCTGAAGTGAGGACCCCTGGGCCCCCACAGGTTGCCTTCGGGGTCCCGCACCCTACGCAGAATCCTCAGACCCTCAGCTGCGCGCCCTGAGTTCAGGGGTCGCCCCCGCCGACCCCCCAGCTCCCGGAAGCCGCAGGAGGCGGGGACGGTGGGTGCACCCGAGGCCCAGGTGACCCCCGAAACCCAGCGGTGTGGAAGCCGCCCCTCCCGGGCTGCGGACCCGCGCCTCGGTGGTCCTGTTCTCGGCGCCGGCGATCAGCGCTCGGGGCTCTCAGGAATGACCGACGCTTCCGATCCACCCGGGACGCGCCCTCCCCGCTGTTTCTTTGCACCTGACTCCTGTTGTGTTTCTCTGAAAGTCCGTTGGGCGCATCACTTCTCCGGTGTCCTCCTGGCAAAAGGGAGTTCTCTTTGGTGGTGCCTAAAATGTCATTCCCCCCTCCCCCACCCCGTCCCTGGGTGGGCTCGAACCACCAACCTTTCGGTTAACAGCCGAACGCGCTAACCGATTGCGCCACAGAGACAGCAGTACAGGATTCTTTTGGACTCTCTATGGAGTAGACCTACTTAACGCATTCCCAGGGTGAGCGCTCTGTCCCCCAGAGAAACGGTGCCATTTCCCTGCCCCCTACCCGCCACAGATGCCAGCGCCCCCGGAGAAACCGGCATCCAGGGCACGAAGCTTCCGGGCCTGAACCGAAATAGATCCAAGGACAGCTAAACACCCGGTGGGCTCCCATGATGGCTCTTCCCGTTTCGTCGCCTACACCCAACGAATGAGAGTTTGCCCACCCAGGCAAAGGCCTCGGGGGCCGAGGTTGTGCTTCGGTTTCCTGCGTCCACCAGGCGGTTTCCGCCAGAGTGGGCTTCCCTGGGGG